>NC_056729.1:1700724910-1701050030 GCF_019279795.1 Protopterus annectens | reverse complement strand
AAACAAAACACTTCCAACTGCACCTCTATTTCCTATCATACCGTCAGCATTTGATAATGAACCTGAAGAAAATCCTTCAAAGGCTGCATGAGGTATAAAAATACCTATGCAACCACACAAACATCCTAAACTTTAGCATGTGGTCCAAACTTCTACTTAGCCTCATCCCACTTGATTACTTTTCCCTCTACAGTCATTTGCTCCCAATACCTTGGTCCCTTCACTATTTTCCTACAATAAATGCAAGCCCCCTCTTACCTATTTTCTATATCCCTACTTGTGGTCATCCCTTTTGGTAAAATCTCCTTCCTTGAGTTGGCTTAGTACTTAGAATACTTTTCTGCTACTTTATGAGTATAACACTATGTACAGTCACTGTTATTTTCCTCATGGATTCACATACAAACCTTGCTGTTTCTCAACCGCCCATTCCATCATCATCATCCTCCTCCTCCTCATCATCATTCCTTTCTGGTTTGATTTTTTTACTTTCTGCTTGACTTGTGTATATGAGCCTTAACTTCATAACTCTAAAATATTTCTTCATATCAGGTAATCCTAAACCACCTTATTCTATAGGGAGAATCAGCTTTTCCCATTTAACTCATGCCTTCTTCCCCTCCCAAATAAATTATTTCAATTCTATTATCATTCACAACTTCTCTGACTAATAACAATATACCTGACATGTACAGAAGACTAAAAACATTTTCACTGTTTCTTGTATCTTACTATCAATATCCATACTCAAGATCTTCCAACTTCTACATTTTTTTGAATTATCTTTTGTTTAGAGTGCTCCCATATATCTTTAGCTGGCATAACAGAATCCCACTTAATCCATGCACCTAAATTCAGCTTATGTCCCCATAATTATGGGTATTGCTGAACCAATTGTGTGTGCGCACACAGTTTACCACTATAGTCATTATTTTATCTTCATTTATCTTTGTTTATTTTGAATCCCATAAACATGTCAAACTTTCTCAAAATATTTCACAACACCAACATATTCCTTTCATGATTTCTCAAGTACAAACAACATAATATGCAAATAAAGTTACCTTTTCTTGATTTTCATACCAACTGTATCACTGAATTTATAAGTCCCTTATTTTACTTGTTAATGGCTCTGAATATAAAGCAAATAAAAGGGAAAGAGAAAGTACAGTTGTGCACACTTACCACAAATGTAGATGTTCGAGTGTATTCACTGTTGCAGTCATCACACTTGGGTTATCTGCCTGCAGGTAGCCCTCAGTCGGCCTGAATACCAGAGTCTTAGTATTTCTGCGTCAGATGCTGTCGCTTCTTCCATGACTTCAGGTCGTCAGGGGTATAAAAACAGGCAGCAGACACCATTACATCAGTTTTTCTTGCCCCAAATGACAGGAGCCTGCAAATACGGAGCTAGTATATGGTGTGGAAACCACCACCAGTAAAAAGTAAATACCAATACCATTAGGAATGGCCATAGAGAGGAGAGATAGAAAGACAGAGAAAAACGGGGCTGGAGGGAGGGAAACCAGGACTGCAATAGTGAATACACTCGAACATCTACATTTATGGTAAGTGTACACAACTGTACTATGTTCTTCGTGTTTCACTGTTGCAGTCATCACACTTGGGTTGATTCCCAAAGCTGAGGAAGGGTGGAGGCAGTCAAAAAGACTTAGGGCTGGCTAGCAGGCCCTGCAAGACTGCTGTAGCAAAGCCTGCCCTGGATTTGGAAAAGATAGGTAAGTGGTAATGCTTGCAGCTTCCAGAATGTCCCTGGTAGGGACTCCCCTGAGAAATGTTGTAGAGGTAGATGTAGCCCTAGTGGAATGTGTTCTGACCCCCTGAGGGGTTGGTTTTCCATGGTGCTTGTAACAGAAATGGATGCAGTGTGCTATCCATTTGGAAATGGTTCATTTAGAAATGGCCTTGCCCTCTGCCCCTGTTGCAAAGCTGACTAGCAGCTGGTCAGATTTTCTGAAAGGCTTAGTCCTATCAAGGCAGAACCTGAGCTGTCTGTGCACGTCCAAAGAGTGCAGGATACTTTCCCCTTTATTCTGAGGGTTAGGGAAGAAGGTTGGCAAATGGATGGATTGGTTTAGGGCGACACTGGTCACCACCTTAGGCATAAAGGATGAGTTAGTCCTGAGGGAAACCCTGTCAGCATGGAAGTTAATAAAATGTTTCAAAACCATCAGTGCCTGTAGGTCAGACACTCTTCTAGCTGAAGTGATGGCTAGAAGCAAGGCGGTTTTCCAAGAGAGGAACTTTAACTCTGCTGAAGCAGCAGGTTCAAAAGGGAAAAGTGTGCGCTTTTCCAGTACAAGTTTAAGGACCCAAGCAGAGGTGGCTGCTCTCCTTGGGGGCCATAAGTTGTTAGCCCCTCTCAGGAACTGTTTGATGAGAGGGTGAGACAATAGAGGTGGATCAGTATTGTAATGAGCTGAAATGGCAGAAGCATGAATCTTAATGGAGGAGAAGGATAGGCCTCTGTGGAGTAGCTCTGCTAGGTAATCCAGGATTAGAGGTAAGGAGGGCACAGCTGTGTCCTTTCCTTTAAACTGAATCCAAGAACTATATCTTTTCCACACAGGATTTCCTAGTACTAGGCCTTTTGGCTTCAAGAATGACATCCAGCACCTGTTTACTTAGGGTTGCTGGTGGAGTATTCAAGGAATAAGCCAGGCTGCAAAATTTAGGGTTTGTAATTGTAGATGCAAAATCTGTCCCTCCTGCTGTGACAGCAGGGTAGGGGTCTGGTGTAGGTGCCAGGGTGGCACCTTTGTCAGGCTGCGCAGGAGTGGGACCCAGTGCTGGCATGGCCAGTCCGGGGCAATCAGAATTGTCCTTGGCCTGTCTTCTTTTATCTTAAGCAGTACACTTGAGAGAAGGGGCAGAGGGGGGAAGGCATAGATTGAGAGGTTTTCCCACTGAAAGGATAGGGCATCCACGGTCCAGGCCCTGCTGTGAGGGTTCCTGGTGCAGAATTTGCTTAACTGGTGGTTGTGGGGGGAGGCAAAGAGATCCACCTCTGGGGTCCTCCACCTCTGGATCAGGAGGTTGAAGGTGCTGGGCTCCAATTTCAACTCGTGTGGGTCCAGGAGATTTCTGCTTAAGTCGTCTGCCAGTGAATTTTGTTTCCCTGGCAGGAATTGAGCTTATAGATGGACTTGGTTGTCCAAAGCTGTGCTCCACAGAGTCATGGCTAACCTGCAGAGTTGGTAAGAATGGGTTTCCCCCTGCTTGTTTATGTACCACATAACTGCGGTGTTGTCTGTTTTTATCAGCAGTTGTCCTGGAAGAATTAGGCATCTGAAAGCTGTCAGAGCATTCTGTACAGCTAGTATCTCCTTTTGGTTGATGTGCAGGAGAATTTGGTTTGGGCTCCAGTGTCCCTGAATGCATTTGCCAGCCATGTGGGCCCCCCATGCATAGTCTGATGCATCTGTTGTCAGGGTTTGGGCGGCGTGGGGTACAGTAAAATACAGCCCCTTGTTGTGGTTGCATGCTTCTGCCCACCAAAGGACCTCTGCCCTCAGACAAGGTATGATAGGAATGACTGTTTCCAGGTCCTGCGAATGTTGGCACCAAAAACTTTTTAAGTACCACTGAAGTTTCCTCATATGCAGTCTTGCATATGGAATTAGCAGAATACATGAGGCCATAAACCCTAGGACTTGCAGTATTTTTCTTGCAGTTAGCTGGGTTCTGGTGGCCATTTGCTAGAAATAGTCTGTCAGACTTGTTTTTCTGAAGTGAGAGATGCCATCTGGGAAGCTGTGTCCAAGCTTGCTCCCAGGAATACAATCTTTTGACTGGGCACCAGTTGTGATTTCTTTTCATTGATGGTGGCAAAGAAGTGAGAAGGCTTTTTACAAATGCCAGGTGCTGAAGCAATTCCTGGCTGTCCGCCTGAAGCAGGCAGTCATCCAAGTACGGGTAAAATTTGGATATTTCTCTGCCTGCAGTATGCAATGGCTGGAGCCAGGCATTTTTTGAATACCCTGTGCATGGAAGATAAGCCAAAGGGAAGTGCAGAGAACTGATAATGCATAGATCCTGCCCTGAAACGTAGATATTTCCTGCATGATTCCCTGATGGGGATGTGCAGATAAGCTTCTTTTAAGTCTAGGGTGACTAACCAGGCATCCTTAGCTAACATAGGGAGAAGCTGTTGCAGGGTAAGCATCTTGAATTTTGGGACCACCAGGAAGGTGTTGAGAATTGAAAGATCCAGGATTGGGTGCCAGGAACCCTCTTTCCTGGGTACCAGGAATAGTCTGGAGTAGAAACCCTGACCCCTTTGCTCTACTGGATCTGGCTGAATAGCTCTGATGTCGAGTAAGGAAAGAACTTGGTTTTGAGCCTCTGCCCACTGGTTTGGAGGAAGGTCTGGTAACCTGCTTGGAGTTGGCAGTGAATGGAAACAAAATTTGGACCCCTGGGATATAATGTTAAGGACCCATCAGTCCTGAGTGATGGACATCCAGTTTTTTGCATGAAGGGCAAGTTTTCCTTCTAGGGGTACAAGCAATTGGGCAGGGCTGGGAGGTAGAGTTGAGAAGTCATTGTGAACTTTTTCCATAGGGAGGTGGCTTACCACTCCCTGTTTTAGGAGTGGGAGCACTCCATTGCTTAGATCTCTGCATACCCTGAGACTGTAGTCTGGGTGGCCTGTTTCCCATGGGTCTTGTTTGGGAAGGCCTGGAGGGGGTTGGAAAGGACCAGTGTTTTGAAGGGCAATGCCTACTGAATCGAGGTGGTTGCACCTGTAAGAATTCTTTAACAGTTTGCATAGATTTAGCTTTTTCTTCCATCTTTTAAGAACAACTTCTGCTTTGGTGCCAAACAAAACGTCCTTATTTAAAGGAGCGTCTAGTAATTTGGATTTGACATGATCTGGCAAGGTCTGCTCCTTCAGCCAAGCATGTCTTCTCAGTACAGAGCCACAGGGCACCAAAACCACATTGCAAAGTATGCTTACTAACTTGGTTTGTAGAATGCATAAGCTCTTGCCAATCTTTACTTTCTGCACAATCTGGAAATATTACCATTTTTTGTTTAATGAGATCCATAACATGTTGCTGTTACTTCAGCATGTGAAACTGGTAATTTAATGTCCTGATAGCAAGAGTTCCAGAGGTATATACCTTCTTACCCCATCTGTCTAAAGCTCTGGAATCCCTGTCCAAAGGGGTAGGATTTTTGGCTGTAGTAGCCTTAATACCTTTAGGTCCTTGGGAAATGATCTCTGGATCAGCAGTAGGATTCTTGAAAAGAAACTTGTGGGAAACAGGTACTCAGTAGTACCCGTCCCTTTTCCTAGGGGCTGGAGGTAAGGTGTCTGCAAGTAAGATTGGATTCCAAGAAAACATGAATAGCTAAAGGCCTGTGCTGAGGTAGCTCTACAAATTTTCCGAGTCTCCTTTTGGACTGAGGATAGTCTTGGCATTCCCAATGGAAATGTTCTCTTAAAGTATGCAAGGTTTCACCAAAAGAAAAATCCTATTGAAGGGAGGCAGAGGGAATGGATTCCTCTGCATATGAATCCTCATAGGCTGATAAGGGCATGTCCTAATAATCAGAAAGGTCAGAGTCATCAGACTCCTGGTCTGTAGAATCTGAAAGCAACTGAATTCTTTGTCTCTTAGCAGGGGAAGGCTGACTTCCCCTAATTAGCGTCATAAGGTCTTCAGCCATTCTAAGCATTTGTTTTTGTGGCATGGGGGCCTGAGCATGTGCTTTGGTCATCGGTTTTCTAGGCATAGTGCGTACTAAGAAACATGGTAGTTTTGGCTAAAACAGAAGTCGTCAGTTTGATTCAAACATCGTTAGGTCGGAAAACACCCTCAGAAGCCGGTGCCTGCACAGCAGCTCCAGATCCATCCAAGTTAGAGACATCCGCTGGTTCAACAATCGAAGAAGCATCTCGCGGCATACCGAACTCCAAATGGGTCTCAGCAGAGGCCTGCGAATCCATAGAAGCGGGCATCAGGGGCTGTACAGGTGCCTCACTGAGTACAGGCGGACTGGCGACTAGCTTAACAGAAGTGTCGTCAGCAGTTTTGAACCTATGCGGTCTGCCTCTGTCTTTACCCTAATGTTTTTCGGAAGATCTGTAGTCGGATGGCTTACTGAAGCCATTTCAGAATGCAGAGATCGAAAGAATTTAGCAACAAAATCTGCACTACAATTTGAATTGTATTTACTGCTGTTTTAGCTGCTTTTCTGTAACAAAAAAAAATTCTAAACTTGTTTCATGCCTTTCCTGTAACTAGTCAAGTCCAGATACAGACTTGCTGTATCCAGGACTGATGGTAAGCTTTTGAGCCCCCCAAGCCTTTCTGTGTTGAAGGGAAGCCTTCTAGCTTATCAGTGGGAGTGGTAGGCACTAGGTAGCCTATCTACCATGGGAAAAGTGGGTTTTGGCCCTGAAATTGTAGTTCATTGGCTGTTTGGGCAGTTTTTCCATCTCTTTCTACTTTCTGGTTAAAAGCCCGTTTTGCGTTTAGTCCCCGATTTCCTATAACTAGTGTAATCCAGGTACAGATTTGCTATATACAGTTTTAAGTGTATTTTTTACTGTTTTTGCCTTATCTTTTCAAAAAACAAAGCAAAAAAAAAAATTCCTTGTTTCCCACCTTTCTAAGCTAGTATAGTCCAGTTTTCAGGCTAGTGCTCAATTCAGGGCTGTGATACTAGTTTCTGAGTTGCCCATACCTTACTTGGATAGAAGGAAGTTTCTCTGTTCACCTGTGACAGAGGGGAGCTTTGAACAACCTATCTGTCCCTGGAGGAGTGGTTCCAGCCCAGAAGTTAGTTGGCCATTTTGGGCTAATTTCTCTCTCTTTCATTTCCCTACTATAAAAACCACATTTGCACGGTTTTGCGCACCGGGCAATGCCGGTTAGCTACGGTTAAAGTATTCCCGGCTCCTAGTCTAACTCTCAACCTAAGCACTCAAAAAGCATCTTACAGCCCAGCACTTGTTCAGATCTAATAGCAAGCACTAATATACCTTGACACTGGTTGCCCAGCAGGGCAAGGCTCTTTTTATTCACCTATTCAGGCATGACCAAAGGGCAATTTCAGGTGCATTCTCCAGTCCAGCTGGTGAATCTGGGTATGCTGAGGCAATGTTACAACTGCCTCATGTACACAGACAACCCTCTCCTCCTACCACAAAACACTAACATATGCGAGAGATGCAATTATACAGCCAAACTCAAAGCTAAACAGTCTCCACCTAAGACTGGAATAGACAGTCAAGAGGAGAAGGTTAACACTTGCACCACAACTCCAGCCGCATACAGACCTACTAAAACAGCACTGGCAAAAAATACACATAAATACACAAAATCGTACTCGGAGGCTCTAAATAAAAACCTGCAAAAGCATCAGAAACCTCCAAAGCAGACACCCAAACAACCTGCACTTCCCGTCACAAACCAGACAACACATAAAACACAAAATCAGTGTGCCGCACAATCACAGCCCTTAAGGCGAAATAACATACCTAACACACTAGTAATAGGTGACTCTATAGTCAGGCACACTGACGTCCCACTCACTAGGCTAGACAAGCAGAAGATTACTGTTAGCTGCCTGTCGGGAGCCAGAATCCACCACATAACACAAGCACTCAGGTCACTCCAGAACAAGTACAAATATGACTCTGTCATTGTTCATGTTGGTGTGAATGACCTGAGATGTACCTCCCTGGACTACATGAAAAGAGACATGGAAGAGCTCTCTGATCATGTAGCCCAGGCTGGTATGACCCTGACCCAGAGTTGCATGCTGCCCTCACCAAGAATGATACCTCAGTATAAAGAAAAAATGATCAATTTCAACAATTGGCTAAGCTTCTGGTGTCATTCAAAGGGGATCCGGTGTCTGTCAGCCTGGGACAATATGCTCAACAAGCCGCGTTGCTTCACAAGAGACGGCTTGCACCTGTCACCCCTAGGCTTTCGAATACTGACCAAGGCTCTTGTTGCCCCCATAGTGCCTTTTTTTAGGCAAGGCTCAAAAGTCAAACCCACTCCGTAAACAGCACAATTAACAAAAAACTGAGGGTTATGCTACTCAATGCCATGAGTTTAAATGTCAAAATGCATGCGCTCAAAGCACTCCTCAATATGGAGAATGTCGACATCTGTGCAGTAACTGAAACCTGGTTCAAGGCTCCAGACAGCACCCCAGCACTACCGGGCTACAACTCATACCACTCGTTTCTGCCACAGAACACAGACCGAAACACAAAAGGAGGGGGTGTATCCATATTCATCAAGGATACCTACACCTCCAGGTTAGTGGCGCAGCATGATACCTCTGAGATCATCCATGTGCAACTAACATCGGGCAAATCTGCAATGCAAGTTGTGGCCTGCTACAGATCATCCTCCATGACTCAGAACCACCAATCACCTTTCTGGAGACACTGGAAAACATGAAGGTCCTATCAAACACCCTGATATTGGGCGATTTCAATTACCCTACCATTCACTGGGAAAACTACTTTAGTACAAATTCCCAGGCCCAGCACTTCCTGGAATTCATCAACTCAAATGCCCTGGATCAGCTGGTAAACTCCCCTACCAGAGGTGAAAACATATTGGACCTGGTCATCACCAACATGGGTGACAGGTTTTCCACACTGGATGTCAACCAGTCAATGGTTAGATCAGACCATAAACTAATCACTCTGGATGTCCACACTCCACCACCACTCCCAAATAAGGAAAGCACAGTAAAAAACTTTTCTAAAGCAAACTTCATCTTACTTAAGACAGAGGTGGTAAGTTTCACAGCCCCCACGCTAAAGGATAATGCTGCCCAAGGTGCAGAAACCTTTACAAATGCACTCTATGAGCACCTACAAGGATGCATGGATCGTGCCATCCTTAGCAAAACCAAGATTCACTCCTCTAAGAGAAGGAAACCAGTTTGGTGGATCCCTGCAATAAACAGGCTATACAATAGGAGGAGGAAACTAGTTCAGACAAAAAGCAAATCTCAAGTAGGAAAGGCATCCCTGATCAGTATCAGTAAGAAACTGAGGTCCCTCATGAAATTATCCAAGGCTAACTTTGAAAGAAAAATAGCCACGGATTCAAAAGATAACCACAAAGTCTTCTTTAGCTATGTTAAGAATCTAAGTGGCAACTCGCAGATATGCACTGAACTAGTGCAAAATAGCACAAAATATACTGAACCTACTGATATTGCCAACATCCTGGCAGACAGATTCAGTGGAAACTTCACCCCTCTCTCACCTCCAAAAGGGCCCACAACAATACCGGAAAAGTGTAGTGTCCCAAAAATCACAGACGCACAGGTAAAAACAGCCCTTTCAAAAGCCAAAAACACAGCGTCAGTGGGATCAGATGGTGTCCCAGGCTGCGTCTTGTACGAACTACAGAACAAACTAACCCCCCACCTAAACACGCTGTTCAACCTCAGCCTCTCCACACGCTACGTGCCCACAGAATGGCACACAGCAAAGGTTATTCCTCTCCACAAAGGAGGGGCCACAACTGACCCTGGTAACTATCGCCCCATAAGCCTGACTATCCTGGTCGGCAAGGCTATGGAGCGCATCATCATGGAACTCATTAACAAAGACATAGGGAATCTCCAAACACTTGACCTGACCCAGTTCGGCTTTGTTAAGGGCAGATCATGCCTACTAAACCTGGCTGACTTCTTCGAGATAGTCACCAAGGCCATAGACGAGGGAAAGGTGATTCACACAGCCTACTTTGACCTCGCCAAGGCTTTCGACACCATTCCCCACTCGGGTATTACAGAAAAACTCACCAGCCTGAACATAACCCCCTACATCACGAGATGGGCTGCCAACTGGCTTACAGACAGAACTCACACGGTAAAAATAGCGGGCTCCAGGTCAGACTCTAAACCAGTCACAAGTGGTGTCCTGCAAGGCTCGGTCCTGGGACCCCTACTGTTCGGCATATACTTCTCAAAAGTACAGGCAAACACAGGAGAACTATGACTAACCAAGTTCACCGATGACTGCAAACTGGGAGCCATAACTGACTCTCCGGTTGACACGGACATCCTCCAAAAGGGCCTTACTGAGACGGACACCTGGTGTTAAAGTCATGGCCTCAAGCTAAATGCCAAAAAATCCAGTCATCCCATTTGGGAAAAACAAAACACCCATGAATTACCACATAGGTGGCAACCCCCTTAATACAGAAGAGGTAATAAGAGATCTGGGGACCCAGGTAGATAGTAATCTCTTCTTTGACAATCATATTGCCAAAGTAGTTAGGAAATCCTTGTATGTGGCCCATCTAATTACTAAAGGGTTCGCATCTAGAAATAAAGAGGTTATAGTGTCCCTCTACTCGTCACTCATTAGACCCATCATAGAGTACAATGCCCCATTTAGGATGTACCTCACAAGACACTGTCAACAGCTGGAGAGACCACAAAAGTACCTCACCAAGAGGATTACTGGTCTCAAACATATGTCCTATGCAGCCCGACTGAAAAAAGCTCTGGCTGTACTCAGTGGTATATCGCTTACTCAGAGGTGATCTCTGCCTGACTTACAAAGCCATGTCCAACTCAGAATTGGTGGACATGCTCCACCTAAAGAAATCCAAGTCACTGCGAGCCACGTGCTCTAGTGAGCTAAACCTCGCCACAACAATAAATAGAACATGCTGAAGGGATAGATTCCTGTCAGAGAGACTCCCCATGCTTTGGAACAAAATTCCAAATTACATCAGTCAGAGCCTCTCACTAACACTCTTCAAGAGAAACCTTGATGAGTGGATCGGTAACAGAAAATACACCCCTGGGATCACTTCATTGGCTCTGCTTGACAGAGGATCAGTTAATTAATCAATGGGGTGGCAAAAGCCGACACACTCTAGCTAGGCTTATAAATGCCCTCGGGCAGATAGCCTAGTACCTACCTATGAACCTATAGAAATAGCCCGATGATGAATGGTTTGGGCATTAAACAAGGAACAAAACTGACAGCGAGGGACATTGTGGTCTGGGCCTAAACAGGTGACGCAGTAAGAATGAAAATCTCTGTGAGGTATTAGCTTTCCACAGGCAAGACAATTGTTAACTTTTTTTGACATCGGTTAGAGAAACAAAAAAGGATCCCCAATGGGGTACTTAGCTTTAGAAGACTTCAGGATTATCAACTCGAAAAACGAAAATTTCAGGTAGCAGCCAACCAGCACTTGCGAACTGCTTCTGCTTCGGGCTCCTCCTCTGCAAGAAAGACTGATGTAATGGCGTTGGCTGCCTGTTTTTATACCCCTGACGACCTGACGTCATGAAAGAAGTGACAGCATCCGACTCAGAAATACTAAGACTCTGGTATTTGGGCCGACTGAGGGCTACCTGCAGGCAGATAACCCAAGTGTGATGACTGCAACAGTGAAACACGAAGATCATCATCCTTGCCTGGTTCCTCTGTTCAGAGAACATCCTTGTTTGGTTCCTCTGTTCAAACACCTGTCACAGAGGAACAGTCCAACCATAATTCCTGCCTCTGCCCCTTCATATATCCTCCTTATTAACCCTATTATGCATTCCTCTTTTGATGCTGCTATTGATTCCTCCCCACGTATGTAGCCTTTTTTCATGGGTTTTTGTTTCGTAGATGCTTTGTTCTGCACTGTAATTTAAAAGGCCATGTTCTAGCCATTCCTGCAACCTTGCCAAGTCTTGTCATAGTGTTTCGACAGATTCTTCAGTTATTAATCCTGCTGCACAGTTTACCAGCCAAAAGACGGTCTTATTTTGCAATGTTTGTTACAAAGTCTGTGAAAATGACCGGCCTATTTAATACCACCACCTGCATGGTAAAGCACTTGTCACTTTGTTGTTTGTTTAACCGATGAGGATGTCACTTACTATGGCAAAGGTATCCCACTGTCTCGACAAAGTTTTCGTGAAGTTACTAACCTAAGACCCTCTCTATGTCTTCCAATTTAATTAATACTTTTTCTCCATTTTATGGGGAGGGGGTCTGGCATGATTCCAGCTGACCAATCAGCTTTCAATGTGTCTGTTAATCCCAGATTCTAGCCTCCCAAGACTTCCTCAGACATTGGCACTTTGTGAAGGAGAAAAACAAAATGTGTAACTAGTATCTGATAGAATCACACATCTTCCCTATAATGCCAACACTTTTCTTAGGCCATACATCTTGGTGACAGTATAAATAAGGCTAACCACAAATGAGAAGTTATTTGTCAGGATAAGTCTGCCCTGGACCTTTACGTTGCCCAACCTCCTCTCTCTTTCTAAAGACCAAGCACCTCTCCAAGCCCACCTCCACCAGAGCTTAATGGGCAATTTGCCTACATCACACATCCTCCCTGCTACTTCATATGTTTCCCGTTTTGCTAATCCATCTAGGGTCAGGGCTTTAGCCCAATATACCACAAGAGCAGCAGTAATAAACATAATATGTGGTATCATGTCAGATGCTGTGCTAAAACTTTAACAGGCCATATCTACTATTCCCTTCTGTTTTACTATAACAGCAGATCAAAATGAATGCTACACATTTTTAAGGCATCGTCTTCTTTTAGTTACTCACCCATACTGCCTATTATGTATTATGACCTGAGCTACAAGCTAATTTGAAAATCTTTCCTCAGCAATAATTCAATGATTCTCCCTATAAATCGGACCAAAGCAACACATTGACAGCTTCCACCTTGGTCTTCATATTCTAGTGAAGGTGAAACACAATTGCCATTTTTTACAATTCAGAAATTTCACCTTTTTTTCCATGGTATTACTTTTTCTCCTTCTCACAACTTAATCATCAGCTGCTACCACCTCCTCTGTCTGTTCACTGCGTCTAATGGACTCACCTTAGCCTCTCCCAGGCTCAACTTGATCCACATCCAGGGTCAATAGAAAGACTGAGGATGATGGTGCAGTTTCATACTGCTACCAAGGACTGTGCCCTAACCCTCAATGCCCTGTAGTAGCCTTGAGAGCTCTGTAATTACTGCCCTCAGGAGATGCATGCATGCATGCACAGTTCCATGCAGGCCAGCATCCTGACTAAGCAGCACCATGTTTATTCAGCACAGAGCAGACCAGACTTGTAACTCTGCTTTACAGCACCAATTCTAGGCTGCCTCTTTCATCCCATGATTCGTGAGAAAACATCAGCCACTTACTCATATCCTCACCCTGTTGCCTAACAGGTCACCTAGGGTGCAGTAAGTTTTTTTTTTCATACCTATATTGAACTGTCTCCCAAGACATACCAAAAATGCATTTGTACAAAAGAAAACAAACCATGTTAACACTTTCACAGTTACAAATTTTATACATCACACACATTCATTTATAAACTTACCAATCTAACATTACATAAATCAATCAATTCCTGCCTTCCCTTAAATCTGACTCCTCCTCCAAATCATATATATAGTTCCCACAATTCCACTTTTTTTCTATGTAATTTGCTCCTACCCTTTTCTAAAGGTCCCACTTCCAGGTCTTTTACCTCTGTTACAATATTCACCACTCCAAATATAGTTGGTTTAGACCCTGATTTCCATTTTCAAGCAATTGCTTTGTTGGCAGACACAAAAGGACTTACTATGTCTAGGCAATTCACATCCTGCATTCCAGCTTAGAAGATAATTTCTTTAGTTACACCTATTTGCTCAACCAATAATTTCCTGACAGAGTACTATGTAGGGAATTTTTAAAGTATGCCAACTCATTAACACTCCCAAAAGATATGTTCTCAGATACCTCCCAACATTTCCAATCTACCTGAAGAAAAACATTTGGGAGTCTGCTTGGCATATAAAAAGACATATGCAAACACTTCCAAGCAAAAATCTTAAATCTTCTAGACTTTGTTGCATATTTGGGAACTGTACATCTCTCCTCCAATTGTTTCCTTGTGAACTGATTATCCAATCTCTCTTCCCAATCTTTTCTAACCCCCTACTGATTCCTATAGTTATCATGCAATATTTTATATGCCCAACTAATTCTCCTTTTCTTTAAAAGTAGCTTTTGTTGTAAGTTCACAGCAGTTTATTAGGCTAGGGTCCTTGAGCCTTTACAAGCCTAGCCATGTTAATCCCAAGTATCCCCACTTGTTCTTTTTTGGGTAGTTTGCAGAATGAATTTATGAACAGAGACTGTCTGTGATCCACACCTGTCCATAAAGGACATGGGTGCCGCCAGGGGCAAATTTGTGGTCTCCCATCCAATTATCTAGATTGTGTTTGAATAGGGTCAGTGAGGAACACTGTTTTATGTGAATAGGGAGTCTATTCCAGAGAAGTGGCAGTCTCTGGGAGACATATCTGTCTCTCCAGCATGACCTGTTAATGTCACAAGCTAGGTTGAGGTCTCTAGAGTGAATGACTCTTGAGCCATTTGACTTCTAAATGTGCAGCATCTGCATTTGGGCAGGGCTGGAGATTGCCCTATAGGCCAGGCACAAGTCACCTCTCAGCAGACTATAAAGATACAGAGTAAAGTGACAGCACTTTCAGCTTGTCCACAGAGGTCATGGTTTGGGGTCCCTATATTTTCTTAGTGAGAAACCTCTGAGGTCTCCATCTGTTGCAGGTATCTGGTAAGATACATGCAAAAGGGTGCATTATACTCTATCAGTGGTAATGAGGAGGGTCAAGTACAGTGGAGTTATAACATCCCTTGACCTGGATACTATGCCTTTGCTTTTGAGGTGTGCTATGTAGAAGGATTTCCTTACCACTGCGGAAACTTGGTGGTCAAAGTTCAGATTGCTATTAACCTGTGGTCCCAAGTCTCACACCACTGGGTTGGAACTCAGGGGGGTGCTGTCAATATTGTAATTTGTATGGAATTTCATTTTGCCAAAGGGAGTAATAATGCAATGTTTTGCATTTAGTTTTAGACCATGGCTTTTGCACCAATCATTTGTTTGTGTTAGCCTTTCTTGTAATATGCTGACATCGCTGGGGGACTCAATGATTACTCCCAGTCTGCAATCATCAGCGAACTTGTTGAGCCAAAGGCTGTCTACTTTGGCCTGCACTTCTGAGAAAAAGATGCCAAACAGTAAGAGGCCCAGCACAGACTCCTGTGGTACTCCACTGGTGAATAGTCTACTGGTGGAGGTGGAGTCACCAATTATGACAGTGTGTGTTCTGTCTGTGAGCCAAATGGTTTACCCATCAAGTAATGTAACGGTTAATCCCTATCTCGGAGAGTTTCTCAATGAAGCCAGACTGGGGAATTGTTTCTGAAAGCCTTGGCAAGGTTGAGATAGGCTGTGTGCACTCTCTTACCTTCGTCCATGGCTTTGGTGACATTCTCAAAGAAGTCTACCAAGTTTAGGTAAACATGATCTACCCCTAACAAAGTCAAAATGGACTGCAACCTGCAACTGGAGATCACCTATGTCCTTGTTGATAAGGTCCGTGATAATTCTTTCCATGGCCTTGCAGATGAAGCTAGTTAGACTTATGGGTCTTTAGTTTCCAGGGTCTTTTGATGGCCCCTGCCCCTTTGTGCAGGGGGATTACTGTTGCTGTTCTCCATTTTGCAGGAACATAGCCAGTTCTCAAGCTATGATTAAAGAGAACAGCAAGTGGGTTCACTAGGTCTTGTTTTAGATTGCTTAGTAAACAACCTGGGATATTACCTGGTCCCACTGGGGCTGTGTTTTTGGCCTTGGCGAGCAAAGAGATGACCTGTTCTTTAGAGATACTAGGCAGAGGACTGGTATCAGGTGTGCTTTGGATTATGGTAGGCGGTGATAAATAGAGGGGTGAAGTTTGCACTGAATCTGTCATCTAGCAGGTTGGCGACATATTCCGGTATAAGTGATTCCATCTACAACCAGTCTGGCACATAGTTGGGCATTCCCATTTAGACTCTGGATGTAGTTAAAGAATGCCTTATGATTATCCTTGATTAGGGATCCAATTTTAGTTTCAATACTTGCTTTAGAAAACTTTATAAGATTTCTGATTTTCCTGATTAAGCTTAAAAGGGAACTCTTCTCTGCAGAGTGATATCCCTTTTGCTTGTTCATAGAGGTTCATAGATTAGCACTAGGCTAACTGCCCTTGTGGGCCATTGTAAGCCTAGACAACTACCCCATGTGAGAATCAAACCCTGCACCTTGTGTTTGTAAGGTAAACACCTTAACCATTATGCCAAACTCTCACCCATGTGGACAACAGTTTTTCCTGTTGTTATATAATCTGCTTATACCTGAAGTCCACCAGTGTGGCTTGGTTTAAAGGGAAGATATGGTTTTGATCTGGTCAGGCACAGCAGAGTTTATGCAGTCGCTTAAGTGTTTGTACAGGGCATTTGTGTACACTTTTGCATAGTTATCACTGGTGTCTGTGATTGTGGGTAGTCTGAAGCTTTTAACACCATCGCTTAGTACACTGTAGTTAACTTTGGTGAAGTTTTTTTATATAATTTTTGTTCCTGTGAGAGTGTCAGTTCCAGTTGCTACTTCAAACGAGACTGATCTGTGGTCTGACCTAACCAGGGAGGGCATAAAACATGGGGAAGTACAGTGACCACCCATGTTAGTGAGTACTATGTGCAGAACATTACAGTCCCTTATGGGGGTGCAGACTATCTGCTCCAGTGCATTTGTGTTAAAGTCCAGGAACCTCTAGGTGACCGTGTTTTTGCTCATGTATGTCCCTCAGTCTATGGAAGGATAGTTGAAATCTCCCATGACTAACGTATTGGGTTGGAAGGGGGAGGGATTCCAGTAAACTGAGGTAGGTGGTATGCTTACCCTGGTTCATGGTGGGGGAGCTATAGCTAGCAATGATGTGGCATGGTACTTCCCCAACAGTTAATTCGTCATGGAGTTGTTTGAGAGTCATGATGTTTGAGCAGTCTCAAGGTGTATTGGGTTTTAATGAAGATGGATACACCTCCACCTTTGGTTCTTTCAGCCTCATTTGAGGTCTGAACGTGTGGAAGGCATTATAGCCTTGAACAGCCGGGGTGCTCTCAGTGGCCCTGAACCATGTCTTGGTAGCTGCACAGAAGTCAACATCTTCCAAGGCGAGGAGTGCTTCCAGGGAGTGCAGTTTCGCATTTACACTCCTAGTATTAAGCAGCATGATGCTGAGCTTCTCTCAATTAAATTTTATTATATTAGAAACGATGATGGAAGCAAGGTCATTTGCCAGTATTAGTTCTGAATACAATTAACACTTTACAATTGCAGGTCTTTCACTTAGGATCTCCTTATCCTTTTCTCTTTGCCTATACTCTAATATCAATCCCTGATGGGGAAAGCAGTCTCCAGCCTGCAGTCCAAATGTCTTCTTGGCCTCTTCCCATTACCTTTCTCTCTAGTTATTTGCTCCCAATGCCTTGGTTCCTTTGCTAATTTTCTCCAGTAAATTTCAGCTGCCATTCATATTGCCAGAATCTTCTTTTTCCAATTTTCATGTTGGCTTAGTTCTTAGAATACTTTCTGTTACTTTATGAATATAATATTCTGTGTGGCAATTATCCTCCTTAAGGATCTGCATGCAAAATCCCACTCTCTCCTTATTTCTTGAAGGGTGCATTAAGAGCTTTATCATTTTGCAGCACGGGGCCCCCGCTGTGTTTAACTTCATCTGTTTTGGACCCGAACAGAATGTAAAGTTTCCCCAAAAGAAAAGTCCTCAGGGGGGGAAGCACAGGGAATGGAATCCTCTGCATCAGAATCCTCATAAGTAGGTATGGACAAATCTAGGTCATTGGAAGAATTAGAAGAAACAGAGTCCTGATCAGAAGAGTCATAGTCAAGCTCAGTCCTAGGCCTCTAAGAAGGGGGGGGGGGGTGACTACCCCTGATAAGAGTAATAAGATCTTCAGCCATTTTGATAATTTCTTTTTTAGGCATAGGGGCCTGAACATGTACCTGGGCATTGGTTTTTTAGACACAGATCGAAATTTAGGCCTTAGAATAGAAGGTGGAGTCAGTTTAATATGCAAGTCTGTAGGCGTGAATCCACCCTCAAAAGCCAGTGCCTGCACAGCGGCTCCGGACCCATCCAAGGTAGAAACGTCCACGGGTTCTATAGGTTAAGCATCTCACAGCATACCGAACTTCGAATGGGTTTCAGTAGAGGCCTGCGAGTCAGAAGTAGCGGGTATCAGGAGCTGCGAAAGCACCTCACTGAGTACCGGCAAACTGGCGATTGGCTTAGAAGAAGCGTCGTCGGCAGTTTTGGACCTCGACGGCCTGTGTCTTTTTCTTTGCGTTTTTTCAGAATTCCGGTAGTCGGACGGCTAATCGATGTCATTTTTGGATAATTAAACAGAGAACCGAAATATTTAGCGGCAAAAATGTACCGAAGACGGATAGTGTGCTGATTAAATAAAGCACAAAACCGACAGCAAGGTACATCGTGGTCAGGGCCTAGACAAGGAATACAGTACAAATGAAAATCTTTATGAGGTATTTGCTTCCCACAAGTAATACAACTATTAACTTTTACTGACATCGGTAAGGAGCAAGAAAAAGTTTCCCCAACGGGGTACTTAGCTTTAAGTTGAAGACTTCGGTTCTGAAACTTGAAAACGAAAATTTCAGGAGTCGGCCGACTGGCACTTGCGAACTGCTTCTGCTTCGGGCACCGCACGGCAAGAAAGACTAATGTAATGGCGTTGGCTGCATGTTTTATACCCCCTGATGACCTGACGTCATGGAAGAAGGGACAGCAACTGACGCAGGACCCAAGACTTTGTTAATCAGGCTAACTGAGGGCAACCTGCCTGCAGATTACCCAAATGTAATGACTGCAACAGTGAAACACGAAGATCATCATCCCCACACAGTTTAACAAATACTTTACTGAGGCAATCCAGGCCCTAGCAAATAACCAAATTAACTCCACTCACCCAACCTCAACAGACACACCAACCATAATGGAAACACAAGCTAGCAGCTCCCACTTTAACTTTCAGACAGTATCTATCAAAACCATCCTAAAACACCTCTAAAAACTCAAACCCACCACCCTGGCTGCTGACAACCTACCCGCAGAATACCTGCAAATAGCAGCAACAGCCATAGCCTATCCTGTGGCTATTCTCATTAACAGATCTATTACAGACTGCAAAGTACCCCAACTATGGAAAACCTCCCATGTAATACCACTGCACAAAGGAGGCAACTTCTGTGAACTCAATAACCATCATCCCATTGCTATCCTACCACCCATATCTAAAATCCTAGAAAGGGTCATACACACTCAACTTATGAATTACCTCCTAGAAAACAAACTGCTATCTAAAAAACAATATGGCTTCAGACCCTTTCACAGTACATCCACCGCACTTATATCATTCACTAACACCATTAATTACCATAGAAATCACGGATAACTCGTCTCAGCCATATTTTTAGACTTATCTAAAGCTTTCAATATGGTAAAACACAACAGACTCCTCAACTCACTCTCTACCCTAAACCTCAGTACCTTCTCCATCTCATGGTTTTAAGAGCTATCTATCAGGTTGGCATCAGGAAGTACAATGGCAAAAGCAACTATCCCCCTACTACCAGTATCCATAGGAGTCCCCCCAGGGTCCATCCTAGGCCCATTGCTCTTCACTCTATTCACCAATCAACTCCCATCCTCCACCCCCAGGGCCTCAGTTATACAATATGCAGATGATACCACTATCATATGTGAAGCCCCCACTCTAGACCTCCTTCACTCACTAACACAAAAGGCTTTCTCACTAGCTGAAACCTGACTCACTAACCATCAGCTTATTCTTAATCCAAATAAAACAAAACTACTACTCTTTTCTTCTTATAAAACCTCTCCTCAGCAGACCACTTCACAATCACCACTGATAACAAAACTATAATCACCCCAACTACCCACACCAAATATTTAGGAGTTGAAATAGACAACAACCTAAGATTCGACCTGCACACTGCCCAAACTATCAAGAAAGTCCACAAAAAACGTGGCCTGCTCTATCGTAACAAACAATTTCTCTTAAACCAAGCTAGAACCACTATAACCAGGACACATCTGTTATCCACCCTCCTCTACACATCCCCAGTACTAACCAACCTTCGCAAATCTGACTTAAAGAAGCTAGAATCCTGCTACAATAAGATAGCTAGATTTGCTACAGACTCTACATATAGAACATATCAATGGATCGCCCTCAAAAAACTGAACTGGTTAGAACTCCCTCTACTACTTCAACTCAATCAACTGTCACTAGCACATAAGCTATACTACTACCCAAACATCCCAGCCCTCCAACATTTTATACATCCTCACACCACAACTAGAACTTTGAGATCTAGCACCCTTAACCTTCTAGAAGTCACCAAATATAAAAAATGAAGCAGGGAAATCTCTCTTTAGCTATTACATCTCCAAACTCTGGAACTCTCTACCAGCCACCCTCACATCCAATACCGCCACTACACAATTTAAAAAACTCCTAAAAACTCACCTTTCAAACAACTGTCTATGCTCCTATAACACCCCTGGGTAAAGACAACGATACAAGCAACAACTTTTCCCATCAAGTTTCTAATTCTAATGAGACCTTTTGCAAGCATAGCTGCACAATATTGTATCTATAAATGCTAAAGAAATGCATGCTCTGAACTTATAAATCTACTATTTACAAAATGTACTAAGATGTGTGACAAAATAGTACTGTATATACCTACTAGTCTTTACATGCCTGTATTGTATGTTACTGCATCATATGTAAAATGGAGCTTTTCTCCCAAGGCCTCCACTGAAAATGGACACGTGTCCAGCCGGACTTTCCCAGTCAACAAATGTAAAATAAATTTATACCCTGAAATCCTGTCTCCCATGATTTATTAATAAGCTTGGGCAAAAGTGTTCTCACTTCTTAGTTCAATTTTCTAATAATTCTAGGGTGTTGTGTGTATGTGTGTGTTTTAAATACTGTTTTTTTATTTTTTTGTTAGGCCACTCAACCTCAGTCTGCCAAATTACCATCTCCTCCATCCAAGTGTCCAGCTTACCACTAAGACCCAAGGGCTATTCTGAGATGGGTAGTCTGACAGCAGGATGGTACCCAATTTCACTGGACTGTGGAATATCACAGGCTGGTTCTACTGACAACACCATCCTCAGAGAGCCTCTTTGTTTCCCTAAACCTAGCTGTTTTTGTTCCATGGTAGTCTGAATAAGCAGGATTCCAACAGAAACTTGGAGAACTGTCAAAGGTTATACTGGTGCAAAAAAGGTAGCCCCTTCAAAGATCCTGACAAGTGTAGATCCAGATAACTTCCATATAAGCTGCAAGGTTATGGAATGCAAAATTACTAAAGTCATTAAGCAAAAATACAGACTACTCACAGTCCCTTGATCCCAAATCAGTCTGGTTTCTTCAAAGGCAAACTATGTCATCTCACTTGTGTTGACATTATTTGAGAGTTATACAGGTTTCGGCGGTTGGCGACTCTAGCCATACTGCCCATCTGGATCTGGCCAAAGCCTTTGACACAATTTTCCATACAGGTACTACTGACAACCTCACCCAACTAAACATCAGCCCCTAGGTTATCCACCGAATAGCTCCCTGGCTGACTGGTAGAATCCATACAGTTAAGGTTGCTGGCACCTCCTCAATACAAAAATATCCAGTGGCATCAAGGCTCAGTCCTGTACCCCCCTCCTTTTTAATTACCTACTTCTCTGATGTGAAAGCAGAAGGCAAATGACTGTGTTTTACCATTTTTTCTAATGACTGCAGTCCAGGTGCTACTAAGAACATTGTTATTGACGCTCGAATACTCCAGCAAGGGCTTGATCAGACCAGTGCCCGGGGTAATGAGCATAGATAGGAGGTTACTAGGCTAATTGCCCTAGGGCCCTTACAAGCCTAGACAAGATTTTATCCCCAAAAAAGAACCCTAAGTCAGCAAATGTCATCCCTGCCAATGAGGGACAAAGGTGGAACCCCTGGGACAAATCTGGGGTTTCCCATCCACTCATCAAGGTTGCACTTGAACAGGGTCAGTGAGGTACTCAGACATGTATGGGAAGTCTATTCCAGAAACAGGGCAGCCTGTGGGAGACAAACCTCTCTCTCCAGCAGGTTTTGTTGATGATGCATATTAGATTTAGGCCTATCGAACGGGTAATGTGCAAGGAGTTAGACTTAAGGATATGGAGCATTTCTAGTAGGGCAGCATCCAATATTGCTTTGTAGGTGAGACACAGATCACCTTTGAGAAATCTGTATGATACAAAGTAGAGTGACAGTGATTTCAGCCTGCTGCATAGGAAAGAGATGTTGGAGGCCATGGATTCTCTTTGTGAGGTATTTCTGTTGACTTTCCAGTTGGTGCAGGTGTTTGGAGAGGTACATACCAAATGGAGCATTATACTCGATTATAGGCCTAATGAGGGAGGAGTAAGAGAGGTAATAACTTATTTTTTTCTGAATGCAATCTCTTTACTTATGAGATGAACCACGTAAAAGGCTTTTCTGACCACTGCAGCCACATGATGGTCGAATGTGAGATTGTTGTCAACCTGAGTACCCAGGTCTCTCACCACAAGTTGTGTACTTAGGTGATTGCCGTTGCTGTGGTAATCAGTACGGGCCATGTTTTTGCCGAATGGCATGATAATACATTTTTTCCATTTAATTTAAGGCCATGACTTTGGCACAAGTTATCTGTAGCTGTGAGACCCTCTTGCAGTATGTTATCATCATTTGGGGAGCTAATGACAGCACCTAACTTACAGTCATCCGCAAACTTGGTAAGCCACAGGCCCTTTGCCATCTACTCAGAGGTCCAGGCAAAGACAAACAGTAAGGGTCCCAGGACAGATCCCTGGGGAACACCACTACTGACAGGTCTGCTGTCAGAGGTGGTGGCACCTATTTTGAAATTTTGAGTCCTATCGGTGAGCCAGTTGGCCACCCACCTAATGAAACGGGGATTTATGCCAAGCTGTGCTAGCTTTTCCATCATGCCTGAGCGGGGGATTGTGTCAAAGGCCTTGGCCAACTCAAGGTAAGCTGTGTGTACTGACTTTCCCTCATCCAGGGCCTTGGTGACCGTCTCAAAGAAGTCAACAAGGTTCAACAGGTAAGATCTGCCCCTGACAAATCCGAACTGGGTGGGGTCAAGTGCTTGGAGATTGTCTATGTCCTTGTTTATGATAACCATAATAATACGGTTCATAGCTTTACAGTTCAGACTTGTCAGCTAATGGGGTGATAGTTTCCCGGGTCAGTAGTGGCACCACCTTTGTGCAAGAGGATGACAATGGCAGATCTCCACTCTGCTGGAATGAAGCCAGTAATTAGGCTGTGACTGAATAGGGTGCTGAATGGGAAGCTAGTTCTTGCTGGGGATGGTGCAGAATACAACCGTGGATACTATCAGGTCCCATGGAAGCTGTGTTCTTTGCCTAGGTTAGGGCCATTAACACTTGATCTACAGAGATGTGAGGTGTGGGACAAGTATCGAGGATGTTGAATGGGCCTTGGGGGGGGGGGGGGGTGAAGTTTGCACTGACCCTATCAGCTAGCAGAATGACTAAGTCAATAGGGCTAGTGTAAGTGGTACCATTAAGTATCAATTCAGAACAAACCTGAGCTTTGCCATGGAGGTTCCTGACATAATTGAAGAAGAACGTGTGGTTTCCCTTTGTTTTGGAGGCTAGTTTCAACTCATAACTGGCTTTGGAGGTTTTCACTAGTGATCTAATTTACTTGTTGAGGCTGAGAAGGGAGTTTTTCCAATTTGGAATTTGTTCCTTTTTACCCTTGGACAACAGTTTCTTCCTTTTGTTGTAAAGCCTGTTGATAGAGGATGTCCACCAGACAGGTTTTAGTTCTGTTGGGTATGGCTGAGTCGATGCAGTTGTACAGGTGCTTATATACTGCATTGGCATACTGTTCAGCTGATGCTCTGATCTCACCAGGGAAGAACATACTATGGGAGTGGTGCAGCGGTCGGCCATGTTGGTGAGAACCAAGTCCAGAATGTTATCTCCCCTTGTGGGGGATGGGACGAGCTGGTCTAGGTGCATTAGTACTGATCAAGTCAAGGAATCATTGGGTGAGTGCATTAGTGCAGGAATAGTTTACTCAGTCTATGGTGAGGTAGTTGAAGTCACCAAGGATCATGGTGTTGGGGGGGGGTCCCTTGATGGAGTCAAGTAGGTCCAAGTAGGAGGAGTGGGTGTCCTGAGTCATGGAGGGGGGTCTATAGCTGGCTATAACTTGGATGGGTGTCTTGCCAACTGTCAGTTACATCTGGAGTAAATCCAGTGCATCATGCTGACAAACCAGTCTGGAGGAGTGCCTGTCCTTAATGAAGACATTTGGGGTCAAAGTGTGGAATCAGGTAAAGCCTGGTAAGGCGGGGGTGCTCTCCACAGTCCTGAACCAAGTTTCTGGGACCGCACAGACATCAGCATCTTCCAGTGTGAGGAGAGCCTCCAGTGAGTGAATTTTCAGGTTAAGGCTCCTAGTGTTAAGCAGCATGACCTTCAATTTGCTTTTTGACAAATCCTTTATGTTGGAAAATTTGTCTTTGGGGCATAGCGTAAAAAAGGCACAATGGGGGAGGCAACAGCCTTGGCCAAGATCTGGAATCCCAGGGGTGACAAGTGGAGGCCATCTCTGGCAAAGCTTACTAATTTAAGATTTTTGTATAAATTAAAGGGGTTGGGCAAGATTTTAATAGTTCCGATGACTTCTCAACATAAATGGAGACAAAAGTGTTTAACTGGTTTTATATTTTTAATGTTTTTACTGACTGACTGTTTTGGATTTTGTCCATATACACAAGGTTTCCTTTTTATGGTGTGCACTTGGCACCCTATATTTAAACACTATTTTTTTTGGTTCTAGTGCCATATGTTCACATTGCTCTCACAATTGTAGTAGGAAATAATCTTTTCCTGTGTCTTTGTGTTAAAGCTATCAAGTGCACATTGTTACACACTGTTCACTCTTCCCAAAATACCCATGAATCAGCCTTGCTTCAAAACTAGTAAAGACAGAAAGTATCCTACACTGTCTAAATTCTAACACTAATTCTAAATTCTAAACACTAATTCTAAATTAAAAGTCTTAACTACTGTGCTGACTTTTACCCTATTATTCAGATAAACATTGTCAACAAATGTTCAAATACAATGTGCTTATCTGTCTCTCTTTTAATGGGGATGGAACTGCTGTAATTCTGGAAACACAAACAGGATTAGGGAAAGACATCCTAGAGAAGCATGATACTCGTGCTCTCCACTCACCCCCCCCCCCAAGCAAGTGAGCACTATCATAAAGTAACTAACACGTGCCACATAATGAATCTTGTCATACAGAAAGTGAATCAGGTAACTAAAACTTGTTTTACATGGAGGCAGCAGCTCGGGAACCACACAGGACTTTGCCAAATGAACACTGGACCCAAGATTAACCACAAAGCAGTACAGTGTGGAAAGGAATCCCATGAGTCTTGCACAGTAGATTACAAAGTGTGCAAAACAGGATAAACAGATATTTAGCAAGGGCATTCTTAAAAAAAATGTGGAAAAAAGAAACATATCCCAGCATGTACAAAACAATTACAAGATTTGCAGTGATTACCTTCAAAAGTACTACTCCTTAAAAGGACAAGCAAATATGCATGCATCCTACCAAGAATTAATACAAATGTAACATTTTTCAAACACATACATCTCACTTTAAAGAACTGCACTACATTAATCTATTAAATATGCATTTGGTAACAATAAAATACTAAGTAAAATGGACTGACTGATGGATATGTAAGTGCAAAGAGAAAAGCAAAATTATCACCTAGAATGATATCACAGTACAAAGACAAAATGATCGATTTTAACAACTGGCTAAAATTTTGGTGTCATTTAAAGGGGATCCAGTGTCTGTCAGCCTGGGATGACATGCTCGACAAGCCACGTTGCTTCACTAGGGACGGCTTGCACCTGTCACCACTGGGCTTTCGGATATTGGCAAAGGTTCTTGCCACCCCCATAGTGCCTTTTTTAGGCAAGGCTCAAACATCAAACCCACCCCCATAGACAGCACAAGGAACAAGAAACTAAGGGTAATGCTGCTAAACGCCAGAAGTCTTAACCTCAAGATGCATGCATTCAAAGCTCTCCTCAGTATGGAGAACATCGATATCTGTGCAGTGACAGAAACCTGGTTCAAGGCTCCAGAGAGCACCCCAGCACTACCAGGCTATACCTCATATCATGCTTTTCGGCCCCAAAACCCGGACCGAACCACAAAAGGAGGGGGAGTTTCAATATTTATCAAGGATATCCACACCTCCAGGTTACTGGCATTGCACGAAGTATCGGAGACCATCCATGTGCAACTAACAGTGGGCAAGACTGCTTTTCAGTTTATAGCATCCTACAGACCACCCTCTCAAAGTCAGGAATCCCATTCGGCTTTCCTGAAAACATTGGAGAACATGAAGATCTCTCCGAACACCATTATATTGGGCGACTTCAACTACCCAAACATTGACTGGGAGCACTACTCAAGCCCCAGCACCTTAGCCCAAAGATTCCTGGAAATTATAAACTCAAATGCTATGGAACAACTAGTCACCACTCCCACAAGAGGGGACAACATACTAGACCTGATCATTACCAACATGGGGACTCTATGCTTCACACCAGAAGTATATCCCTCATTGGTAAGATCAGACCATAAATTAATTTCACTGGATGTCCACATCCCGACCCCACCCCCAGCTCAGAAAACCACAGTGAAAAACATCTCAAAAGCAAACTTCTCACTTCTCAAAACCGAAGTGGAATCCTTCAAGGCCCCAGGGCCAGTGGAAACTACAGCCCAAACTGCAGAATCCTATATAAATGCATTCTACGGACATCTCCAGGAATGCATGGATCATGCTATCCCAAACAAAACCAAGACCCAATCATCCAAAGGCAGGCGTCCAGTCTGGTGGACCCCTGCCATAAATAAACTGTACAACAGAAGGAGGAAGCTACTACATGATAGAGCAAAATCCCTAATAGGGAAGGCATCTCTGATCAGTACTAGCAAAAATTACGATCCCTCATAAAATCCTCCAAGGCCAGCTTCGAGAGAAAAATTGCACAGGACACCAAAGACAATCATAAGGCTTTTTTCAGTTATGTTAGAAACCTGGGATGCAACTCCCAGACTTGTTTTGAGTTGATTCTAAGCGACAAAAATACACTGAACCCACAGACACCGCCAATATCCTGCAAGACAGATTCAGTGAAAACTCCCCCCCCCCCCCCAAAAGAGCCAGTATCTATCCCGGTAGAGGGCTGCCTCCCAAACATCTCAGATGCTCGGGTGAAGGCTGCCCTCTCCAAAGCAAAAAACACTGCTTCCATGGGACCAGATGGCGTCCCAGGTTGCGTCCTACATGAACTACAAGAGGAACTAATCCCTCAAATAAAACAGCTATACAATCTCAGCCTCACTACAGGATATGTGCCCACAGAATGGCGTACAGCAACAGTGGTCCCACTCCACAAAGGTGGAGCCTTTACGGACCCTGGAAACTATCGCCCCATAAGCCTGACTAGCTTAGTCTGCAAGGCTATGGAGAGGATCATCATGGAGCTCATAAACAAAGACATTGGGGACCTACAGACACTAGATCCTACCCAGTTCGGCTTTGTCAAGGGCAGATCCTGCCTTTTGAACCTGGTTGACTTCTTTGAAACAGTCACCAAAGCCACAGATGAAGGGAAGGTAGTCCACACAGCCTATCTGGACCTTGCAAAGGCATTTGACACAATACCCCACTCGGGCATCATAGATAAGCTATCCAGCTTAAATATAAACCCCTATGTCACAAGATGGGTGCAAACTGGCTCAAAGACAGAACCCACAGAGTGAGAGTTGCTGGAGCCATGTCAGACTCGAAACCGGTCACAAGTGGCATCCCACAGGGTTCTGTCCTGGGACCACTCTTGTTCGGTATATACTTTTCCGAGGTACAGGCAAACGTGGGAGGACTATGGCTCACCAAGTTCATGAGCGACTGCAAACTGGGCACCATAATCAACTCTCCAGCTGACACAAACATCCTTCAAAAAGGTCTCACAGAGACAGATAACTGGTGCCAGCTCCATGGTTTAAAGCTAAATGCCAAAAAATGTATAGTCATACCCTTTGGCAAAAACAATGTGCCCACAAATTACCACATAGGCGGAAAACCATTAAGTACAGAGAAAGTTATTAGGGACCTGGGGACCCAAGTTGATAGCAATCTCTCCTTTGAAAACCACACTGCCAAAGTGGTTAGAAAGACCTTCTAAATAGCCCACCTCATCACGAAGGGTTTCACATCTAGATCAACAGAGGTAATAGTGCCCCTTTATTCATCCCTCATCAGGCCCATCATAGAATACAATGCCCCTTTTGGGATGTACCTTACCCGACACCTGCAGCAATTAGAAAGACCCCAAAAGTATCTCACCAAGAGGTAACTTCCAAGAAACCAAGGCAAATAAGATAAAAGATAATCCACAGACAGGAAGAACCGAACCAAAAAGCACAAAGTGCAGCTTTATTGAACAACAAACAGGTCAATAAATCAAGCGCTTTCGCCAGGCAAATACCTGGCTTTCTCAAGATAAAAAGTAGTGTGACTGAAAAGTTTAAATACTTAAGCATCTGATCACATGGTACTTAATTAGTTCAACAAACATCCACTTAAGAAGGCAGTTAATTAGTAACTGAACTCAGTGAGTGAAAAGTATGCACATGAAAATGCAGAATAAAAGTTCAAATAGTGAAAACACTAAAAAATCATTTAAAAATGATGTACAAATGTGTGCATAAAAAATCACAAATATGTAAGATAAAAGACATTTACTAATTGTAACAAGAAAATCATAGCCTAGCCCTTCTCAGCTTTAGTACACTGGATATATTAATGGCCTCATTGAGACCAGGGAATTTTGCAGCATTAAGTCTAAGCTGCCATAAAAGTTCTTTATATTCAAGGCGGGCTTCCCAGTCACCTCCTCTGGCATCCTGGGTCACCTGTTCAAGAACCATAAACTTAAGTTTCATGTTAGGGCAAGAAGCAAGATGTTTAAAAAAAGCATTAGTGTCCTTTTTTGTAATGTTATATTGATGTTCATAAATTCTTTTTCTAAGGGGTCTCTCAGTCTTCCCTATGTAGAAACTGCAACATTCTGTGCATAATCCTAAATACACCACCCCTTTTGCTCTGCAGTTGTAATATCGGTCAGCGTCAAATCTAAATTTTCTAGATGGAAGATAAAAAGAACTATCATTCATGATAAAGGAACACTGCTTGCATGCCCCACATTTATAGGTACCAAGTTTAGGGGAACAATGCCTTGAATCTGATAGATGCTTTCTTTCAAATAACTCTTTTAGGTTAATATCCCTTCTAGTCACAAATATGGGACGTTCCTGGATTATCCCTTTAAAGTCATTGTGTTGCGTCAAAAGTGGCCAGTGTTTAAGCACCGTGTGTTCCACCAGTTGGGAATCCTGTGAAAATGTGTGAATAAAACTATTATGCAAGTTAAAGTATTCCAAATTCTCAAACTGCTCAACTTGCTGAAAGCCACTACCTAACAGCGGAAAATACTTGGTTTGTCTATTATCTGTCACTTCTTGGGCCATGTTGTTAACCAAGGAGGCAGGGTAACCTCTTTCTAAAAAAAGTTTTTTTAAAGACTCAACTTCTTCAAGAAAATATTCATCAGTGCTAGACATCTTAGATGCACGAATGAATTGCCCCTTAACCAAGCCCTTCTTCTGGTGAAATGGGTGACCACTGTCAAAATGAAGGTATGAATTAGAAAAGGTGGCTTTCCTAAATACCTTGGATTTAAAGGTGTGATTACAGTAGTCCTTCTGTATTGATATATCCAGGTAGTTCAGTACGTCCTTACTAACATTATAAGTGAAAGACAGAAAGTGTGTGGTAGAATTAATATAACTCATGAACTCAAAAAAGTTGCTCAGGGTTCCTTTCCACAATAGGCAGATGTCATCAAGGTATCGCTTATAATGGACTATGTATTGTACCCAATGTGTGGAAAATATAAAATTGTTCTCCCAGTAATGCAAAACTATGTTGGCGTATAATGAGGCACATGCAGCCATCGCAACCCCTTTTTCTGTTTAAACAGTTCTCCATTGAAAAAAAGAAAATTATTATCGAGAACAATTTCCATAAACTCAACAATTAAGCTGACCGTGTTGGAACTAAGGCTGGATTCAGAGGCCAAAACTTCATTGAACCACTCTAATCCAATAGAGTGTGGGATGCTGGGGAACAATTCTACAATATCAATGGTTGTCATAAGTAAATCAGGATGAAATAACCTAATTTCTAAACCCTTGAGAAAATCCCAAGAATCCTTGCATACATGCTGTAGCGTAGAAGAGAATTTCTTTGTAATGTGGTCAATAAACTTGCTCAACAGTTCAGTGATACCTCCAGCCCCCGAGACAATAGGTCTAAATCTCATGGGGTCTAAACCTTTATGGGTTTTGGGTATTCCAAAAATTACCGGGGTCCTAGGTTTATTGACGTGTAAATAGTTATATAACCTTTCGTTAATAACTCCCTGTAAAAGGTGGTCCGATAACAAAAAATTGATCTTGGAATAGGCTAAATTTAACTCGTTCCTAGAAATCAATTCATACTGCTCAGGATCCTGCAACATGTTGTGGAGGTAGGTGTCATATGCAAAATTATACATCAGGACCACCCCCCCTCCCTTGTCGGGTTTCATCACCCTAACACCGTCCTGAATAAGGGACTTGATTAAATGCTGTGACTTAGAGTCCAAATTATTAGATGGAGAATGTGTTCTGCTAACACTGCTTTCTTAAATCCATTTCCACCACCTCCTCAAAAACCTTAAGAGAGGGGTGTAGAGGGGGATTGTAGGTACTAGCCCTTGCTAGCTCTTCTTTTGTGTGTGGTTGTCCCTTAAATTGTAATGCTAGATTTAAATGTCTGACAAATAACTTTAAATCCACTAAAGCATCAGTCAACTTTAAGGGGCGTAGTGGAACAAACTTGAAACCCTTAGTAAAAAGCTCAAAATAGTCCGAAGTTATTACTAAATCAGTAAAATTAAATATAGTAAAATTATCTTTTTTTATTATAGTGTACTTGTTGTCAGATGATTCAAGTAGTAAGTCAGAAGGTTCAGATCCTAGCATGTTACCTATCTGCGCCCCCTGTTCCATCCTTGCCGCTGGTGGGTGATGTCCCTGCCCCCTGGTCTGCCCGGGGGATAGTGAAAATCCTGAAAGCTGTTATTATTGGTCTTCTGAGCTAATCTTTCACTTCTCCTAGGCAAATCGGTTGTTGGGGTACCCTGAGCATCTACAGTGTCATAGTTATTAGCACCAACCTCTTTGGTGTTAAATTTACCCTTGCCAGGACCCAGATAAGCCCTTCCATCCCTGTATTCAATGAGATCACGTTCAAGCTTTCTTATTTTCCTATTAACTATTTTGACACAGTATTGATCAACTTCATCAAAAATATTATCATAATTCCTTTTAATACTTAAAAAGTTCTTATTTTTAACAACGGAATTATTTAACGCATTCACTTCCTTTAACAAAGTATCGGCTTTCGCCTCATAATCCTCAATCATAAAATTCAGCATTTCTAAGCCGACTTTATCAAACAAAACAACCAATTTGTTGTACAGTTCAGAGCCAGGGAGAGCACTATTTGGAAATTTGTAGCAATGTAGTCCTTTCGGAACACGTTGCACCCGAACACATTCTTTAAGATAGTCTATTTCCAACTGCATGCTTTTATAAGCATATAGCTTGTCACTTAGATTATTAAATTCATTCTCTGCACCAACATGAGACTTTGTTGTAGTTAAGACAGTACCTTGTTTAAAAAGAAATGTCCGCTCAGTCCAGGCACTAAAACTAAAATCTTTTTTAGAAGATGCCAAACTGGTAGCATAGTTGGTGTGTTTACTTCCGGACTTCTCCTGTAGATCGGTGTTGCCCAATAAGATCTCGCCAGGAAGTTCCGTTTGCAGTAAACCATTCAATCCTTGTTTCGGTGATAATGTAGATTTCTTCCGACAGTCTAATTGCTGGTTGCCAGGAGGTATACTAGCAGGATCGTTGGAACCCAGATTCAGTGAATTGTTTAACTGAGTCAACAAAAACAGTACCTGCTTAAACTCCCCACGTGTTACCGGAGCTTCATCTGATTCACATCTAAGTAGAAGTGGTGTCTCCTGAAAATTGCTCTGGTCCAATCCTTCAGCCATGGAAATGTAAACCGAGAAATAACTTCCAAGAAACCAAGGCAAATAAGATAAAAGATAATCCACAGACAGGAAGAACCGAACCAAAAAGCACAAAGTGCAGCTTTATTGAACAACAAACAGGTCAATAAATCAAGCGCTTTTGCCAGGCAAATACCTGGCTTTCTCAAGATAAAAAGTAGTGTGACTGAAAAGTTTAAATACTTAAGCATCTGATCACATGGTACTTAATTAGTTCAACAAACATCCACTTAAGAAGGCAGTTAATTAGTAACTGAACTCAGTGAGTGAAAAGTGTGCATATGAAAATGCAGAATAAAAGTTCAAATAGTGAAAACACTAAAAAATCATTTAAAAATCATTTAAAAATTATGTACAAATGTGTGCATAAAAAATCACAAATATGTAAGATAAAAGACATTTACTAATTGTAACAAGAAAATCATAGCCTAGCCCTTCTCAGCTTTAGTACACTGGATATATTAATGGCCTCATTGAGACCAGGGAATTTTGCAGCATTAAGTCTAAGCTGCCATAAAAGTTCTTTATATTCAAGGCGGGCTTTCCAGTCACCTCCTCTGGCATCCCGGATCACCTGTTCAAGAACCATAAACTTAAGTTTCATGTTAGGGCAAGAAGCAAGATGTTTAAAAAAAGCATTAGTGTCCTTCTTTTTTGTAATGTTATATTGATGTTCATAAATTCTTTTTCTAAGGGGTCTCTCAGTCTTCCCTATGTAGAAACTGCAACATTCTGTGCATAATCCTAATTACACCACCCCTTTTGCTCCGCAGTTGTAATATCGGTCAGCGTCAAATCTAAATTTTCTAGATGGAAGATAAAAAGAACTATTATTCATGATAAAGGAACACTGCTTGCATGCCCCACATTTATAGGTACCAAGTTTAGGGGAACAATGCCTTGAATCTGATAGATGCTTTCTTTCAAATAACCCTTTTAGGTTAATATCCGTTCTAGTCACAAATTTGGGATGTTCCTGGATTATCCCTTTAAAGTTATCGTGTAGCGTCAAAAGTGGCCAGTGTTTAAGCACTGTGTGTTCCACCAGTTGGGAATCCTGTGAAAATGTGTGAATAAAACTATTATGCAAGTTAAAGTATTCCAAATTCTCAAACTGCTCAACTTGCTGAAAGCCACTACCTAACAGCGGAAAATACTTGGTTTGTCTATCATCTGTCACTTCTTGGGTCATGTTGTTAACCAAGGAGGCAGGGTAACCTCTTTCTAAAAAAAGTTTTTTTTAAAAACTCAACTTCTACAAGAAAATATTCATCAGTGCTAGACATCTTAGATGCACGAATGAATTGCCCCTTAACCAAGCCCTTCTTCTGGTGAAATGGGTGACCACTGTCAAAATGAAGGTATGAATTAGAAAAGGTGGCTTTCCTAAATACCTTGGATTTAAAGGTGTGATTACAGTAGTCCTTCTGTATTGATATATCCAGGTAGTTCAGTACGTCCTTACTAACATTATAAGTGAAAGACAGAAAGTGTGTGGCAGAATTAATATAACTCATGAACTCAAGAAAGTTGCTCAGGGTTCCTTTCCACAATAGGCATAGATGTCATCAAGGTATCGCTTATAATGGACTATGTATTGTACCCAATGTGTGGAAAATATAAAATTGTTCTCCCAGTAATGCAAAACCATGTTGGCGTATAATGAGGCACATGCAGCGCCCATCGCAACCCCCTTTTTCTGTTTAAACAGTTCTCCATTGAAAAAAAGAAAATTATTATCGAGAACAATTTCCATAAACTCAACAATTAAGCTGATTGTGTTGGAACTAAGGCCGGATTCAGAGGTCAAAACTTCATTGAACCACTCTAATCCAAGAGTGTGGGATGCTGGGAAACAATTCTACAATATCAATGGTTGTCATAAGTAAATCAGGATGAAACAAAGAGGTTGGTGCTAATAACTATGACACTGTAGATGCTCAGGGTACCCCAACAACCGATTTGCCTAGGAGAAGTGAAAGATTAGCTCAGAAGACCAATAATAACAGCTTTCAGGATTTTCACTATCCCCCGGGCAGACCAGGGGGCAGGGACATCACACCCACCAGCGGCAAGGATGGAACAGGGGGTGCAGATAGGTAACATGCTAGGATCTGAACATTCTGACTTACTACTTGAATCATCTGACAACAAGTACACTATAATAAAAAAAGATAATTTTACTATATTTAATTTTACTGATTTAGTAATAACTTCGGACTATTTTGAGCTTTTTACTAAGGGTTTCAAGTTTGTTCCACTACGCCCCTTAAAGTTGACTGATGCTTTAGTGGATTTAAAGTTATTTGTCAGACATTTAAATCTAGCATTACAATTTAAGGGACAACCACACACAAAAGAAGAGCTAGCAAGGGCTAGTACCTACAATCCCCCTCTACACCCCTCTCAAGGTTTTTGAGGAGGTGGTGGAAATGGATTTAAGAAAGCAGTGTTTTAGCAGAACACATTCTCCATCTAATAATTTGGACTCTAAGTCACAGCATTTAATCAAGTCCCTTATTCAGGACGGTGTTAGGGTGATGAAACCAGACAAGGGGTGGGGGGGTGGTGGTCCTGATGTATAATTTTGCATATGACACCTACCTCCACAACATGTTGCAGGATCCTGAGCAGTATGAATTGATTTCTAGGAACGAGTTAAATTTAGCCTATTCCAAGATCAATTTTTTGTTATTGGACCACCTATTACAGGGAGTTATTAACGAAAGGTTATATAACTATTTACACGTCAATAAACCTAGGACCCCGGTCATTTTTGGAATACCCAAAACCCATAAAGGTTTAGACCCCATGAGATTTAGACCTATTGTCTCGGGGGCTGGAGGTATCACTGAACCATTGAGCAAGTTTATTGACCACATTACAAAGAAATTCTCTTCTACGCTACAGCATGTATGCAAGGATTCTTGGGATTTTCTCAAGGGTTTAGAAATTAGGTTATTTCATCCTGATTTACTTATGACAACCATTGATATTGTAGAATTGTTCCCCAGCATCCCACACTCTATTGGATTAGAGTGGTTCAATGAAGTTTTGGCCTCTGAATCCGGCCTTAGTTCCAACACAGTCAGCTTAATTGTTGAGTTTATGGAAATTGTTCTCGATAATAATTTTCTTTTTTTCAATGGAGAACTGTTTAAACAGAAAAAGGGTTGCGATGGGCTGCATGTGCCTCATTATACGCCAACATAGTTTTGCATTACTGGGAGAACAATTTTATATTTTCCACACATTGGGTACAATACATAGTCCATTATAAGCGATACCTTGATGACATCTGCCTATTGTGGAAAGGAACCCTGAGCAACTTTCTTGAGTTCATGAGTTATATTAATTCTACCACACACTTTCTATCTTTCACTTATAATGTTAGTAAGGACGACTGAACTACCTGGATATATCAATACAGAAGGACTACTGTAATCACACCTTTAAATCCAAGGTATTTAGGAAAGCCACCTTTTCTAATTCATACCTTCATTTTGACAGTGGTCACCCATTTCACCAGAAGAAGGGCTTGGTTAAGGGCAATTTATTCGTGCATCTAAGATGTCTAGCACTGATGAATATTTTCTTGAAGAAGTTGAGTTTTTAAAAACTTTTTAGAAAGAGGTTACCCTGCCTCCTTGGTTAACAACATGGCCCAAGAAGTGACAGATAATAGACAAACCAAGTATTTTCCGCTGTTAGGTAGTGGCTTTCAGCAAGTTGAGCAGTTTGAGAATTTGGAATACTTTAACTTGCATAATAGTTTTATTCACACATTTTCACAGGATTCCCAACTGGTGGAACACACAGTGCTTAAACACTGGCCACTTTTGATGCTACACAATGACTTTAAAGGGATAATCCAGGAATGTCCCAAATTTGTGACTAGAAGGGATATTAACCTAAAAGGGTTATTTGAAAGAAAGCATCTATCAGATTCAAGGCATTGTTCCCCTAAACTTGGTACCTATAAATGTGGGGCATGCAAGCTGTGTTCCTTTATCATGAATGATAGTTCTTTTTATCTTCCATCTAGAAAATTTAGATTTGACGCTGACCGATATTACAACTGCGGAGCAAAAGGGGTGGTGTATTTAGGATTATGCACAGAATGTTGCAGTTTCTACATAGGGAAGACTGAGAGACCCCTTAGAAAAAGAATTTATGAACATCAATACATTACAAAAAAGGACACTAATGCTTTTTTTAAACATCTTGCTTCTTGCCCTAACATGAAACTTAAGTTTATGGTTCTTGAACAGGTGACCCAGGATGCCAGAGGAGGTGACTGGGAAGCCCGCCTTGAATATAAAGAACTTTTATGGCAGCTTAGACTTAATGCTGCAAAATCCCTGGTCTCAATGAGGCCATTAATATATCCAGTGTACTAAAGCTGAGAAGGGCTAGGCTATGATTTTCTTGTTACAATTAGTAAATGTCTTTTATCTTACATATTTGTGATTTTTTATGCACACATTTGTACATCATTTTTAAATGATTTTAAATGATTTTTAGTGTTTTCACTATTTGAACTTTTATTCTGCATTTTCATATGCATACTTTTCACTCACTGAGTTCAGTTACTAATTAACTGCCTTCTTAAGTGGATGTTTGTTGAACTAATTAAGTACCATGTGATCAGATGCTTAAGTATTTAAACTTTTCAGTCGCACTACTTTTTATCTTGAGAAAGCCAGGTATTTGCCTGGCAAAAACGCTTGGTTTATTGACCATTTTGTTGTTCAATAAAGCTGCACTTTGTGTTTTTTGGTTCGGTTCTTCCTGTCTGTGGATTATCTTTTATCTTATCTCACCAAGAGGATCAAGGGTCTCAAACAGATGCCATATGCTGCTCGGTTAAAAAAACTCCAGCTCTACTCAGTTGCATACCGCCTACTTCGAGGCGATCTATGCCTGACATACAAAGCTATGTCAAATCCAGAATTAATGGACATGCTCCACCTCAGTAAATCTAAATCCCTTAGAGCCACACGCTTGAGGGACTTGAACCTCAGCACAGAAATAAATAGAACTTGCTGGAGGGACAGGTTCATAACCCAGAGGCTACCTTCGCTCTGGAATAGAATTCCAGTTCATGTGAGGCAGAGCACTTCACTGAATCTCTTCAAGAAGAATCTCGATAAGTGGATGGGGGATCGTAGGTTTGTCCCAGGGATTACTCCCGTGTCACTATTAGACAGAGGCACAGTAAACTAAACCTTAAAAAGGGCACAGTATACTCAAATCAAGGGGTGGCATAAGCCATACAGAATCGGGCTAGGCTTATAATTGCCCCAGGGCAGATAGCCTAGTATGAACCTATGAACCTATGAATTTTCTTAACATTTCTACTTAATACTTTCACTCATTTTTAAATATCCATTTTACCCAGTTCAGGGTGACAAAGTAGTCATAGTGCCTACTGGTAAAGCAGTGACTAAAAGGCAGACAACCAATCTTAGAAAGGACAGGACAGGAGTCCATCACAGGATGTGAGTGCTTGTGTAAGCACATAGTAAAGCACTTTAGAGGATTAACAATTCACCTTCCAGCATGTCTCTGATGTGGGAGGAAACCAGAGACACCAGCGAAAACTCAAATAGCCATAAGGGAGGGAATGCATATTCCACACAGGAGGCACACCAGCCAAGAATTAAGCTGGAGAACCAAGTGCTGTGAGGGTGCATTGTTAAACCTTGCATCACTGTATACAAACATCAAGTATATTTTGATTTAATGATAAGGTAACCATCTGTATAAGAAAGAGTATTCAGTCTATGACTTTCTGTTTAACACATATTCCAGTGACATGTGACCCGATGTTATACAACACTTTTTATGATATACAATAACAATGCTTTCTAGTGCCCCTTTTTATCTTTAACAAATGTACTACTAAATCTGGCTGTATACATTAGTATGTTGATATGACAATTAAGGTTTTTCAATATAGGCTTTACCACACAAAAAAACATCAATACCTTCTTCTTCAGCTCAACACTGATAGCATTTGCTTCCTTTAAATACACAGCATTTCCCCACAGCTGGTCTCTCAATGACGTAAACTGGTGATACTTCCACTTTCTGAATGCCCACTGTGCCAGCTCATACTCCTGCTGGGTCCAAGGTACTGTGAAAAGCAAACAAAATACCATTTCAGAAACCACATAAAATTAAATGTTGGAAGATCTGTCTTTGGGGCATAGCCTAAAAGAGGCACAATGGGGGAGGCAACAGCCTTGGCCAAGATCTGGAATCCCAGGGGTGACAACTCGAGGAAGAAATGGCCAATATATCTCAGTTTGCTTTACTCTGACGCTATACAGAAATAACAAGAAAATGCTTAACGCCTATCAAGTCTGCCATTACCCAATCTATCTTGGGTATGACAATGACATCACACACACACATGTACCTCCTTCCCATCATCTCAGTTTCCTAATGAATATCAGCCTCACTCACAGAGATAGGGGGTGCTACAGTGCAACAATACTGTACCCTGAGAACTACATTCAAATCCTGTAGTTACCATTTGGACATGATGTAATAAGCACGTCAAACAATATCCTTGTCCCCAAGATTCACCCACAAAGGATTATGGCCAAACTACAGTGTAAATATATACTTGTTCCACCTGTGCCTGAATCCACTTGAATCCCTGTCAAAGGCTAAAAATATTTCTATGGGACCAGATAACATACCACGCTGCATTCTAATCAGTGTCAAGTATGTACTATCCAAGCCTTTGCTTAAACTGTTCAACCTCAGCCTATCCACAGGGGTTGCAAGTGGTGCCTGGAGAACAGCCATTGTGACTCCTTTACACAAAATGAGTTCTGCAAAGCCAAGGAACATATCATAGCAGAACTCATTTATGCAGACAGAGGCAACTTAACTGATCTTGGCCCTTTTCAGTTTGGTTTTGTGTAATGCGGGTCCCGTCTCCTGAACGTGGTAAGCTTCTTTGAAAAGATTACAGAGATTGTGCACTGGTTACTCTGTGCACCCTACTTATCTTGACCTGGCCAAGGCTTCTGAAATGATCCCCCATGCTGGTATTATTCAAAAGTTAGGGGTTTAAATTTTTTTTCTGTATTGTGCTCTGTATTGCAAACTGCATATCTAAACATATCCCAAGTTGCTGGTACCCTCATCTCTGAACATAAAATTTTAACTAGTATGGTACTGCAGAGATCAGTGCTGGGCACTCTAATTTTACTTTCCCGTTTATTTTGCAGACATGCAAGCCAATATCTCTGAAGTGTGGCTGACCAAATGTGCAGATGACTGCAAGGTATATTGTAATTTGTTCATTCACTGACATTAATCAGCCTCAAAACGTTCTGGAATATGCACAAACCTGGTGCACTGAAAGCAGTCTCAAGACAAACACAAAAAAGTGCAGCATAGCAGCATTTGGCAAAAAAGCTGTTCTTATTTCATGTTACAAATGGTAATCCTGGGTACTTACATGGACAACTCTCTCTCCCTCATTAGATAGTCATGTTTCTACCATAGTCAGGAAATCCTTCTGTTTGCCCCAGTTAATGTCCAAGGAAATACCTTCAAGAACCAAAGAAGCCATCTTACTGCTGCACATCCTTTTTCAGACACATCACAGAATGCAATGCCCCCTTTGCTATGTACAAATACAAACATATCACTTAACAGGAAAGACTCCGGCAATTTTTAATTAAAAAAAATAAAGACCTTAAATCCTTCAACTACTCTGATAGATTAGTCTAACTCTCCTTATACTCAGTAGTCTTGACTGCCAGCTGCTCTGAGGCGACATGTCTATCCCTTTTCAAGACATGAACAACCCTATCCTACTTTATCTACATTCATACTTTGGACCTAAATTTGTACAGACAAGTAATCAATACTCGCTGATGGAATAGATTCCTAAACTCAGCATATTCCCACTCTATGGATTAAGTTACCACCTAGACCAAGAAAAGTACTACTATTTCTGCCTTTAAAGCTGGTTTTGACGACTGGATGGACAGACAAATACACACCGTAGTTATCATGTATGACCCTGCTCAATTTAGGAGATGGGCAGTATTAAGTGTAAAGGGTGACAAGAATTTTTAAATGTGTCTGCTTAAATGTCTGTATATATTAACATATGTCTAGCCCTCTTATGGTCCTTGTGATTGCTTGCCTATTACTGTTTCTATGTTCTTTATATGCAACTAATAGCTTGCTACACAGAACCTTTTTTGTTCCCTGATTACAAGGTAAGATTTCCGGAGTGTTATAAATTATCTCCCTTTTAGCAGAAACTCTTACTTTGGGTTACTAACTATCCTTCAATAAATTAGGAAACCTAGATCTCCAACATATGACATGCCACAAAATTCCTAGTCTTAATATACAAAAACACCCTAGTCTTAATATACAAAAACACCCCATAAGCAATTGGTAAACAACTCTAATAGGAGCAGCTTTCTTTCTTTTTTTTTTTAAACATCACTCATGACATAGACAATCACACATTTATATAAAAGAAAACAAACCGTAGTGACAATTACAGTTGCAAACATTAAACATCACTTATAATCTATCAGTCACTGTCAGTCAAACATTGCAAAGCTCATTCAAGTCCTGCCTTCTTTTAAACCTCATTCCTCTACTGCATGTTTTGTTCCCACAATTTCTGTTTTTTTTTCTATATAATTTGCTTCTACCCTTTCTAAAGATCCCATTTCCAGTTGTTTTATCTCTGTGACTGTATTCACTACTTGTAGTCCAGTTGGCTTAGAATTTGAGTCACATTTTCTAGTAATTGCTTTTTTGGCAGCCACCATAATTAGACTCAGCAAGGCCTTGCTAAGTCTTGCCAATTCAGATTCTGTATCACAGCTCAAAAAAATAATTTCCTTAGTCATACCAATTTGCTCACCCAGTATTTCTGAAACAGTAGTCTGCAGGGAATGTCTGAAGTCTGTCAACTCATTACACTCCCAGAAAACATGCTCCTAATTACCTCTTTCTTCATCACACCTCCAACATTTGCTATCTACCTGAGGAAAAATTCTTTGTAGTCTACTTGGGGTATAAAAATACCTATGTGAACACTTCCAAGCAAAGATCCTAAATCTTCTAGACTTTGTTGCATATTTGGGAGACATACATATATCCCCACATTCTTTGTGAATTGTTTATCCGATCTCTCTTCTTAGTCCTTTCTAATCTCCTCTGATTTACTCTTACAGTTATCATCCAGTATTCTATATGCTCTACTAATTATTTCTTTTTAACAACAGCTTCTTTTCCAGATTCTACTAAAAACTCTAGCAATGCCGGTCTTTCACTTAGGATCTCCCTATTTCTTTCTCTTTCCCTATACTCTGACATCAAGAAACACAGCATTCTTGACCTGATTCTTACAAATATGGCCACCTCTTGCACCACTTCTATGGTGTCTCCTTCCCTAGTGAAGTCTGATTACAAAGTTGCGACCTCCTTTAAAATTCCAAAGTCCCTACATAGCAAGTCTATAAATGTCCCAACTCAAACCTCCTCTATGATAAATAGAAAAATTCACTTTTGACTGCAGCATCCCTGACCATGACACAAGCAGCAAGCTTAACTAAGGAATTAATTTCACAAACTCAAAAGACACTTATTTACAATTTAAGCTGGGGTAATTTAGCAGACATTTACAAACATTCAAAGAGCTAGCAGTTCCTTTGTATCAAGGGAAATTCATAAATGAGCCACCTTTGTGGTCCACTACAGTAATAATCTCTACAACAAAAGAAATAAATGCTTATACTATATAGCAGTTCCAAAACCCCTCTTCTCAAGAAAAATATTAAAAGCATTAAAAAAAAAATCTGAAAAATCACTAGCAGGGTTCAAAGTAGACCATGAACTTATGCTGACATATGAAGACAAAGACATCTAATTCCTTTAACCACAACGACAGTAAACCAGTAAGACAAGCACAAAAAATAAATGAATAAAACCAGGTCAGTGCTGAAGAAAACACCCGTTTAATCAAACGTAACTTCTTCTTCTTCTTTCGGCTTTTCCCAGTTAGGGGTTGCCACATCAGATCACCTGTCCGCTCATGATTAGCAGTGGAGTTTTTACAGTGTCGAGTTGCCAGCCCGGCACCCAACCTTCCACAGAAGGCACACACACTCACACCTATGGCCAATTTAGAGTGTCCAATCCACCTACAGCATGTCTTTGGGATGTGGGAGGAAACCAGAGTACCCGGAGGAAACCCACGCGACCACAGGGAGGACAGGCAGACTCCGCACAGGAGGCACCCCAGCTGAAAATCGAACCAGAGACCCTCATGCTGTGAGGCGACAATGCTAACCGCTGCACCACCGTGGCCGCCCGTTTAATCAAACATAACTAAAAAATAATAAGCAAAACATATAGCAGCTCAAGTCCTTTATTAGCAGTTAGTAAGCTAAGAATCAGTACCCTACATTGCTCTGAATTTATGCAAAATGATACCTCCTGTTCTGCACCAAGACATTCCCAACATTCCTGTGTGAACTTCATCCCAAGACTTCTATCCAAAGTCCTGAAATACATGAATCCCTTACTCTTCCAATTTTCTCTAATAATGATTTACTGAAAATGCTAACCAAGACCAAAAATATTTCTACCACAGGACTTAACAACATAACTGGTTAATTAAGTAACAGTGTTAAAAATGCCCTTGCAGGCCCACATTTTAAACTGTTTTACCTAATATTAGCTATTGGCCTCATCCCTGATAAGTGCTACATTATAATCATGGTGCCTTCCATAAGGTTGGCCTTACAACTAAAAGAGGTCATTACAGACCTAGAAGTCTAACGAACCTTACCAACAAAGCCATGGAACATATTACAACTGACCCCATAAACTATGGCATCAAGAATCTTGTTCATCTTGACCTCCCAAATACTGTCTTTGTGAAGACTGTTGTGAAGGGTATAAACTGTCTACTGAATCTAGTAAACTTCTTTGAAAAGGTTACAGAGTCTGTAAATGAAGGCTATGCTATACACATGTATTCATCACCATGCCCCATATGAACATCATACAGAAGCGGTGTGCATTAAAAAAAATCAATCATACGTGGTAAGATGGTTGAAACACAGAACCAATACAGAACATGTTGCAGGTACGTCATCAAACTGTATGCAAGTGATTATAGGGGTTCCCTCAGGGCTTGGAGACATCTACCTTTTGACCTATACTTCTCAGATCATCAAACAGAGAACCAAGACCTCTGGTTGACAAAGTTTGCAGATGACTGCAAACCAGGAGGGCGGTTGGTGGTTGTAGCATGAACTCCTTCTTGTAAACTCTTGGTGTACTACAAAAGGGGTAAAATTAAATCGTAAAAAGTGTAGTATCATCACTATTGGTAGGCAACCCCCACCTCCCATCATATAACACAGATAACACACCACTAAAAAACAAAACAAAAATGTAGTCAGGCGTCTAGGTACTTAGGTTGATAATTCCCTTTCTTTTCAACATTATGTGATAATTACTGCCAGAAAATCATTTTATTTACCACACCTAACTGTAAAAGGAATATCACAAAGGCTTAAAGAGGTAATCACTTCATTATACACAGCATCTGATCAGACCAATTACGGAGTATAATGCCCCATTTGGAGTGAATCTCACTAAACATATCAAACAATTGGAAAGACCCCAAAGGTTCCTAACCAAAAAAGATAGCAAGCCTAAAGTCCCTGAGCTATCAAGTGAGGCTGAAAGCTCTACCCATTTACTCAGGGTCTTAGAGACTTTTGAGGGGAGATCTCTGCCTTATCTACCATGATGTTAGAGACTCTATTGTCGTGGGTCTCTATATCTTAACAAGTCCAATGGTTCCAATACTAGAAGCAAGGACGTTCAGTCACAGATAAACAAAACACAGTGGGGATCAGGTTTATAAAGCCAATGCCTCCCAAACTTCTGGAATAAACTTCCCCTGCATGTAAAGCACAGCAACTCACTATTTTTCTTTAAATGTAGACTCAATGAATGTGTATTAACTTATTTTTTTATACTCAACCACTAATTTCTCCTTCTCAGCTCACTATTGAACCACTCATTCCCCAAATCATGGTATCATCCTAACCAAGTGACAGCTCATAAGCATTTCCATTCTCTTCTAAGGCAAGAGTTAGATGCAGAGTGACACCTCATCTATGTAGAAGCCCTCCCTCAGTCTAACCCTTCCCTTTGGCAGCTTGTGACTTCTGTAAACTTTACTATCTTGGGTGATGCTTACATACATCCACACATGCCATGTGCCCGTAAGTACAGTGCAGTTGTCATCATTGCCCATAATGCCGCACACCAGACCCCCAACACTCCTGAAGTCAGCACAGCAGTGAGCCAGAATGCCTCCACCCCAAGAGCCAGCCAGCACTGGCTGGTCACTCCCAAGCCACTCAATCAGGCTTTTCCAGCTTCTCATTCCATTAGCCAAACATGGATCTCACAGGATGAAGACAGTGACTGATCCATTTCCACTACAACTTCAGGAGTCCACCAAAGGATTTTACGTTGAATTTTTCCTGTATACTTATTACCATTATGCTTTACTATAGTAGCATTTAACAAGATCACCAAAGAACTCACTAACTAAATTCTAAATTAATATCACAAGCTCAAAAGAAACATATTTACAGTTTATGCTGGGGTAACTTAGCAGAAATTGCCTTTTTTAGCAAAAGTAAAACAAAACAAAAAAAAAAAACAAAACATCAACACAGTTATATAATGCCAGCTTATAAGAAGACTATTTTAATGATATTAAACATACTATTCTTCTATAACAGACTATATCCTGCTGTTTTCAGATACTTATTACCCTCTTCCTTCTGAATGGTACTCCTGCTGGCTATCCTTCCACTATACACTCTTAAGCTAATATCCTACTATGCACAGAACAGCTTGTCTTTATACTCTAAACAGGCAAACCGTTTATTCACATACACCTAATGGAACTTGCCAACCATAATTTCATCTTCCACATCTAAAATTTCCTCCATTATCATGACAACATCCTGGCACCTGGATTTGACTCTTGATTTCATCTTTTCTATTACAGCCTTTTGTCAGTAACAAATCTGACAGTAATTTATGTTCTTAATAATGTTAGCATCCAAAACAAGCATAAGCATTAAAAAAATCCTTTGTGAAGTCAATGTGTGCTGAATATTTCTTTCAGTATATTCTGCAGTGACTGTTTGAAGTCCATTACTTCCGGACATGACCAAAACATATTCTTAATCTCCAATACCACTATCATCATACTTCCAACATGTATAATTAACATGTAGGAACATTTTTGCAATTTATTTGGTGTATACAAATATCTGCGTATGCATTCCAAGTGAAAATACTAAACTTTATTAACTTCCAGCGAACAATGCTCCAGTCCACCAAGAACACAAGCCCAAAAGTTCCTTAACGCGTTTTTTATTATTTGCACAAGCAAAAGCAGCGTTTTCGCCACAAACACAGTGTAGCTTCTTCCACTTTAACTTGGTATCATATCCAAGGGTTAATCACACCTTTGTAATTTTTTTCACATTATAGACTTATTGAAACTTTCTTTCCAAATCTTTCTTAAAATCTCTAAGTTTGTTCTTCCATCCTTCCCTTCAGTCCAAGGACGGCACAGTGGTGCAGCAGTAGCGTTGTCGCCTCACAGCAAGATGTTCTCCGGCTGGATTCTCGGCGAGAGTGCCTTTTGTGCAGCGTTTGCATGTCCTCCCTGCTTTTGTGAGGGTTTTCTTCAGGTACTCCGGTTTCCTCCCATGTTACAAAGGCATGTTTCTGGAGCGTTTCTTCTCAGGCCTCCGCTGAAAATTGGCTTTGTTCCTAGTCGGACTTTCCCGGTAAACAAAATGTTAAATAAATAAAAAAATATAATTCTTTCTCTTCTAACAAATTTGTATGCTACACTAATTAGATTTTTGGTAGACCAAGTTGCTATAGATCCTATCAAAAAGCTTTGCCAGGGATTAACCTTGTGAGCTACTTTTATCATCAGTGCTAACCCCATTTGAAGACCCATAAACACTAGTTTGCTGTTTAGTCAAAGACTCAAAATTTTCTCTCTCTTTACTTCATGTACTCAGTATGCACCCAACTCTTAGGTGTTCCCAATACCTTGGTTCTCTATTTTTTCCCCATTCCAGACATATAACGTGGTCAATCCCCCATCCAATGGCAAGACCTGTTGAAACAAATTCTGGGCTCCATCACTTTGTTTCCCCATTAAAATTCTTCCTAAACAAGTTTAACCATCACAGCTTGTACCTTTATGAGACACCAAAGGTATCATTATTACTTTACTGAAGCAATGATGTGTGTTGTCAAAGCCATTTCATGCCACTCAGAATCATACCCCTCATATTGCATTAACCCAATGGAGTTCTGAAAGTCGGTACTCTAGCTTCCAGGCTGGGCATTTCCACCACCCTCCCTCACAACCTGCACAAACAAGCACCTGAGCTACTAATCAAACTTTAGCTACCTAGGTCATAGTCAGGGCTTTATCCTTCTATGCCACTCGCACAGCCTTATGGTTTTACAAACATTATTGCAAAGATGAAAAGGTAATATTAGTAAATCAGAGACATAACTAGGCTGATCCTAGAGAAAGGACTTGTGGCATCAGTAAGGAATATTGAGTTAAGCGCAAACAAATTTTACAGCTCTGAAACATTAAGTCTTCCAAATTTCATAGAAATAACTAATTTCTCCCAAGCAATTCTTGCACATCTAGCTTCTCAAATGATATTATTGAATTACTTTCTACATTAACACCAGAATGGTGTTTTGCTGTACTCAGTTTCTTACAGATTCCTCTGTGAAGATCTGTGCTTAGATCTTCAAGCCATAAAAGAATCAACTCTATTTGAAATCCTATTCATTAACAGAATTAATGGCACCTCAAATTCTGACTTACTAGAACTAATCCTTCATCAGCATAGAAATAAGACACTTTGGCATTATAGATTCATATTTCAACATACCCTTCTATCTCTGGACCATCTTCCACTACAAGTCAAGCAGAGTAGCATCTTTACCACCTTCAAGGTAAACCTAGATAATCAAACAGGTAGCCTCAAATTCTCCCCCATTCTATCTGGTCTTGCCATTCTTGAGACTAGAGAGAACTTTTGAACATTTTTTTGGCTAGGCTTGGAATGGTCTGCAGACTGATTGTCTAGTAGTTAACCTATGAACATATAAACGACTATATATTCTTTATGCATATTTTATAACAAATATCCACCTGCTGCTGTCTGCTTACCTTTTTAAACATGTTTATTAAATACATGAAGCAATATACATTAACAGAAAAAAACAGGGTGATATTTCTCATTGTTTTCATAAAGTATACATATGTTTTCTTCATTAAATAACAAAATTGCTAGTTTCCTGTTACCTCCTTTTGAACATTTTTCTGTATGTATTGTTACCACAAATTCCATTTGCATTTGTGAAACTTGCTTCTTCCCTTTTATAAAGATCCTATCTCCAGTTCTTTTACCTCCTTTTCAATACTCAATACTTCGGTAACAGCTGGTTTAGATTTTGAATTCCATTTTCTAGTAATTGCTTTTTTTTTTTTGGTAGCCAAGTGCAATAAACACAGTAAAACTTACTATGCCTAGCAATTCAGATCCTGTGTCCCAGCTCAAAAGAATAATTTTCTTAGTTACAACTATTTGTTCCCCCAAAATAATTCAAACACGTTCTCTGTATGCAGTTTTTAAAATCTGCCAAATCGTTGCACTCCCCCAAAAAAAACATGTTCCCAATTACCTCTCTCTTTCGCTTCATACCTCAACCATTTGTTGCCACCCTTTCGAAAAATTCTCTGAAGTCTACTGGAAGCAAAAAAAAACTTCTTCTGGACTTTGCTGCATACCTGGGAGACATACAGATATCATCTCATTATTATATTGTAAACTTCCTTTCTAGTTTTTTTCCTCAAACCTTTCTAACCTTCTCTGGTTGATTCTTAAAGTTAACCAGCAATATTTTATATTCTCTTCTAATACATTTTTAACAGTGGTTTCTATTCCAGGCTCAATTAAAACAATAACAGAGCTGTTTTTCCCTCACTTAGCACTCCCTTATCCCTTTTCCTTTGCCTATATTCTGACATTAATCCCTGTTACGGATGGCAGTCTCTAATCTGCAGTCCATTCCACTCTTATTACCTTTCCATCTCTAGTTATGTGCTCCCAAATACATTGGTTCCTTTGCCAATTTTCTCCAGTAAAGTCCAGCTCCCTTCAAGCCTATTTTCTATACCTCTACTTGCAAGATTTCCCTATTGGCAAAAATCTCCTTTCCCCATTTCTGTGCTGGTTTAGATCTTATAATACTGTCTGCAACTTTGTGAATATAATATTCCATGCAGTTGTAGTTCTCCTTAAGGACCTGCATCCAAAATCCAACTCTCTCCTTATTTCTCAAATTCCATCCATTTCATCATCATCAACCCTTTGTACTTTCATTGATAACCTGCTACCTGCATCATGTATATGGGATTTAGTTGTGTTGCTTTAAACTATCCCTTCAACTTGGGTAATCCTAAACCAGGTTGTTCTTTACAAAGAATCAACTTATCTCACTTGACTCTTGCCCTCCAAAAAAAACCTCTTTCAACTCGATTACTGTTCATGACTTCTCTTCTGGTTGATAAAGATACATCTAACCTGAGTATAAATCTGAAGGGACAAAACATTTTCACTGCTTGTATCTTACTATCCGTATCCATAGTCAAAAGCTTCCCATTTTGCAACTGTTGTATTACCCTTTGTTTAGTTTCTTCCTAAGTATCCATAACTGATCCTTTTTATCCATACACTTAAATACTCCATCTTGTCATGTCTCCAAAAATAAGAGTATTGCTAATGCACGGGATCATCACTGTTTTGTTAACATTGTCAAATGTTTGTCTCTCCTCCAAAAAAACATATTTTCCATGTCTATCAACTCTGGCAAGACTTTTGCCATTCTCTTAGCAAGCACAAACACTTTATATTCAAGGTGTAAAATTGAAATGGATCTATATGAAGTTGGGTCCGAAGGATCTTCACCCTCTGTGTGTAATACCACCACCACAGCTTTCTTCCAAGATGCAGGCATCCCTACCCCTTTTAAAATGCTGCTAACGAAAATCTTCCAGATCTTTATCACTTTCTTCCCACCCAGCTTTCAAATTTTCCACAGGAATACAGTCTTTTCATGGAGACTTCTCCTGTATACTGATTATACATCATCTCATTTCTTCCCACCTTAGCTATTGGTTCTTGAGTCTCATATTTGTCTAACCTTGGTGTAAATATTTTCATTTGCACCTTTCCTTGATTTCCACATTCCTCTGCTTTATACAAATGTTTACAAACTTTCCAAAATCTCCCTAATACTGTTATAAGAATTCCAGTTATTCTTCTTGTTATAGGCTCCCTAAGTTTAGCAATAACCAGTTCTACTCTCTGTTGCATAAGTTGATGTGCTAAACTTTTTTTGTACTCTGGAATTATCAACTCTATGCATATTATCCAAATGTTCCCTTATTTTCCCTTTAGCACTCTAGAGTTGCTCCTCTTCTTGTTCTGTAAGATTCCCCTTATTCTGCAAAACTTTAACTTTTGTCAGCCCTTCTAATCAGTTTCTATTGTCTTCCCCATATGTCTACCCTATTTTAAACTCCATTTTCATTTTATCCAATTCACTAGCTATCCCCCTTCTGAATAAACATCTATATCTTTAACTCTTGAATCATTACCACTACCCATTGCTTACATTTCTCACATTTTAAGAGGTAAGTAGGGAAGCACCAATGTCTTATTTTTACTTTATTAGCCTGCATCTTTATCTTAGTTTTTATTGGTGTATGATCTGAAATAGTTATTGAATGTGTGTCAAAGCTTTCAAGTAAACATACATGCTTCTGTCAAATTTAATTTCTGTTCAATCTAGCCTAGTTATTCTAACTTGGTAAAAACTATGTAAATTCCAAACTCTTAAGTACTGAATTCATACCTCCCATTCCATACCCAATATTCTCCTACATTTCTTCAGAAATCTACTCCTTTCTGTTCTATTCTTCTCTTCTACATCTCCACGATTACAAATCAGGTGCCAGTTTCCAATCATAAGTATTATACTCTGCTGAAAGGTTATTATTTATCCCAAAATTTTCTTAAGCTCCATTACAGCAGTTTTTCATGGAATGTAAATACATGCCAGCATAAAATCCCCCTTTCCTGCCAACAGCCCCTATCACTACTGGGGCACCTCTAGCAATCAATATTATCATTCCTTTTGTTTTGTCCCCAATATTATGATAAATATCCATCCTGAAATACTTATTAACACGTTCATTTCTGTCCAAATGTCTCCTGTAACATTGATATTTGGAGCCTACAATTTTTAATATAATTCAGACCTCTCTACTTTTTGTCTACACCTGCAAGGCCATTTAAATTCCATTACATTATGGACAGATTGCCATTTTGATAGAAAGCTATTATTCTCCTCTATCATACTTGATATCTTTCTGAATGTGTACTTCCAAATTTTGCCTTGCATGCATATACTGTTATTTGGCAGCCTGATCTCTTATGCAGTTACTTCTTCTCATCTCCAAAACTGTCTACAACTTAAGCACATTAATCTAGACATCCCCCCCTGTAAAAAAAACAAAACAAAATTATCTTAATTCACATATAATATGACTGGTACACTTTTATACCCACCCCGTACACTTTTATACCCTACCCCACAGCACATCTCATCTAACTTGGTTCTAGCCATTCCTTCCTATCATGTTACTTTGTAAAACCTGTATATTTTACAAGCAGGACATAGTACATACTTGCTTTAACATATACAGTATTCACTGACCAGATTTTCCCAAATCACATTTAAAATATCCTTGACTGCACACTATACAAAACTACTTTACAACATGATATGCAATTTACATAATGAAGTTTCTTACACAAACATTAATAAAAACAAAAACTGTTTAAATTAGTTATTTATTCATTCCCTTCAGTGTCCTTCTATACATTAATGATTGTGTGGGGTAAATGCTTTACAGTTCACCAATATTTAACAAACACAACAAAATTCCAGTCTTCCTTAGCTACTTTTTCCCAAAAAGCCACATTTAAAGTGTGAATTCCTATATCCACTGGGGCAGTCTCCAATTGTTCACCACTTTCAATGCTGCTGGTCTTCTGCCTGTGTAACTCTATCTTCCAACACTAGTTTCTGGCTAAATCCATGGCACTGTTGATTATTCCTATTAGCAGCCGTGCTTTTTTTTACCCATGCTGTATCTTAAACATTTCTTTTGGAAGAAAGTAAAATGTTTCACTGACAGTGTCTCTATATGGGACTTGTTATTGTTAGAAGAATGAAAATCAGAGTTCCTCTTCTGCTTCCTGGATCACATTTGGGTCGATAAACCTTTTTATTTCTTCTTTAGCTAGTTATGCATCAAAAATGTCTCTGATCCTCTGGACAAATATTATGAAGACAACTGGGTATACCAGCTTGGATCTCAGACCTGCATCTTGACGTTCTTCAATTGTTGGAATAAGCTTGCTTCTCTTTGGTTTAGTGTACAATAAATAACCATTTCCACAAACCCTGCTATCCCCAATTTTAATGCATTTCTTTTCTGTCTCAGTTTTGTCAGGAGCAACTATTTCTGCTGTTATGACTGCATATTTACTATCAGAGATCTCATCTACTTTCTCATGACCAGATTTGGAGCATACACACAATGTGTTGTTTAATTTAACAAATCCTACTGTAGTTGGTTGTACTTTCATAAAATTAATGCAGTCAGTTCCTTCCAAGTTTCTTAGGTACAGCAGTAAATCTCTCTGAAGGTTCTGTATTTTAACAGAACAGTTTTTTTTTTAAAATGGCTCTTCTTGAAAAGTCTCATGCTCAACCAGCCTATTTTTTTTAACCACTGATTTTGGCAGTTTTATCAGTTTATCTGATTAGATAATTGAAGCTTTTTCTATTTTTTTTCAGGCTTTTGCTATTTGATTTGATACAAACTTTCAGTTTTTCATTTATTTTAAATGCCTCAGAGTGCATCTGATTTTTTTGCCTCTAAATTACTGGAAGCCACGTCCTGTACCAAAGCTAAAATCTGAACTGCACTTTACCGCACAGTTGCAGAATTCATCCCAGCCAAAGATTTCTTTTCTCCTTTTCTGGTAAATTTTTTCTCTCTCGGGTTCTCTAAATTACTTCTTTGCTGGCATCCAACCAGTAACTTTTAGTTATGTACTTACCATAACGATAGATGTACGTGATCCATCTCGCCTACATTCATTACTGACAGGCTCGGAGCAGAGAGTCGGCTCCGACTCGGCCACTATAACTAGCACAAAGTCTCTCATTGGCTGGGCTAACCCTGTATCCCAGGATGCATCACGCCCAAACCCCCAGATCTTGTTTGCCCCAATATTATCTTCCCACATACACCACACCACAAGGATATATACATGTAAGAGGAGAGAAAAAATAATATCCTCAGAGGAATCAGAATACAAGTTTCCTCCAAGTCCAACAGGTAGGGGGAAGGAGGGTGGACGTAAGAATGTAGATGGATCACATACATCTATCGTTATGGTAAGTACATAACTAAAAGATGTAATGTGATCCTATCTCGCCTACATTCATTACTGACGGGACAGCGTCCCTAGCACCTAATTCCCAGGAGGCTCACTGGAAAACACTCCTGAGCACTGTGGAACCAAAGGAAGCCCGACCTCTAGAGGCCACGTCCAGTTTGTAATGAGAAATAAAAGTATGTGGAGAAGTCCAAGTAGCCGCTGCACATATCTCATCTATGGATAGTCTAGCATGAAAGGCCACTGAAGCTGACATAGCCCTGGTAGAATACGCCTTAACTGGAAAGGGAAGATCCCTACCCGCTAATGCATAAATAAGTGAGATGCAGGCTCTAATCCACTTAGCTATGGTGCCCTTAGTTACAGATCTGCCAATTCTATTGTCTGAAAAGGACACAAACAACTGATCGGATTTCCTCTGCTGTTGTGTCCTATTTAAATAAAACCTGTTATCTATGCACATCCAACTGGTGAAATTTGTATTCCGCTTTGTTGGAAAACCGTGGAAAAAAGACCGGAAGCTCAATAGACTGGTGGAGACAAAGGGCAGAAGAGACCTTAGGGAGAAAAGAAGGATTAAGTCTCTGAAGTTATGGCTACCAAAAAGGCAGTCTTCCATGACAAAAATTTCAATTCGCAAGAGGCTGCCGGCTCAAAGGGAGAAGACGTTAAAGCTCTGAGCACCACATCTAAATCCCATGGCAAAACGGGTTGCGAAACCGGAGGGCGACACAACCAGGCTCCTTTCAGAAAGGCTTTACACAGCTTATGACCCATGAGGGAAGGCTCATATGCAACATGATAATTGGAGATTGTTGCCAACTGAACCTTTATAGTGGAGGCAGCCGAACAATGTCTAAAAAGTGTTGCTAAGAAATCTAACACCGCCAACACAGGGGCTGTAAGGGGATCAAGATCACATTGCTGAGCCCAAAATGCAAATCTCTTCCATTTACTAGAGTATATTTTCCTAGTAGAAGACTTGTGGGAGGAAGACAGAATATGTACTACTTCCAGGGTAAAGATATGCTGTCTGACTAAGGTCGGAAGTGGAGAAGCCAGGCAGCGAGCTTGAGAGTTCGTAGGGATGGATGGAGCTGTCCTGACTGATGAGTCAATAGGTCTGGAGCTGGGTCCAGAATCCAAGGACCATCCACCGCATACTTCCGAAGGAAGGGGAACCAAACTTTACGGGGCCAGTGTGGTGCGATCAAAATCATCTTGCTTCTCAAGCAGGTAGCCTTCTGAATCACTCTTGGAACCACAAAAGGACTCGCGGTCTCCTGTATTGCGGGGGCCTCCACCGCCTCTAGGGCGACGCCTTCCATTAAAATCCCCCCCCCTCCTCTGCCCCTGGGGCGGGGGTCACTTTGATGGGCAGGGGAAGACTTTTGAGACTTTCTGAACCACATTTTCCCTCCCCTCTGAGCCTTGGGATAAGGTCTAGTGGGAAGCGAAAAACGGGCCCCAACGGCAGACAAAGTCTTACCCTCCTGCTCACATCTAGTGAGGGTGTCTTTCACTTTGGGTCCAAAAAGGGAGGACCCGTCGAATGAGGCGTCCGGGAAAGAAGACTTGAAAGCCTCCGCAAAATGACACAAGCGCATCCAAGCTTGCCTCCTGTGGGCTATGCCCGAACTCGCTGCTCTACCTGCCCCCTCGGCTGCATAAGATATGAGCCTCATGGACGAGTTGACGATGGAAGAAAGGGTAGACAGCTGGGCATTAACAGACTGGGCCAATGCCTCAGGCAAGTTAGCCGACAGGGTATCTCCCAACACCTTTATGAGATCCCTTTGGAGCTGCGTAAAATGACACAAGTAATTCAGCAACCGCAAGGTAAAGGTCGCTGAAGACAAGGTATGCTTCACATACCTATCCATACTCCTAGACTCCTTATTAAGAGGATGGATGGAAGTAGAAGCCTCTGCCACGTCCTGCTGAGTGGCAGACGCCACCACCATGGCATCCACAGGTACTCCCTTGGTCAAAAATTCTTTTCCAGGAGGCGCAGATAAGAACTTATTGGGGCGGCTAGGAACTGGCTCCACAGAGTCAGGGTGTTCCCACACCCTTCGACAAATAAGATCCAATAATTCATCGAAGGGTGGAGACACCCAGGAGGCGGAAGGCTGGGCTCCGAAGGCCTTGAGGAAGACCGACTCCTCAGAAGGGTTTTTGGATGGCCAGTCGCCCCCCTGTCTCAAGATCTCCAGGATATCGGAGAACGAGACATCATCAGTGGACGACTTCGGGGACCCTTCTGCATCATCGAGGTCAGTGTCCGAAGTGACAGACTCATCTGGGGAGTATACGTGCTTCCTCTTACACAACTTCCTGGGAGGCTCCTCAGGCACGGACTCTGAAGGGCCCTCAGAAAGCAGGGGACCACACATGGAGGTATCCTCAAGCCTAGGAGCCCCACTGTCCAGAGATAGGGGGCACCAGAAGCTCTAGTCGCAGCATATGGGAAAGGAGTTGCCGATTCAGGTGAAGTCACTATGGACTTGGCCAGCACGCTTCTCATAGCCTCGAAGGCAGGTCAACCAGAATCGGACGAAAAACCTGCCTCCGAGACCATGACCAGAGTCGGGGTACCCCTAGCCGAAGTGCCAAGAGGGAGACTCGGAGCTGAAGCCTGAAGCCCCGATGTATCCCCCTCGGGTTCGACTGAGGACATCAGAGTACCGAAACCTGTAGAGGGGATGGAAAAGGTTGGAGCTGAGGTCGGATCCGAAAGACTAGCAGGAGGTTTAGGAGCCGACCCAAGGACTTCACTCGATTCGGCAGACTCCGGCTCCGACGACACCGAGGTTGTCGGAGGAGGAAGAAACTGAACTGATATAGTGGCTGGCTCCGGAGCCGACTGGGCTGGAGCCGAAAATAATTTAGTTAACACTGGCGACTGGAGGAGCCTCTAGACCACCCTATCCACATCCGAATCCGACAGCCTGGAGGACTTGGAGGAGACAGAAGGGGGTTGAGAAACCTTCTCTGTCAGAACAGAGACAAGACTGGGGGTACGGCTCCGAATCGGTTCCAAAAGGATCGAAGCCGAAGCAGGCTTGAGAACCACTGCAAAGTACAGTTTTGTACCTACCATAAATGTAGATGTTCGAGGATCCACATTGCTGCAGTCCTAACTATTGGGTAGTCCGCTGTCCAGTCGGCCCGAATACCAAAGTATATGGCTGACGTCGGTCAGGGCGCATTAGACTGACGTCAGTACGTCAGGGTACTAATGCGCATGACCGACGTCATATCCTCAGTCTTTTCTTGCCCCAGATGTCAGAAGACCCTGAAAAGATAAGGCCAAAACCAAAAACTCCAAACATACCTGCACCAAAAATATGTACAATATATACAAAATTACCAGAATATAACCTCACCTACACAACCACCCCTAAACACAGAGGGAAGGAGGGAGGGTAAATTGGACTGCAGCAATGTGGATCCTCGAACATCTACATTTATGGTAGGTACAAAACTGTACTATGTTCTTCATTCCACATTGCTGCAGTCCTAACTATTGGGTAGAATCCCAAAGCAGAGGTAAGGGAGGCTGGCAAATCATAAGGAAGCAGGAACTGACAACATGCCTTGCAAAATAGCTGTGGCAAAACCAGCCCTAGACTTAGAGTAGAGAGGAAGGTGATAATGCTTAGAGAAAGTATGCACTGAACTCCAAGTAGCTGCCTCCAAAATATCCTTAGTTGCCACCCCCCTTAGAAATGCTGTTGAAGTGGCAGTAGCCCTAGTGGAATGAGGCCTAATCCCAGCTGGAATCTCCTTGCCATGATGGGAATAACAAAATGCAATGCAAAACCCAATCCACCTAGAAATAGTTTGTTTTGACACAGGCTTGCCCTGAACTCAAAGCAAAAGAAACAAACAACTGCTGAGACTGCCTAAAATCCTTAGTCCTGCTCAAATAACGCAATTGCCTGTGTACATCTAAAGTGTGCAAAATCTTTTCCCCTTTATTTTGGGGATCTGCATAAAAAGTAGTAGGCAAATGAATAGTTTGGTTTAAAGCCACACTAGAAACCACCTTAGGCATAAAGGAAGGATTAGTACGTAAAGATACCCTATCCTTATGAAAAATCAAAAAAGGCTCTACCGCCATAAGGGCCTGCAACTCAGAAACCCTTCTTGCAGAAGTAATGGCCAACAAAAAAGCAGTCTTCCATGACAAGAATTTCAATTCAGCAGTAGCCGTGAGGCTCAAAAGGTTGTAGAGTAAGTTTCTCCAACACAAAATTGAGATCCCAAGCAGGAGTAGGAGCTCACGGGGGTCTTATATTCTTTGCCCTCTAAGAAATTGCTTGAACAAAGGATGCGAAAACAATGGTGGGTCACAATCATAGTGAGCTGAAATTGCTGCAGCATGAATCTTAATGGAAGAGAAAGACAAACCTTTGTCCAATAACTCGGTAAGATATTGAAGAGCCACACTCAAATTAGGCTCAGAAATCTCCAAATTGTTTGCTGCACTCCAAAATAAAAATCTCTTCCATTTTTCTGCGTACACTTTCCTTGTACTAGGTCTTCTGGCTTCCATAATCACATTTAAAACTTGTTGAGGAAGTTGAGACCTGCTGTCTTTCAAAACAGAATATGCCAGGCTGTTAGATGAAGAGAGTGAAGCTTGACATTGAGCAGGTGACCGTCCCTCTGAGACAACAGGTGTGGAATCAAGGGTAAAGGCCATGGAGGCTTCCTTACCAGACCCCTCAGTAATGGGTACCAGTGCTGCCGAGGCCAATCTGGAGCTATTAAAATCATCCTTGGCTTGTCTTGTCTGACCTTTAGAAGCACCTTTGGGAGAAGAGGCAGAGGTGGAAAAGCATACACATGAAGATTTTTCCAACTGAAAGAAAGAGCATCCACTTTCCAAGCTGTGTGATGAAACCTCTTTGTGCAAAACTTTGGCAGCTGGTGGTTTAGTGGAGAAGCGAACAGATCTATGTCTGGAGTTCCCATGACACTGTCAATTTTGAAATACATGAAGATCCAGTTTCCACTCATGGGGATCCATGATTTGTCTGCTTAACACATCTGCTAAGGAGTTCTGTGCTCGGCAGAAACCTTGCCTGAAGAGTTAGTTGCAAGCTGAGCGCAGTCTCCCATAAAATCATTGCTTGCCTGCACAATGGGTAAGAATGTGTTCCCCTTGTTTGTTGATGTACCACATGACAGTTGTGTTGTCTGTTAGAATCAACACCTGCCCTGGAAGAAGTAACTCCTTGAAAGCCATTAATGCAAACTGGACTGCTAACATCTCTTTCATGTTGATATGTAGATGCTGTAGTCTGGCAGGCCACTTGTCTTGTATCCACTTTCCATTTAGATGAGCTCCCAAGCAATGTCTGAGGCATCTGTCGTTAGAATCTGACTCGCCTCTGGCCGGGTCACAGAGAGTCCCTTGTTTAGGTGACATTCCTGAGCCCACCACAAAAATTCCTTTTTGAATGCAAGGTATTATTTGAATGACAGTGTCCAAATCCTGGCAGTGCTGTGTCCATACATTTTGAGATACCATTGCAGCTTCCTCATATGCAGTTTGGCATTGGGAAGCACCAGAATACAAGATGCCATGAACCCTAAGGCTTGAAGGACTGTCCTTGCAGTCAGCCCGGACTGAAGAGATAGTTGATGGAAGTAACTGGAAAGATTCTTTTGTTTGTCCGGGGTTAAAAAGGCCATCTGGGCTGCTGTATTCAGTCTCACACCCAGAAAGCACATGTCTTGAGAGGGTACTAGACTGGACTTTATTTCGCTCACAGAATACCCTAGGCATCTTAGCACTGCTATGACATATTCCAAATGCTGTAGAAGGTCTTCCTTTCTTGAGCCAGAATCAGGCAGTCGTCCAAGTAAGGATAGATTTGAATTCCTTTTAGCCTGAAGTAAGCTATCACTGGAGCCAGAACCTTTGTGAATACTCTGGGGGCAGTAGATAAGCCAAAGGGCAATGCAGAGAACTGATAATGAGAATTTCCAGCTCGAAAACGCAGATACTTCCTGCAACTTAGTCTTATAGGCACATGAAGGTAAGCTTCCTTGAGATCTAAAGTTACCATCCAGTGATCTTTGCCCAGCAGAGGTAAAAGCTGTTGTACCCCCAACATTTTGAACTTGGGAATGTCCAGATAAGTGTTGAGGATAGATAAATCCAAAATTGGTCTCCACGTGTTCCCCTTCTTCGGTACTAGGAACAGGCGAGAATAAAATCCTAGGCCCCTTTCTGGCACAGGAACTGGCTGAATGGCCCCTATTTGGAGCAACAGAGAAATTTGCTTGTGAGCCTCTGTTCTTTGTAGAGGAGGAATGTCTGGCATGCCTTTGAAAGGAGGCAAGGTATGGAAATAAAACCTGTAACCGTGGTGAATGATATCCAGAACCCATCTGTCTTGGGTAATTAAATCCCAATTTTCTTTGAAAGAGACAGCCTTCCTCCCAAAGGTGCTGCCAGGCGAGAATGAACTGGCAGCTGAAAAGGCAGGTCATTGGGTCTGCTTACGAAAGGACTGACCCCTGCCCTCACCAGAAGTCTGAGCAGGGAACTCCCTGTCCTAGGCCTAAAAGAACCTTGAGCTCTGCCCCTACCACGCCTAGACCTACCCCTAGACTGGGAATCATAAGCAGGATAAGTCCATCCCTTAGTAGGCCAATTTCTACTAAACTTGGAGGCTGCACCTGCAAAAATCCTTAACAGTTTGCATAGACTTAGCCTTGTCCTCCATTTTCTTTAAAACTGCTTCCACAGGCGAACCAAACAACACATCAGACTGTAAAGGAGCATCCAAAATCCTTGTTTTAACATGCTCAGCTAAATTCTGATCTCTCAACCAGGCGTGCCTACAAAGAACAGAACCAGTGGCAGCCACCCTCGAGGAGGCCTGCACAGCATCAAAACCACACTGCAAGGAATGTTTACCCACCTGTTCAGACACATGAACTAAATCCTGCAACTCTTTACACTCAATACCTTCCGCCAGAGCATCCACCTTAGATTTCAATTGTGAAAGGAGATAATTCTGATATTTTAACATGTGAAACTGACAATTCAACGCCCTCATGGCTAAAGTGGAAGAAGTATACACTTTCTTTCCCCATCTATCCAAAGCCCTAGCCTCTTTATCAGGAGGGACAGGATTTTTAACAACAGAGGCCTTCACACCTTTAGGCCCCTGAGAGACAGTTTCCGGGTCTGCCCTAGGACTCTTAAAAGATACTTATGAGCTTCAGGCACCCTATAGTACCTATCCGGTTTAACTGGGGCAGGAGGCAAAGAATCAGGATTCAGGGAAGCCTCTGCAAAAACATCTTCCACTACATTCAGAACAGGAGGTATAGCTAAAGGCCTATGCTGGGGTAAAAACAAGAATTCCCTAAGCCTCTTCCTGGAATCAGAGAAATCTTGACCTTCCCATTTAAAATGCTCCCTCATGGAATGCAGAGTCTCTGAAAATGAGAAATCCTCAGGAGGAGAAGCTGAAGGAGTAGAATCATCCACATCAGAATCAGAATAAGGAGGATACTCTTGCAAGTCTTCAGTCAAGACTCAGAAGCCTCGAACATTGCTCAAAACTCTCAAACTCAGGTTCCACCCTAGGCCTCTTATCAGGAGGGGCATAGAACCTCTAATCATAGTAATCAAATCCTCTGCCATTTTAAGCATATGTTTCTTAGGCAAAGACCCTGAAGCACTAGGAGAAACCCCCACTGAAGCTAAACTTGGCCTGCCTCTCAAAGAAGCCTTGGAAACAGAAGGGGAGGCTCTAACCACCTTAGGAAGAGAGGGAAGAACAGCCACCTGAGAAGCCCCTCAGCCTGGCCTACTTCCTGAGAGGATACATCCTGTAACAGTAAAGTCTCTCCCTGAGACTCCAAAGAAACTCCTGGCAGAACCTCCGGCTCCACTGAGTTTCTAAAGAACCGACATCTGGGACTGTCGGTTCTTCCACTCTAGGCTTTGCTGCTTTGTCCTTGCGCTTTTTGGCGAAGCGCGCCGGAGCATCCGGCGGCATTTTATAATTACAACGCTTCCCAAAACTAACCTAGCACAGTCTAACCTTCTCTTAATAGTGTTTGTTAAATCTAGCACAAGAGCGGCATCCAACAACGCCGTGCTCAGGCCCTAAACAAGGTATACACAAAGTATGGTAATCCCTATGAGGTATCTGTTTCCCACAAGAAATACAGTTATTCACTTTTCTGACATCCGTTAAATACTGAGGCAAGAAAAACCAAAATATTCCCAACGGGTACTTAGCCAACTTTGATTCGGTCTGAAACTCTGACTTCAGAAACTTTCAGAACGCCAACCTGCACTCGCAAAAAATTGCTTCTGCATCGGACCATGCGGCAAAAAAGACTGAGGATATGACGTCGGTCATGCGCATTAGTACCCTGACGTACTGACGTCAGTCTAATGCGCCCTGACCGACGTCAGCCATATACTTTGGTATTCGGGCCGACTGGACAGCGGACTACCCAATAGTTAGGACTGCAGCAATGTGGAATGAAGAACATCCTCCTTCAGCGCCGACGACCATGGAGTCGAAGAAACCGACCCCGAAACAGACAAGACTTCCTGCGGCTCCGAAACCAGTGGAGCCGAGGAAGGAGACATAGCCTTGTACAGTACCTCCTGCGGCTCCGAGACCAGTGGAGCCGAGGAAGGAGATATAGCTTTTAACCTTTTCTCCGGAGGCTCAGAAGAACTAGCCGGAGACTTCATTTTTGTCTTGGACCTGGATTTCTCTGAGGGGGGAGAAGACGATAAAGTTTCCTCAAAGGAGGGTTTAATCAAACCCTTAAGGATAAGTTTATTTTTTCTCTCCTGTAAAACCCTGGAAGAGAAGGCATGACAAACACTGCAGGATTTCTGAAAGTGTATGGCACCAAGACAATAAACACAGATGGCGTGGCCATCAGTCAACGACATTTTATATGCACATTTGGCGCATTTTTTAAAGCCAGATGGCTTATGTTCTTTTTGTTCCTTGCCAGACATAAGGAAAAACAACCACACACTCAGCAACACAAGGAGGGAGGGTGGAAAGGGCTCTAACGTAAATGCCCGAACACTAAGACACAAAAACGCCTGACACTAAGACACAAGCTAGGGCAACGGCCCTCTAACTTAAACGGGCCTAGCCCGCCAAACAGAAGGATTACCACACAACCACCAACAAAAAGGCTGCAATCAGTCACAAAAAATGGAAACAACAGACAACGTAGCTATTAAAATAGCTTTTTGGTATAATAACTCGAGCAAACAGCTATAAGTTCAAAAAAGAGAAGGTACTTAGCCACAGCCAAGTCGAGACCATGTTGTTACTCTAGGAGCGGCAAACGAGATCTGGAGGTTTGGGCGTGATGCATCCTGGGATTCAGGGTTAGCCCAGCCAATGAGAGACTTCGTGCTAGTTATAGTGGCAGAGTCGGAGCCGACTCTCGGCTCCGAGCCCGTCAGTAATGAATGCAGGCGAGATAGGATCACATTACATCTAAAGTTTATCCAGACAGACAGTTTCACTAGCTGTTGGTTTTCACAGTTTCTATTTTCATACTGGGAAAGTTCAAAATCAACCTGTTGATCAATATGCAGTAATCCTGTAAGTCCAGGTGCTTAGTTTCTTAAGCTAATTTAACTTCTAATTTAATACACGGCTTTTCAGATGACTAGTGGTGAAAACTCAGTTCTAATTTAAACCAGCCACTACAATTGGATCCTTGCTAATCTTTTAGAACAGCCGAGGTATGATAATCTGGAAGTTCCAGAACCTATCTAATCAGATTCAGCCCTGTTCATGGCAGTTGCAACTCTCTAAACTTACCATTAGAAGCCTTATCTTCATCCTTTTTAACAAACAGCTTAATGAAAATACAACCTTTAGCAACCCCACCAAAAACAGATGTAAAACATTCATATAGAAATTTTACAAATAAAGAACACTATTAGTCTGACAGATGCCCACCTTAGCTTTCACAGCCTACTTGCCAAAGAATAACACTTACTTCTACATGCTTGTCTTCTTCTCTAAGCAAGGAAAGTCTGCGTGTGATTCGTATCCCTTATTTTTCTTGACAAAGATACAGTTTCCCTTTACTTTTCCTCAATTCTTATTTTTAATAGGAAGGGATCTAACATGAGTCCTTTCTGATCCCCTTTTTATAAGCTTCCTTGAATTTGTTTGGTCAGCAACTCTGGCTCCCTCCTTCACGTTTTTTTAAGTGTCATCTAAAAGAGCAATTTCAGACTCAAACTAAGCTTCTGCTTAACCTGGAAATAATACAAGATATAGGAGCTTAAACCTCAGCATCTGTATTGCAAAGTCTCGTGACTGGTACAAATCAACTCCTTTGTCTAGTGGCAAATTAAAAAACTGCTGTGCATATACACCTGAACATCTCCCAGTTTGAGGAGTTTGCCCATTTGCCATGGCTCTAATGGGTTGGATCTTTTTGTGTGTGGAGGTGTATCCTTTTTCTCCACTTCTGTCATACTTGATAGCTACCTCAGTGTCCCACTTCATTTGTTGGATCTACTGGCATTACAATCACCCTGGTCCAATGCTCATAATCTTCTGCCAGGGCGTGTGAGGATACTAAGGGAATCCTGGTGGTTGTACTGTCCATTATCAATCCAGGTTTTTGACATTACTCTCTACCCCATTTCTCATCCCCTCACGGCTTCATGATTAGGGGTGGGTGTGCAATGGGGTGTGCCGCATATCTCTGCCTCAGAGGCAGCTTAGCCATGTCTACTACCCTTTCCTCTCTAGATCCTACCCCATATAGTAACATCCCCAGCTTCCATCAGGGATCATCACAGGGGATGTTTACGCACCCACTCCACTCAGAACAGGCAAGCCCATTCTCCCTGCCACTCCCATCAGTCACCCGAGCTGCTAATGAAATTCGGGTCAAATGGTCTCTACCCCACCAGAATGGCTAGGTCTGATCTTTTTGATATTTATAAAACTTAAACAAGGTTAGTCTAGGTTGCTTTCTTATTTTTCCATGCATGCTGTCACAATGCGCTCTTGCCAGCATTATGTCCTGTACTGGCAAAATCCATTTTTTTCATTGAAGGCAAATAGTCCCTTTGGACTTTTCAGGGATGTCAAAGTACAAATTGTCCTTCTTTGATCATTTTTATTATTTCTTCCTAAAGTTCTTGCTTGGCCTCTCATATAGCAAACTAATTTTGTTTCAACAGTAGCTTCTGAGTGTTTGCAGAATGTCTGAGTGGACACGCAGCATATTTTTTAGCCTCTCATTATCTGTTGCCATATAATCTTCCACATTTCCATTATCTTGAGTATTTCATTGCATATTTTATAAAATTCTGCTCTGTTGCAGTACAGTCCATTGCTGTTCTGTTAGTTTCAGTCACTTGTACAGTTGACACATCTGTTATGTGGTCTCCAAGTTAAAGAGTGGCTTGAGGCTCTTCTATTGTTTGTGTTTTGACACTTTTGCATGTAACTTATGTTCAGCTACCCATAGACAAATTCTAGCACTAAGAAACCAGCAGGTTTAAGAGGTCTTCAAAGGAGCAGCTAAAAACAAAATGTGTCAGCAACAAGCTACCACACCACAAGTTTTCTGATCTTAAATGTGTTAGTACGATCTCTAACATACTACCATCTCTAGTTGGATTTATTATAATTTTGCTCCAAACTGCTTTGATTAATGTACTCATGTAACAGCTGGTCATGTTCGATGTTGAGAGTTTAACTCAGTCACTGAATAGTTAAAACGTTTCATAAATACTGCTTTCAATGATTTTTTTATATTCTGTAGTTTAATCGGGAAATCCTCATACTCTCTAGTGGACATAGTATGCTGGGCAGATTCCTGTAATATTACACTCAATACCAATGATAATTATTAACAAAACGCTGGAAAATGGAAGAAGCTTTTAACAGCTATTCAGATGAACTAAAAAACTGCAAAAGTCACAGATCCAAACGAAAAAGGAGGTCAGACTGTTCAAGAAAAAGAAGTTATGTCTTACCACAATGTTCCATCTGTATTGTTGATCCTTGTTCAGTCATTACGTATGGGTATTGGTTCCGACCTCGGAACCGAGCCGGCCATTTTCTAAGCTTGAGTCAGCTACAAACTCTCGAGTTAAACTCTTACCCATAATCCCCCTCTCCCTGTTACCTCAGATTGAGTTTGTAAGTCAAAAGAAGGTAGAGGCTACCTCTGGTCAAATGACCTAAGAGAACTGGATGGTGAGATCCACTAGAAGCCACAGGAGGGGGAAGGAGGGAGGGTCGTAATAACTGAACGAGGATCAACAATACAGATGGAACTTTATGGTAAGACATAACCTCTTTATCTGATATTGTTAATCCACGTTCATTCCTTACGTATGGGACAGAGTCCCCAGCTACCTCTATTCCTGGGAGGCTCTCATGAAAGGACATTCCTGAGCACCACAGAACCAAAAGATGCTCTTCCCCTGGAGGCCAAATCCAATTTGTAATGATTGATGAAAGTATGAGGCGTAGCCCAAGTTGCAGCTGCACAGATGTCATGTACAGAAGCTCTGGCATGGAAGGCAGCAGAAGCTGCCACCGACCTTGTCGAATGAGCCTTCATGGTAGTAGGCAACGGAATATTACGTTGTGTACAAATGAAGGTCACACAGTCTTTCAACCATCTAGCTAATGTGACCTTAGCAACAGCAGATCCTAATCTAGGTCCAGAATAGGCCAAAAATAACTGGTCAGATTTACGAGAGGACCTAGTCCTGTTTAAGTAAAAATGGATTTGTCTGTGAATATCTAGGGTATGTAGGCAATACTCTCCTCTGTTTGAATGATTGGGAAAGAAAACTGGCAATTCAATGGTTTGAGTAAAGGACATTTCAGAGATCACTTTTGGCAGAAATGAAGGATTAGTTCTCAAAGACACTCTCTATGAAAAATCAAGTATGGACTCTTGATGCATAAAGCTTGAAGCTCAGAGATGCATCTGGCAGAAGTAATGGCGACCAAAAACAAGGTTTTCCATGACAAATATTTGAGGTCGCAAGAAGAAGCTGGTTTGAAGGGTGGCATTGTCAGAGCTTGCAGAACTAATGACAAATCCCACGGTTGAATAGGTTCTCTAAAAGGTGGCTTCAGATGATTCACCCCTTTTATGAAGGTCTTGCACAATTTGTGTGACATAAGAGAGGAGTCTTGGACACCCTCATGGAAATTAGATACTGTGGCCAAAAAACTCTAATGGTAGACCTGATTGAAAAAGGTCAGCCAGATACTCTAGTATTATCGACACTGGTGCTGAGAAGGGATCTACTTGTTTTTCTTGCAGCCAACAAGTAAATCTTCCACTTGCTTAGATAACTAATTCTAGTGGAAGACTTATATGAGATGCAATGAGAATGTCACGTACTGGTAAAGAAAGATCATTCTGCCTGGCAATCAAGGGAATTGGAGTAGACAAGCTGTGAGCTTCAGGCTGTCAAACTTGGGATGAATCAGGTTCTGCAGATGTGAGATCAACTCCGGGGTTAGATGGAGAATCCATGGTCGATCTAGTAGGTGAGGCCAAAGGAAAGGGAACCAAATCTGACTAGGCTAATATGGTGCTATGAGGATCACCTTGCTCTTCAACCAACGGGCTTTCTTCAGAAACTGGGAAATGAGGGGAAAAGGTGGGAATGCATAAAGAAGACCCGAGGGCCAATCGTGGACTAGAGCATCCCTGGGTGACTGTCCCAGAGGGGGAATCAGGGTGAAGTAGTTGCTGAATTTGTAGTTGGTCGGGGATGCAAAGTGGTCACAGCAAGGGCGGTCCCAGCGGTGGAAGATCTCTGCTGCTATCAAGGGATTCAGGGACCACTCGTGAGGTTGTAGAATGCACCTGCTGAGTCTGTCTGCTATCACGCTGGAACTCCCGGGAATGTGCATTGCTAGAAGAAAACAGTTGGTAGCCATCGCCCATTGCCATATCCTCATGGCATCTCGACAAAGGGGGTAAGATTTGGTTCCACCTTGTTTGCTGATGTAACAGACCATTGCCATGTTGTCTGATTGAATCGCAATTGTCCCAGACGGTAGGAGGAGATGGAATGCTTGCAACGCCAGAAGCATTGCCCTCAGCTCTAAGACATTTATATGCAGTTGGGCCTCCAATTCGGACCAAGTGCCTTTGACTGTCTGTCCCTGACATAGCCCCCCCCACATCAGGGAGGCGTCCTTGGTCACTGTAGCCTTGGGTTAGTGGGGGGAGAAGGGGTGAGACCATTGTGATGGATTGTGTGTCATCCACCACTTTAAATCCTGTTTGCACCTGTGGGTTACTCGAATCTTGGCTGAAGGGGGATGCTGAAAAGGATACCATTGGGTGAGCAGTAGCCATTGTAGAAGCCTCGTATGAAACCTGGCCAGGGGGACAATGGTGATGGAAGCTGCCATGGAACCCAACAGCTGTAGGATAGAGTGAGCTGTGGATTTCTCCCTTGAAAGGATTGGGATCAGTTGTTGCTTTATCCTTAGAATTCTGTGCTCTGGAATGGCAGCTCTGCAGTTCTTTGTATCCAAGATAACCCCTATGAATTCTGTGGGCTGAGATGGGGTGAGATCGGATTTTTGCCAGTTAATGGTTATGCCTAGCCTTTGTGCAGCGAGGAGAGAGTATGCCAGGGCTTCTTCCAATAGATGTCTGGTGGGGGAGGAAATGAGCCAGTCGTCTAGAATCACCTGGAATCCTTGTAGTCGGAAGTGAGCTGTGATGACTGCCATGCACTTTGTGAACACTCTGGGGGCTGTAGAGTCCGAAGGGCTTTACTCTGAACTGGTAGTGACTGGATCCCGCACGGAAGTTCAGAAATCTTCTTGATGGCCTGTCCACTTTTATGTGGTAGTACGCATCTTGAAGATCTATCAAGCACATCCAATCATCTTTTTCCAAAAGCGGGAGGATAGACTGTATTATGACCATCTGGAATTTTTGTACTCTCACAAACTTGTTCAATACACTGAGATCCAAAATTGGTCTTCAGTCCCTGGTTTTCTTTGGCACCAAAAACAGTCTTGAGTAGAATCCGGATCCTATCTGGTCTGGAGGGACTATTTGGATGACTCTCTTTCTTAGCAGCTTTTCTATCTCTAGTGCTGCTTCTTCCCTTTGACTGAGTGGAACGTCGGGAAGGGTTTTTGAAGGGACAGGACAAAGATCAAAGGGGATATAACCTCTCGTTATAATCCTTTGTACCCAAGAATTGGTGGTGATGGTTAGCCAGGCAGAAGGGTAGAAGGAGAAACAACCCCCAGCCACCTCCAGAGGAAAGGAGTTAGGCCCCAACCACCTCCAGAGGAAAGGAGTTGGGCCGCTTTTCAGGAGCGCTGGTAGGATTGGCCAGGGAAAGAGTCCCTGGAACCCTGGTTACGCAGACCCCCTCTGCCCCGAAAGGAGAGTCTTCCCTGTGAGTTTCCCCCTCTGACAATAGGGGAGAACTCAGCCTGTGTGTCACGGAAAGGACCCTGAGATTTCTTGAACCATATCTTCCCACTCTTTTGGTTTCGGGAGAAAGCACGTTGAGGGGAAGAATAACGGACACCTATGGCAGAAAGGGTCTTACCATCCTGTTCACATCTGGCCAGTGTGCTTTTAACTTTGGGTCCAAACAAAGAAGAGGCCTCAATGGGAGCGTTAAGAAAGGAAGCCTTAAAGGGTTCCGCGAAAATGCACAAGTGCATCCAGGCTTGTCGTCTAAAGACCACAGCTGAACCCGCCGCTCTAGCTGCTCCTTCTGATGGGTGAGATATCAGTCGCATAGAGGAGTTAGATATTGACTCAGTGGTGGCCAGCTGGGAGGCCACTTTGTCACGAACCTCATCAGACATGGCACCAGCCAAGGTTTCAGAGAGCTCGGAAATCAGATCCCTTTGAAGCCTGGTAAAGTGTATAATTCAGGGACCTGATTGTAAAGGTCGTTGATGCAAAGGTGCACTTCCCTATCCTGTCCAGGGCCCAGGACTCTTTGTTAGGTGGATGGACAGTCTGGCTTTCTTCTTCCGCCAGATCCTTTTTTGTTGCAGCCGCCACCACCAGAGCATCCACAGGAAGACCTTTAAACTAATGAGGATCTGTAGCAGGAGGGGACAAAATCTTATCTGGCCTCCGGGGAATAGCCTCGACGGTGTCAGGAGCCTTCCATGCATGCTGCACAATGAGCCGGACAAGTTCATCGGCAGGTGGAGTAACCCAGGAGGTAGCGGGCCAGGCGTGAAAGGCCTGCAGGAACACAGACTCCTCAGAGGTAGGATTAGAGGGCTGCCAGTCACCTCTCTGTTTAAGGATTTCAAGGATATCACCAAAGGATACCTCAGAGGGTGAGCGAGGGGATCCTTCCCCCTCATCAAAGTCTGTGTCTTCAGTGAGGGACTTCTCTGTGGAGTCCATGTGCTTCCTCTTACACGAACTTTTCCGGTGGACTTCCTCAGAGGGAGAAGCTGGGGAAGCCAGTGGAAAAGGGGTTTCCTGTGGGAATATATCCTGAGGCCCTTGCACCCTGTGTCCGCTAGGTGCAACTTGTGAAAGCAGTGTACCAGAGGAGGGCAGGGGGATAGACAGCACAGTATCACCAGCAGACGCCAGAGCCTTCTCCATCAGTTGAAAGGCTGGTCCACCTGAAGAGGGGTGAGTGTCCAGGACAGGGGTCACCCCTCCCCTAAGTGGCTCAGCCTGCCAACTCGGGAGTCCCTGGATGGCTGTGGAACAGCAAATTACGCATGTCACAACTGTCATCCTGGGACGTAGCAAAACTCTCCTGCCACAAAGGCAACTGTGGTTCCTTAGTAAGATCCATAAAGGGAACTGCAGAGGGGGAAGACTCTGCTATATCCATGGACTTCAAAGGCAATGAAGGAGGAGAATAAGAAGGGGTCTTTGGAGATGGGTGATCACCTCCCAAGGAAGGATAGGTCCTGGGGGGGGTGGGATACCTCTGGCCAATAGCACTTGATCCACAAGACACAACACGTCATGTTTGGAAAGGCTTCTAGTGGACCTCAAGGAGACTGAGGGAGAAACAGGTCTGTCCACAGAAGAGACAAGCACAGTGCCCACCTCACCAGTCCACACCGAGAACAACGGTGCCGAGAGAGACTGGACTACGGGTGTCTGCACTGAGGACATCATTGGTGCTGAGGTCAAGGTCTGCACTGACACAAGGATCGGTGCCGAAGTGGTTGCCAGTACCGAAGCTGGAACCAACAAAATTGCAGCCAATAACTGAGGTGTCAGTTCCAAGTAAGATGTCGGAGCAGACGTGGTCAAGGTCTGCGCCGACTGAAGGGTCGGTGCCGATGTAGTCATCGTAATAGTCTGAACCCAGGAGCCCCTTGGTGTCGATATAGTAAAGGCTACAGGAGAAGACAGAGCAGAGATTATATATGGTGCCGAAGGTCTAGGCACCGAAAGCACTGGGGCTGAGTGAGCTCCGAAGCAGAAACTTTAGCCTTCTTAGGTCTTGGTTGATGGGAGTCCCCAGCCGGGGGCGAAGGCAAAGACTTGGCCTTAGTAGGATCATCCAAAATTTTCTTATGGGCTCTAGGAGGCGTTGAAGCCTCTGACCCAGAAATAGCCTCTGAAAAGGGAGATTTGAGAAGTCTCTTTAGCAATAACTTATTTTTCCTTTCCAACAAGGCTCTGTTAGAAACATTTTTACAAATAGCACAGGGTGGGTCAACAGATAAGTGGGACACTCCCAAGCAATAAACGCACAAAGAGTGTGCATCTGATGTACATAATTTGTGTCCACAATTAGAACACCTTTTAAATCCCGGACTACCTTTCTTATCTGCCATGACAGAAAACGGGCACAGTAGAAAAGGTACCAGCAATGGTACAAAAGAATACCCGAAGGTATGAAGAAAAGGACGAGATTACCAATGATGGTAAGGGAGAAATACCTCGCGGTAAAAGGTGCAGAGTAAAGAGAAGAAACTCAAGAAAATATGGTCGCTAAATGCGATAGGGTAAGAGACAACAAAAAAGAAACTTTTCTGACAGAAAAAGTTATATATATGACTAGTCTGACAACTATACTTAGCTAAAGAGAAGCAGCTTGACATGACTGAATGGCAACGCAGCAAAGAAAATCTGAGGTAACAGGGACAGGGGGATTATGGGTAAGAATTTAGCTTGAGAGTTTGTAGCTGACGCGAGCTTGGAAAATGGCCGGCTCGGTTCCGAGGTCGGAACCAATACCCATACGTAAGGAATGAACGAGGACTAACAATATCAGATGAGTTGTTTCAAAAATGGTAGAGGACAGAAGATGCAGGGGATACCTGACATTTTCTGCTGTATTAGACAAATTGGAAGGAACAGACTGTATTAATTTTATGAAAAGTACAAATAAGCAACTGGACTTGCGTTCCATGGCAAGACATATAACTTGAAAGGACACACAGTGTATACTCCAAACATGACCATGGGAAAGCAGCGAACACCTGTATTTGTAAAGAAGCAAGCATACCAGCAGAAACAATTGATCCTGACAAAAATATAGCATAAAAGAATAGTATTAAAAATTGGAGACAGCAGATACTTGTAAAAAAAAATCATACAATATACACCAGGTATACAAGAAGAATTTTTATCCCAGCAATCAGGGATTGTCAAGAGGCAGATGCAAGATGTAAGCTGCTATATCCAGCTGTCTTCAGAATATTTCTTCTGGAAGATCAAAGTCATTTTTGATGCAGAACTGGTGAAGGAAGAAATACAAATGTCTGTCCAACAAAAAGTGAGCCATTAAACAAAAGAGGACTCTGTTTCTCATTCTTCTGATAATAAAGCTCATAGAAATGTTGCCAGTAAAACCTTTTCCAATGTTCCGAAAACAGGTAGAGAGACAGAAAAAAGCACAGGAGTGGATTAGAAGACCTGGGAGTATCTTGGACTTTAACTGAAGTCCAGAGCCAGGAGAAGGAGATAAACAGGAAGAACACCAGCAACACTGAAATTAATGAATAAATGTGAGATTATAAGTACTGATCAAATTTGTGAAATCTGTCTTTAAAAGAAAAAGCATTGGACTTTTGTTGACTTCGTTAAACTTGTGAGGGATGGAGAAGCATACTCCACTTCATGCCATTAATGCTTTGAAAGACACTAAAAGGGAACTAAACAAAGCAAATATAAGTAAAACAATTTTTATTTTGAACAGTATTTGTTTAAAACATTTCATGATGTAAATAAAGCATTTCAGCTACTGTTGTATGTGATAATGATACTAAAGTAAACAAGTATATTTTTTCTTTTTTACAAAAGCAGGTACTACAATGTAAAAAGAGGAAATATACTGGGCAAAAGCCCGTTTAAGATAATAGGCTATAATCTTGGGTTGTTGAGGTGGGGGATAATATATGTAGAGCTGATATGTTTTCTCTTACTTTTGCACAGGTGAATATATGGATTAAGGCCTTTGGCTTAATCTGATAATGTTTTTATGTGTAAGCAAGGAGATAAGAGAACACTGAGAATAAATAAAAGTTTTTCTTTGGCAAATAAATGTTTAGTGTGAGTTGAGAAGTCTGCATCTGAGGGCAGCTATTTTGTTCTTACTTTTCCGTAATGACAAGCTGACTACAGGGGTAGGCAATAAAGGCCAGAGCACTTAAGGCTAAAAGGTAATGCTTTCTGAAAGCATACGAGGAGCAAAGGCTGTAATATGTGTTCAATCACGAATAACCTTAATTTTGTATTAGATAATGCCTCTGGGTGCAGCAATGATTTGGGACTGTTGTTCCTATCGTGAGGGTTAAACTTCATTATTTGAAGATGTATATAATTTTGTGTGTTTGTTTTAAGTTAATAGGTTATGGGTGTGTTCTGGTGGTGTGTTTTGAAGGTTTTCTTTACAACAAAACGTCTTGTAATGTGACATAGGTTCAAATGGAGAGGACAAGAAACAACGGTATAAAAGATCAACCTGCCAAACATTAGTAGGTGCATCTAACACAAGACCTGGAAATAGACATTTTAAAAACTTTATTATACAACTGGGGGAATAACTTCTTATAATGGCTACACAGTCCACATTATTTTGGAATGTGAATGGACTTACAGGTATACACAAAAAGGTAAGAGTATTACATTAAATTAAGAAATGTAGAGTGCAAATGGCAATGCTACATGAGACACATTTGTTAAGAAGTGAGCATGTGACTTTCATAAAGAAAGGATTCCAGGATGGATATTCAGCACAGTATCAGGGACAAAGGAAAACGGGAGTACCTACAACTGAATTGCTAGAAGAGCTCCAACAGTGATAGAAGAGAAAACATGACAATGATAAATATTTGGTAGTATGCGACTAATGGCAAGGGAAGAGGATTACAGTGGCATGTATTTATATTCCACCTAAAACTGCTATTATACAGCTTAAAAAACTGGGAGAAATAATCAGCTTTCAGCAGGGAGTATTACTTATAGGTGGGAGTTGGAACTTAATTTGCAACAGACCGAATGTATCTGGGGGAACATGACGGCCTAATATAACAAAAGAAGGTATATTTCTGAAAGAAAATTATGTAAATATTTGTTAAGGAAGACATGAATTCAATAGTAAGAACTCTGAAAGAATTTACATATTTATTCAGTAAGGCACAATAACTCAGCTAGACTAGGCAAACTATATTTCACAGGAACAGGTGCCTTCAATTGTAAGCTTTGACACAGTCAATAACTGTTTCAGATTATATACATACAACAACAAAAGACAAAAAAGCAGGATAATGAAGTAAAAATGAGACAATGGCACTTCCCACCTACCTGTTAAAAAAGAAGAATTTAAGGAATGGGTAGTGGAAGTTATTCAAGAATTATTAGGGAAAAGACATTTCTTCAGAAGTTATAGGTAGTGAGTAGGATAAAATGAAAGTGGGGTTTAGAAATAAACGAAAAAGATATGTGGTTAAGAAGTAACAGGAATTACTTAGAGGGGCTGACAGAGGTTAAAGTACTGTAGAGTAGAGGTATCTCACAGAACAACAAAAGGTGCAACTGCAGAGTGCTAAAAAGAAAATAAGGGAGTATCTGGATAATGTGCATGAGTTCAGAAAGGCTGGTGTTAAGCAACTTTTTAATAACTCCACAGAATAAATAGTTTTAGCACAACAACAGAAAGTAGAAGGGGTTGTTGCTAAACTTAGGGAGACTATACACAAGAAAAATAACCAGAGATCCTGTAGAGGTATTAAAGATATTTTGGAAATTTTATGAAAAGTTTTATAAAGCAGAGAAATGTGGGAATCAAGGAAGAACGCAAATAGATATATATTTATGGAATGCTTAAGTATGCCAAGGTTAGAGGTAGATGAGGCTTGGGTTGGGAGGGTGGCCTAATGGTTAAGGTAAACGTTTGCCTTACAAACACAAGGTGCAGGGTTTGAGTCTCACAAGGGATAATTGGCGAGGCTTAAAATGGCTCGCAAAGGCAGTTAGCTTAGTATGAACCTATGAACCTATGACAATTAAGACAGGAGGAGATAAGATAAAAACGTTGACATACATTCAATTTAGTAAAGTCTCCAGGAATAGATGATATTCCTGTGGAAGTTTGGAAGCTAGGAAGAAAAAGTGATCAAGCTCTGGAAGATTTTGTTTAACAGTATTTTAAAAGGAGGAGCAGTGCCAACATCTTGGAAGAATCCTGTGGTGGCCGTAATATCTAAAGACAGTATTGAATCATAAGACCCAGCTTCATATAGGCCCATTTCAATTTTAAACCATGATTATAAACTACTTATACCTATAATAGCTAACAAATGGCAAAGATGCTGCCAAAATTGATAGATATGATCAATGTGTTTTTTGGAAGGGATGCAAACATTTAACAACATTAATAGAACAATGATGATCCACAGGAAAGCAGAGTGTAACAAAATACCACTGCCGTTGGTGGATCTTGATGCAGAGAAAGCAATAAACAGACTAAGCTATGATTTTATGAATAGGACAGTGGAAGCATTTGCATTCCCTAATACAATAGTAAGGTTATTCATGAGGATATACAAGGGATCAGAGGCAAAATCATTAGATAACCATCTAAAATGTCACCGGAAAGCAGCTAATCCGCCTCTAAAAACACCAGAGCAAATTACCATTAAGGCAGAAGGTGAATTCTGATGAGTGAGCTTCAAGGGAGATAAGAATGTTTGGCACTAACATTCACCCACATGGTAAAATACTTTTAATGAAACCAGCTTCTGGATATAGACATTTCTGGGGATGGCTGAATGCGATTTTTAACAAATGGCTTACAGCATGTAGAAGAGATCAAGTTTCAGAAATGCATCTATATTGAAGACTTGAGTCTCGAAAGACTAAGTAATATGGAGAATCTGGATGATTGGATGGGAGAAAGGAAATTCACCCCAGGGAAGAAATAGCCAGGGAACTGTTGTGGCTAAGCTTGTATAGGCCCTAGGGCCGATAGCCGCCTATTACCAACCTATGAATCTATGGTGGGACAGTTTTCTTTGACAAGTTTTCTCTGAGCAGTGGAACCAACATGATTGTCCTATTTCCCCTTTATTTGCTTTTTATTTAGAGCAATTGGCAAAGAAAATAAGGGACTCAAAAATTCAAGGATACAACTGGTATGGTAATGAAAAAACAAGGTGGGCTTTATTTGCAGACAATATTATTTTCTATCTGACAAAATCAAAAAAGGACATCTCAGTGTTGGGGAAAATCTTGGGACAGTTTCAAGTCTTTTGGGGATATAAAATTAATGAAGTTCAAATAAAAACTATAGCTGTAAACTATGTATCCACACATAAGAAGTACTTAGGAGTATGGATTAAAAATGATTCTGTTATGGTAGCTAAGGATATGTGGGAAGAGAATAAACAAAAGATAATAAAAAAAAACTGAGAAACTGGAAGCTTGTGGTTATGGATAGCAAGATACAAGCAGTGAAAATGTTTTTAGTCTCTCTAGATTTATGTACAGATCAGGCATATTTTTATCAATCAGAGGAGAAGTTGTGGACAATGATTAATAAAGAGGCAAAGGAATTTATCTAGGAAAGGAAGAGGGTAGGGGTCAAGTGGATTAAGTTGAGTAGTCCAACAGAACAAGGTGGTTTAGAATTGCCTGACTTGAACAAATATTTTAGAGCTACACTGTTAATTCTTATACACATAACACAAGCAGAAAGTTATAATTCGAAATGGATATTGATGAATGGGGGGGGTCAAGAATTAAGGAGATTGTGGGATTTTTTTATGCATATCATTAAGGAGAATAACAGACATAAAGAATACCGTATCCATAAAGCAGCAGGAAGTACTTTAAGAAATAAGCTAACAAGAGAATGGAAAAAGGATACTTTGCCAATAGGATCACTGCAATTAGCTGTACAGAGAATAGGCAAGATGGTCTGGTATTTACTTGAGGAAACTGGCAAAGGAACCAAGGTACTGTGAGCAAATAACTACAGAGGGACAGGTAACAGAATGGGAAGAGGTCAAGAAGACATTTGGACTACAGGCTATAGACCACCTTATCTATCAGGGAAGACCTGTTCTTGTAGAGTTTTTAGTTGAATCTAGTACAGAACTTGCTGTTAAAAAAGGATAATTAGTACAGCATATAAAACATTGCACAATAACTATAGGGCTCAGAGTTGGTTAGAAAAGACTGGGAAAATAAACTGGATAAGCAATTCACATGAAAACAATGGGAGGACATAAGCATGGCTCCCAAGTATGAAGCTAAGTCTAGAAGATTTAGGATTTTTGCTTGGAAGTGTTTGCACAGATATTTTTATAGATCAAGCAGACTCCAAACAAGTTTTGTTCAGGTTGATGGCAAATGTTGGAGGTGTAACAGGAAAGAAAGAGGCTACTGGGAACATGTGCTTTGGGATTATAATGACTTGACAACCTTCAATAATTCCCTACAAAGTACTCTGTCAAACATGTTGGGTGTGAAAATTGGTGTAACTAAGGAAATTATTTTCTGAGCTGTGATACAAGATCAGAATTGCCTAGACAAAGTAAGGCCTTACTAACATTAATTCTGGTGGCTGTCAAAAAAGCAATTACTAGAAAATGGAAATCAAAGTCTATACCAACTGTATCTGAAGTATTGAATATTGAAACAGAGATAAATTAACTGGTAGTGGAATCTTTAGAAAAGGGGTAGGAGCAAAATACATGGAAAAATGGAAATTGCGGGAACAATACTTGCAGAATAATGTTTTGGAAGAGTAGGGAAGGCAGGAACTGAGTAATTTATGTAATGTTGGGACTGATGACAGCTATACAAAAAATTGTGTATTAGTAACTAGGAACATGTTAATGTGGTTTGTTTTATTTTATATACATGTAGGTTTGCTTATATTTTAAGTGATAATTCAATACAGGTGTTAAAAAAGACAGTTCTTGCATTGCCTTGAAATAATAGTTATCCAGCAATTGTTTGGAAAATAGCTTATGATGTGCCTCTAAACTAAAATAAGATCTTTATTGTATAAAAACATAACTTGGATAAACCAGCTTGTCAAAATTAATTATACTGTTGCTAAAGGGTAACTAAGATTTCCTTGTAAATAAATGGTGTGCAGTTCCATGCTGTTCTGCCTTTTCTCAACTGCATACATATTAAATAATTTTAATATATTTCCAAATGACTTCATATACTAAATATGCATCCATCCTGTTCATGTCTTTGCTGAGAAGAGTTCTCTAGAATTGTAGAAAACATCAGAATGAGGTTTCACTAACTGCCTACCCATAAGAATAACCTGTTTCCAGTGATCAGCCCTGTTCTACTTCCTCTAATTATATGCCTTTTCTTCCTGCAGTAGTCCTTTCCTAGAGAACTAAAGTGTACATACTGCCTGGAACTTGGACATGACTGATTTGCACTGTTCTATCCCAGATGCTGCTATGTGCACCTCACATTCCATTGTACATTAAAAGGCAACATGCTGCACAGGGCTGAAAGTCCCACCTACTGGGGAGGGAGCCTGTCCTTATGGGCTTCTTATGCACTCTGTGCAAGCGAGGCTTGTACAGTCAGCTTACTGAGGGTGAGAAAAGGCTGGTGAGCTTCTGGAAGATAGGAGATGAGGTAGAATCCACAACTTATACAAAGCAGTATCCATGCAATTTTTCATTTCTCCATTCCAGATAGTGTAAGATACAAAGTGTGCCTTATATTCTCTACACCCTAGTTGCAAGCTGCACCTCACTGCCACTCATAGCCCTTGCCAAGAGTCACCATGAGACAGACAGATACTCTCCATCTTGATAGAAAAGATGTAGCAAGCATTAAATACGTCCCATCTTCAATAACCCTCCTACAGCCTGGATTCAACACTGAACCCATGTCAATGACTTCAGAAACAGGGTGCAAATCTCTCAAATGGCAGACAAGATCCCCATTTTTCTTTTCAGCATCGTGCATCAAGAATCTATTCAAATGATGATAATACTGGATGAAGTGCTTGTGAACAACAGTGTAGTTTAGAACAATTAGAAAACATTGCAATCAGTTTGATCCACAAACTACAAGTTAATTTGTCTCGGGATGGTAGGACTGATCCATACATACCTCTGTGAAGGCATGTGGCATATGTCACAACCCTTCACTTGCTCTCACAGCCAGTTACTGACTCAGAACCTGTGAGCCAACACATAATATATATATTTTTTCAGTCAGTAGCTGGAAGTATTGGTAGGAAGACAGCTGTGTCAGCTACTGACAAAACTGAGGTGGAAGATAGTTTGCTGTGAGTGAAGTGTTTTTATTATGCGATAGTGTACTGATGCTTAGATATGAAGTGGAATGGAAGAGCTGACAACAATCATTAATATTTTCTCTTCAGAGGGCCCTCTTTTCTACATACAAGTCTTACAGAGGACTATATTAAGCTGTTGGGTGACAGCCCATTTTACAAGAAAAATGTGTTTTCTTCACATGGGGGGATGTCTTTTTGTGTGTAACCTGTGAACCATACTACGTCAAAGCAATTATTGCAAGTGAAAGAAGTTAAAGTAACTACAACCTGAACAAGACAACCACTTTAAAACAACTGATTACCATACCTCTCAACCTGGAAACATCAAAAATCTGGACAAAGGCCATGAAAAATAGGTACAAATCTATGCTGATTAACATAACATTTGCATACATAATTATGTAACCCCACCCACTCCAGTGGGATTGTGGGATATCAACTTTCAAACTCAAACTGAAGAACAGACAGCCAAAATATGGCCCCAGAGACTCAGACCCTGTAGTAAATGTTAACCATTTTCTTTTAAATGTGTAGCAATGATGTTCACTGGGAAGGGAGAAGATTAAAAACCTTAGGATTTTGTTTTCGGTGACTTGCAGTATGTGGGTTTTATGGTAAATGTGGGGCATTTAATGGCAGGCAGTATTCTAATGTTAGCAAAAGAATATTACAGTTTGCAAGGACCTCCAAAATTCATTCTTCATGGCCTTCTGATTTGTGGCATATCTACAGTGTGCCGTCCAGGACTGTCTGAGTTTGCCGCCCTCCCCCCATCACAAAATCATGGTCGAACGGGACTTCCCCATATACAGCCCTCCCTCCTGCAGCCATTCCAATGACCCATTACTTGGCTATTTCGCCCCATTTACCACAAACACTGTAATGTACATACTGCTTTACTTCTATGATTATTTGGATTTAATTTAAAAGTTTTATTTTACATTTTACACCACAAACACTAATAGACATCAGCTAAACAAAGCAATGCAGTCTCACAATGAAAATAGACTTAGCATTAAAACTTTTCTGCCCTTGAAACTCAAATTCATTGAAACAGCATTGAAACCCACATTCAAAGAAAATACATCGGGCCAGAGGCAGATAAAGATTAACTTTGGCCTGTTTTCAAATCATAGGCCTCTTGCACACTAAACATACATGTGCTCTTTGACACAACTTCCTGATCGTTTAAATTATATTCCTAGTATAATACACTACAGTTGTTAGAGGGTGTTTTAAATTTATTGTTTTGAACATTTTTCCAGTAAACAATAAAACAAAATGCATGCACCAATAATGACAAAAACTGCCAAAAACTGCCAAATTCAGAAAATAAAGCTGTGTACACTTGCCATAAATGTAGATGTTCGAGTGTATTCACTATTGCAGTCATCACATTTGGGTTATCCTTGCCAGGGTAGCCCTCGTTCGGTCCGAATACCAGAGACTTAGTATTTCTGCATCGCTTGCTGTCGCTTCAGGACTGACGTCAGGTTGTCAGTAGTATAAAGTAAGGCAGCCAACACCATTACATCAGTTTTTCTTGCCCTAACCTGTCAGGATCCCCCAAGTAGGAGCCAAGTTCTGGTGGAAGAACCCCAACAATAGAAAGGAAATACCAATATGTCCCTTGTAAGGAAAGAGAAGAAAGGGGGATGGAGGGAGGGAAACCAGTACTGCAACAGTGAATACACTCGAACATCTACATTTATGTTAAGTGTACACAACTGTACTATGTTCTTCATGTTTCACTGTTGCAGTCATCACATTTGGGTTGATTCCCAAAGCTGAGGAAATGGGTGGAGGCAGTCAAGGAAACTAGGGGCTGGCTAGGATGCCCTGCAAGACTGCAGAGGCAAACTCTACACTGGATTTGGAGAAGAGAGGCAGGTGGTAATGTTTGGTAAAAGTGTGAACAGATGTCCAGGTGGCAGCCTCCAGGATGTTCCTGGTGGGGACTCCTCTGACAAAATCCGTACAGATGGAGGCTGCGCTGGTGAAGTGAGTCCTGACCCCCTTGGGGGAGGCTTTCCATGTTTGTAGCAGAAATGGATGCAGTCTGCTATCCATTTGGAAATGGTTTATTTGGAGATGGCTTTGCCTTCTGCCCCTGTAGCAAATCTAACCAGCAATTGATCAGACTTTCTGAAGGAGTTAGTCCTGTCTAGATAAAATCTGAGCTGTATGTGCACATCTACAGAGTGCAGGATCCTTTCCCTCTTGTTCTGGGGATTAGGAAAAAAGGTGGGCAAATTAATGGATTGGTTGGGAGCCACACTGGACACCACCTTGGGCATGAAGGATGGGTTAGTTCTGAGGGTTACCCTGTTGGCATGGAAGATCAAGGATTCCACAGCCATGACTGCTTGCAGCTCGGAGACTCTTCTGGCTGAAGTGATGGCCAGAAGGAAAGTTGCCTTCCAGGAGAGAAATTTTAGCTTTGCAGAGGAAGCTGGTTTGAAAGGGGCCAGGGTGAGCTTTTCCAACACAAAGTTAAGGTCCCAAGCTGGTGCTGGTGCTCTTCTGGGTGGCCTCAAGTTGCTAGCCCCTCTTAGGAACTGTTTGACCAAAGGGTGTGAGAAAAGGGGCTGCTCAGTGGGGAAATGAGCAGAGATAGCAGAGGCATGAATTTTTATAGAGGAGAAAGAGAGACCACTGTGTGTAAGTCAGGTAAGTAATCCAGGATGAGAGGGAGGGAGGTAGAGCTGTGCCATATATTGGCTCCCCTGGATCCAGGTGCAGAACATTTTCCATTTGTCAGCATAAGAGTTTCTAGTGCTAGGGCATCTGGCCTCACGTATAACCTCTAGAACCTGTTTACTGAGGTTGACAGATTGATCCGTGGTTAGTGAATAAGCCAAGCTGCCAAAGTGAGTGTCTGCAATTGGGGATGCATGAATTCCCCTTACCTCTGGGTCAGGAGATTTGGAATCTGAGGAAGATGCCATGGTGGCAGTGGGAACAGGATGCGCAGCAAAGGGTACCAGTGCTGGCAAGGCCAGTCCGGAGCTATAAGAATTGTCCTTGGTTTTTCCTCCTTTATTTTGAGCAGTACCCTGGGGATGAGAGGTAGTGGAGGATGGCACAGACTGACATACTGACTCAGGGGAAGGACAAGGCATCCACTTTCCAAGCCATGCAGTGATAATCCCTGGGGCAGAATTTGCTGAGCTGATGATTGGTGTGGGAGGCAAAGAGGTCGACCTTCAAGGTGCCCCATTTCTGAGTTATTAGGGTGAAGGTTCTTCTGTTGAGCTGCCACTCATGTGGGTCTAGAAGATTTCTGCTTAACTGGTCTACCAGATTATTGAGAGAACCTAGTAAGAATTGTGCTAACAGGTGCAGTTGCATGGCAGTGGCTGTGTGCCAAAGGGTCATGGCCAGCCTGCACAGGGGATAGGAGTGAGTCCCTCCATGCTTGTTGATATACCACATCACAGAGGTGTTGTCTTGTTTTGATCAGGAGACCCCTGGGGAGAGATGGGGCTTGAAAGCTATTAAGGTGTGCTGGACAGCCATCATCTCTTTTTGGCTGATGTGCAGAGGGATATGCTGCAGGCTCCACTGGCCCTGTATGCACCTGCCATCTAGGTGTGCACCCCAAGCATAGTCTGATGCATCTGTGGTGAGGGTCTGGGCGGGGGGGGGGGGTGAGAAAGCTAGTCCCTTGTTGTGGGAGCATGCTGTTGCCCACCAAAGAAAATCTTTCTTGAGGCAAGAGTCTCCAGGTCTTGAGATTATTGACACCAAAGGCTTTTTAGGTACCACTGAAGTTTCCTCATATGCAGTCTGGCATTTGGACTGAGTAGTATGCAAGATGCCATGAACCCCACAGCTTGCAAGATCTTCCTTGCAGATAACTGGGGTCTGGTGGCTAGTTGAGAGAAGTAGTTTGTCTGGAAAATTTGTTTTTCTGGTATAAGGAATGCCATCTGGGATGCTTTGTCCAGGCTTGCTCCCAGGAAGATAATTCTTTGGATGGGCACCTGTTTGGATTTCTTTTCGTTGATTGTGTACCCTAGGAAGGTTAGTAAGGTCTTTACAAAGGCCAGGTGCTTGAGCAGCTTTTCCTGGCTGTCTGCCTGAATAAGGCAGTCATCTAAGTATGGGTAAATCTGGATATGGGTGTGAGGTTAGCATAATGGTTAAGGTACTTACCTTAGAAACACAAGGTAGAGGGTTTGATTCTGACATGGGGTAATTGGCTAGGCTTAAAAATGGCCCATAAGGGCAGTTAGCCTAGTACTAACCTATGAACCTATTCCTTTGTCTGCAAAAGGCAATGGCCGGAGCCAGACATTTTGTGAAAACTCTGGGAGCAGTAGATAAGACGAAGGGAAGCGCAGAGAACTGAAAATGTTGAAATCCTGCCCTGAAACAGAGATATTTCCTGTATGATTTCCTGATAGAAATGTGGAGGTAGGCCTCTACTTAGATCTCTGCATTCCCTGTGGCTGCTGCTTGGGGGGGGGGGGGTCTGGTTCCCCGGGGCCTGGGCTGGACCAGCTTAGTGGGGGCAGGAAAGGACAAGTGCTTGGTGGGACAATGCCTGCTGAACCTGGGTGGCTGGACCTGTAAGAAATCCTTAACTGTCTGCATAGATTTTGCTTTTTCTTCCATCTTTTTTAAGACATCTTCTGCCTTAGTGCCAAATAAGTTATCTTTATGTAAAGAGGCATTCAACAATTTAGATTTGACATGGTCTGGCAGAGGCTGTTCCGTAAACCATGCATGCCTTCTAATGACAGATCCAGTGACTACTGCCCTGCAAGAAGCTTCTAGGGCATCAAAACCACAGTGCAAGGTGTGTTTAGTTACTTGACTTGCAGAATGCATTAACTCTTGTAACTCTCTAGATTCTGCACAAGCAGGAAAGGAAGACATTTTTGTTTGAGGAGTTCCAGGGTATGTTGCTGAAATTTTAGCATATGAAACTGACATTTTAGTGACCTGATGGCAAGAGTAGCTGAGGTGTACACTTTTTTACCCCAAATGTCTAGTGCTTGGGAATCCCTATCTGAGGGGGTGGGATTCTTAGCAGAGGTTGCTTTAATCCCTTTAGGCCCTTGAGAAATTACCTCAGGGTCAGCAGTAGGATTTTTAAAAATAAATTTGTGAGAGTCAGGGACTCTATAGCACCGGTCTGGTTTTCTGGGTGTAGGAGGGAGGGTGTCAGGAGTCAAGCTGGATTCCAGGAAAACATCCTCCACAACATCCAGGACTGGGAGGATGGCCAAGGGTCTGTGCTGTGGAAGATCTAAGAATTCCAAGTCTCTTTTTAGACTGAGGGTAGTCTTGACACGCCTATTGGAAATGCTCCCTTAGGTATGAAGGGTTTCCCCAAAGGAAAAATCCTCTGGGGAGAGGCTGAAGAGATGGAATCCTCTGCATCAGAATCCTCATAAGTAGAGAGGGGTTGCATGTCTTCATATTCAGATGCATCAGAGTCATATGACTCTTGTTCAGACAAAACTACAGGGGACAGATCTCTATCAGCAGGTGCCTGAAATTGGGTCATCGGTTTCTTGGGTGTGGTTCGTACCCTGGGCTTAAGAAACTCAGTCGTTTTCGAAAGAACGGTATCGAAAATTGGTAGTGCAAGGACTTCCTCGGAAGCTGGTGCCTGCTCAGCAGATCTGGACCCATCCAAGGTAGAGACGACCGCATGATCCTTAGTCGAAGAGTTTTGTGGCATACCAGACTCCAAAAGGGTCTTTGTAACGGCCTGTGAATCCGCAGAAGTGGGCATCAGGGGCTGCGAAAGCGCCTCACTGAGGACCACAGAACTGACTAGTAGCTTAACGGAAGTGTCGTCGGTAGGTTTGGACCTGTGCGGTCTCTCTCTCTGTCTTAATTTTTACGTTTTTCGGAAGATCTACTGTTGGACGGCATACCGAAGCCATATTAAAATTCGAGGACTGTAAGCGAAAACATCTAGCTACAATAAGGGCCCGACGACGGATAGTTCTGGAAGTGAAAAAAGCGACAATGGGGGACATCATGGGCTGGGCCTAAACAAGTGACGCAGTAAGAATGAAAGTCTCGGTGTGGTATTTGCTTTCCATAGGCGAGACAATTAACTTTTTCTGACACTGGTTACTGCAAGAAAAAAGGATCCCCAATGTGGTACTTAGCTTTAGAAGACTTCAGCTTCAGTTTGGTAGACGAAACTCAGGTAGTAGCCGACCAGCACTTGTGCGAACTGCTTCTGCTTCAGGCTCCATGGCAAGAAAGACTGATGTAATGGCATCAGCTGCCTTACTTTATACTACTGATAACCTGACATCAGTCCTGAAGTGACAGCAACTGACGCAGAAATACTAAGCCTCTGGTATTCGGTGCGGCCGAGGACTACCCTGGCAGGGATAACCCAAATGTAATGACTACAACAGTGAAACATGAAGAACATCATTTCCATCATAAAAGTCTACTCAAACTTCTAAAATCTACCAGTATCAGTAAATATTTGCACAATCTCTGCAAAAGTAAAAGTCATCCAAATAATCCCACATTAAAGAGATCTGTAACTAATGAAGAGGTTGCTGCTAGAAAACAACTTTATATTTCATTGTTTCACCTACGAACAAAGTGCCTGTTGCCCTTGATGAATAAACTGCCTATGTTACATTAGAAAATGATAAGCTAATAATATTGCAATAGGGAATGGATGGCAAACTGATAACAGGTTCATAGTTGCTAGTTATCGCCACCAAAGAGGAAATTCTCAGGACTGCAGCATCCACCCCTTTAAATGTACGACACAGTACAGTATCAGCAATGCATCTACATACTGTGGGAGTAGAACTCACAGCCTTCTGCATCAAAAGCAAATATTCAACCTGTTATGCTATATACAGTGCAAGCAGACTCAGCATAAGCAGCACTAAACTTCTCTTCCCCTGAAGCTCTCAGCTCCTTGTAAAATCCACTCAACTGTATCTCTCAACTTTGAGCAGAAGAAATCTGGAAAAAGTCAAAATTTATTGGGGGGACAAAAGCCCAAAACCCAGGAACACATTTTAAACATTACTTATATAATCTTGGAAAGTTGTTAGAATAAAATGTGTTACCACCATGTGTTTCACTGCCAAGTCTTGAACCAAGGACCCTGTTCACTACAGTCAGAACAACATATCACTATGCCAAATAAGCTGTTTCCTGAAAGATAGGAAGACTGTAACTTAAATGGCTATAATTTAGTGAATTCAGTTCTCACCATAGCTCTCAACCTCTTAGCACAAAACACTTGGACAAAGCCAATAATGGGGCAATACAGCCCCCAAACATATTCAGTGAATTCAGTTCTCACCATAGCTCTCAACCTCTTAGCCCAAAAAATCTGGACAAAGCCAATAATGGGGAATACAACCCCAAAATAGGAACAAATTTCAAATCTCGATCTTATAAACTTGGAAAATTGGTAGAATAAAAAGGTTTGTGCTACCATGTATTTTCTGAAGAATATGAAATCTGAAATTCAAATGCCTGTCATTATTTAATGAATTCAATCCTTCACTGATTTGCCACACAAATCCAGAAAACCACATATTTTATAAGAAATACAACAAAAATATGAGGCAAAAACCTACAAGTGGTGGTGGGTAGGGAATTCAGGCTCTTGCTACCTGTTCCAAAGGTACAGGGATTGAGCCAGGGTAACTGTAGCCACCAGGTATATTTAAATGGGGCATTTTACACAGACACACACAAAGACATACACACACACACACACACAGACACACACAGACACACACACCTTTCAAAGTATATTACCATAACGTTCCTTGCATCTTTCGAAGTATACTACCATAACGTCCCTTAGAGCTTACAAAGTATACTACCATAACATGAACAGCTAATCCCTTACAAAGTACGAACCACATTTCAAGGAGCTTGCAATTTTGAATAAATAAAATAAAGGAGATTGCATCTTTGAATATTTAACCTCGCAGCTTGTACTAACTACATTCCCTTGCACAGCAGCCTTGTTCCCAGACCTTGCAGCTTGTACTACTGGCACAGCAGCCTAAACGGAGGTACCTGGAGACAAAAGTGCAGTTGTGTACCTACCACAAATGTAGATGTTCGAGTGTATTCACTGTTGCAATCATTACACTTCGGTTATCCTGCTGGCAGGTGACCCGCAGTCGGCCCGAGTTCCAAAGTCTTGGTCCGGCGTCGGTTGCTGTCACCTCTTCCCTGACGTCAGTGCACCAGGGGTATAAAAGATGCAACAGACACTTTTTTCTTCAGTTTTTCTTGCCCCAGATGTCAGGTGCCCCCAGATAGGAAGGCTGAAAAGATAAAATTGTGCCCAAATACATGCATATATTACTATAAACAATTCCTTCATCTACAAGCAAATACACCACATAGGTTGTATAGAGATGAGAAGTACAGAAAAGCCCCAGCAATGAAAAAAGGGGGATGGTGGGTGGGTAACCTGGACTGCAACAGTGAATACACTCTAACATCTACATTTATGGTAGGTACACAACTGTACTATATTCATCATGTTTCACTGTTGCAGTCATTACACTTGGGTAGAATCCCAAAGTTGAGGTTGGGCGGCTGAGTCTAAATAGGATTTGGAGAGGCTACCAGGCCCTGCAGAACTGCAGTGGCAAATCCTGCTCTGGATTTAGAGTAGAGAGGTAAGTGGTAGTGCTTGGTGAAAGTGTGCACTGAGCTCCAGGTTGCAGCTTCTGAAATGTCTTTGGTTGGTACTCCTCTGAGGAAAGCTGCTGAAGTGGCTGCTGCTCTGGCAGAATGAGGCCTAATGCCCTTAGGCACTGATTTGCCATGTTGTGCATAACAGAAGCGGATGCAGTGTTCTATCCATTTTGAGATTGTCTGCTTTAGGCTTTCCTTGTGATCCTGCAGCATAGGCTACAAACAGTTGCTCAGTTTTTCTGATAGCTTTTGTTTTGTCCGAGTAGAATCGTAGCTGTTTGTGTATATCCAAAGCGTGCAGAAGTCTCTCCCCTTTATTCTGGCGATTTCGGTAAAAAGTAGGTAAATGAATGGTTTGGTTTAAGGCCACATTGGAGACCACTTTTGGCATGAATGTTGGGTTTGTCCTTAGAGAAAAATGAGGAAAGGTTCCACAGCCATTAATGCCTGTAACTCTGAGATTCTTTTTGCTGAAGTTATTGCTAGGAACAGAGCAGTTTTTCCATGATAAGAATTTTAGATCAGCTGTGCTGGCTGGTTCAAAAGGAGGCAGTGTGAGTTTTTCTAAAACAAAATTGAGATCCCAAGTTGGTACTGGTGCTCTCCTTGGGGGTCTTATATTTTTTGCCCCTCTGAAGTACTGTCGTAGTAGAGGATGTGAAAAAATAGGAGGTTCCATATTGTAATGGGCTGAAATGGCAGAGGCATGGATTTTAATAGATGAAAAAGGTAAGCCTTTGTCCAGCATCTCAGTTAGGTATTGTAAAATCTGAGGTATATTAGGGACAAGTGGTTCGAGCCCTTGTGCCTGGTTCCAAGCACAGAATCTCTTCCATTTTTCTGCATAAGATTTCCTAGTGCTGGGCCTCCTGGCTTCTAAATGACATCCATAACAGCTTTAGAGAGAGGGGCAGTCTGAGTGGCTACATTATCTGCCATGCTGTGTCTGAGTTGACTGTGCAGAATCTGATTGTTTTGTTGTGTCAGAAGATGAGGAATTTGAGGCAGAAGCCAAGCTGGGTCTTGAGACAAACTCTTTAGGATTGGGTACCAGTGCTGGTGTGGCCAGTCTGGGACAATCAGGATAATTTTTGGTCTTTCTTGTCTGACTTTTAGTAGCACCTTGGTAAGAAGAGGCATCGGAGGGAAGGCATAGACCATCAGGCCTTTCCAGCTGAATGATAGAGCATCCACTTTCCATGCTTGAGAGTGATAAATTCTTGTGCAAAATTTCTGCATTTGGTAATTGTGAGGGAGGCAAAAAGATCTATGTCTGGGCGTCCCCATTTCTTCATTATGCTGAACACTTGTGGATTTAGCTTCCATTCATGAGGGTTAATGAGATTTCTGCTTAGTTCTTCTGCTAGTGTATTTTTTGTTCCTGGCAGGAATTTTGCCTGCAGATGAACTTGATAGGTCAGTGCTATGTTCCACAAAGTCATGGCTTGCCTGCATAGGGGGTAGGAATGTGTGCCCCCTTGCTTGTTTATGTACCACATAACTGTGGTATTGTCCATCTTTATTAATAGTTGTCCTGGATGTAGTAGGTCCTTGAAAGCTGTCAGGGCATTCTGTACAGCTAGCATCTCTTTTTGATTGATGTGAAGATGCATTTGTTCCTTGGGCCACGTGCCCTGAATACATTTTCCTGCCATATGTGCCCCCCAGGCATAATCCGATGCATCCGTTGTTATTGTCTGCCTGGCTGTGGGTAAGGTGAAAGGATGTCCCTTGTTGTGGTGACAGGCCTGGGACCACCATCGAAACTCCTGTTGCAGGCAGGGAATTAAAGTAATGACTGTCTCCAGGCTGTGACAATGCTAGTCCAAACACTTTTTAGATACCATTGTAGTTTCCTCATATGCAGGTTTTGCATATGGAATTAGTAGAATGCAGGATGCCATGAAGCCCAGGGCCTGCAGAATTTTTCTTGCAGGGAGATGGGTTTTTGCTGCCATCATTTGAAAGTAATGAGTCAGTTGCCTTTCTTTGTCTGGCGTGAGATAAGCCATTTGGGCAGTTGTATTTAAGCTTGCACCCAGGAATATTATCTCTTGAGAGGGCACTAGTTTTGATTTCTTTTCGTTTACTGTGTACCCTAGGCAAATTAGTAATCTTTTTGCAAACGCCAGATGCTTTAGAAGAATGTCCTTGCTCTCTGCTTGAATAAGGCAGTCGTCCAAGTAGGAATATATTTAAATTCCTTTTTGTCTGCAAAATGCAATTACTGGTGCCAGGCATTTTGTGAAGACCCAGTAGATAAGCCAAAGGGCAGTGCAGAGAATTGATAATGCATTGAGCCTGCTATGAATCTGATGTATCTTCTGCAAGATTGTCTGATTGTGACATGCAGGTATGCCTCCTTGAGGTCCAAAGTAACTAGCTAAGCCTTCTTGCCCAGCATGGGCAGAAGTTGTTGTAGTGTTAACATTTTGAATTTTGGAACATCCAGGAAAGTATTTAGGATTGACAGGTCCAGTACTGGTCTCCAGGCTTTGTCCTTTCTGGGTACTAAGGAAAGTCTTGAGTAAAATCCTTGTCCCTGTTCTTGCTGTGGAACTTTTTGAATAGCTCCCATGTCCATAAGAGCAGCAATCTGTTTTTGTCCCTCTGCCCATTGGTTTTGTGGCAGGTCTAGCATACCTTTTGATTTTGGAAGCATGTGGAAGTGGAACCTGTAACCCTGAGAAACAATATTCAGCACCCATTGGTCCTGGGTGATCATGTGCCAATTTTATGAGAAAAGTGCTAGCTTTCCCCCTAGGGGTGCTGTCAAAAGGTAAGTGCTTGGCATTTGTAGAGGGAAGTCATTGGGACTGTTTCCTATAAGGTTGTGGTTTATCTTCCCCTCCTTTGGGGGCTGAAGCACCCCATTGTTTAGGTCTGTAGGAACCTTGGGGCTGAGATCTGCCTCTTGGGCATCTGTATCTGCCTTTTTGTGGCCTGTCTGACACTGGAAAGGACCAATTTTTTGAAGGCCAGTTTCTGCTAAATCTAGGTGGTTGAACCTGTAAGAAATTTTTCACTGTCTGCATTGATTTTGCTTTATCCTCCATTTTCTTTAACACCTCTTCTGCCTTAACACCAAACAAAGTATCATGCTGTAGTGGAGCATCCAATAATTTTACTTTAACATGATCAGGTAAACTTTGTTCTTTCAACCAAGCATGCCTTCAAATAACAGAGCCTGTAACTGCGGCTCTACAAGAATCCTCTAATGAATCAAAACCACATTGCAGAGTATACTTTCCCACTTGTTCAACTGCATGCAATAAATCCTGCATTTCCTTACTGTCAGGACTTTCTGAATTTGAAACCATATTCTGTTTTAACAATGACATGAGGTACTGTTGATATTTAAGCATGTGAAACATGCAGTTTAAAGCCCTTACAGCTAAAGTAGCAGAAGTGTAAACTTTTTTTCCCCCATCTGTCCAGAGCTCTGGAATCCCTATCCGAGGGGACAGGATTTTTAGCAGTGGAAACCTTAACCCCTTTAGGACCCTGAGAAATTGTTTCTGGGTCTGCAGCGGGGTTTTTGTAAAGAAATTTATGAGAGTCAGGGACCCTGTAGTATCTGTCTGGCTTGACTGGTGCAGGGGGTAAAGAATCAGGGGACAGACTGGATTCAGAAAAAACATCAACAATATCCAGCACAGGGGGGATAGCAAGGGGCCTGTGCTGAGGCAATAAAAGAAAGTCTCTGAGCCTTTTCTTGGATTCTGAATAATCCTGGCGCTCCCAATGGAAATGCTCCCTCATGGTGTGTAGGGTTTCCCCAAAAGAATAATCCTCAGGCGGAGAGGCTGAAGGTATAGACTCTTCTGCATCAGAGTCCTCATAGGGAGGGAGAGAATATCCCTGATCAGAAGAGGAATCAGAGGAAATGGAAACCTGGTCAGAGGAATCAAAGTCAGTGTCTTGCCTAGGCCTTTTGTCAGGCGGGGGATGGGAACCCCTGATTAAAGTAATTAGATCCTCGGTCATTTTAAGCATCTGTTTCTTTGGCATGGATGACTGTTCTGGAGAATTATGTACTTGTTTCCTTGTCTTTAATGGTGTTTTTGACTTTGCCTTTGCTGCTGTAGTGGGCTTAATTGTAAGCTGTGAAGGTCTGAAAACACCCTCAGAAGCCGATGCCTGCTCAGCGGCTCCGGACCCATCTGAGGGAATAGTTTCCGTAGGCCCAATACCTTGAGTTTCCACAGGCCTCAGTGTCTCCACGTGGCTGTCGGTTACGGCCTGTGGCTCTGAGGTAGCGGGTGTCAGGGGCTGCAAAAGCACCTCACTGAGAACCGGCGAGTGGCCTAGAAGAGGCTTCGTCGTCAGTTTTGGACCTCAGATGCCTGTCCTTTTCTTTGTCTTTGCGTTTTCATAAATCCCGGTCGTCGGTTGTTCCGATGGCATTATGTAATTAAACCTTCAGCCAAAATAATGTAAAGCAAAATCAAACCGACATTTAATAGTGCATTTATTGAATCTACCACAAAACCGACAACTGGTAACGTCGTGGTCAGGGCCTAGGCAAGGAATACAGTAAGAGTGAAAGTCCATATGAGGTATTTGCTTCCCACAAGAAATACAATTATTAACTTTTACTGACATCGGTCTGGAGCAAGAAAAAGTTTCAACGGGTACTTAGCTTTATTGAAGACTTCGGTTCTGAAACTCAATTTTGAAAATCTCAGGAGTCGGCCGACCGGCACTTGCGAACTGCTTTTGCTTCAGGCACCACGCGGCAAGAAAGACTGAAGAAAATGGCGTCAGTTGCATCTTTTATACCCCTGGCGCACTGATGTCAGGGAAGAGGCGACAGCAACCGACGCCGGACCAAGACTTTGGAACTCGGGTCGCCTGCCAGCAGGATAACCCAAGTGTAATGATTGCAACAGTGAAACACGATGAACATCCATAATTCTTTTCCCTTGCAGCTTGTACTAAACAAGGTACAAACCATATGTTCCCGGACCTTGCAGCTACATAACTCAAAAATCTCTCGTGGAAGAAAAAGACAGCCGGAAATGCTTGCATGTCATCCCTGGAGCTCAATTCCGACATGCTGGCAGGCTGTTTACAGAGCTGATGAAATCATGCACGTGATGACGTCAGATCAAACACAAAATTTAAAAAAATAAAGCCGGGAAACTTGGCACCCCATTATTTGGACCTCAAAACCGGGAAAACCGAGAAATTTGGCAAGGTTGAGAGGTATGCTGATTACTACTAAAACCTTGCAAAAGAATTCATTCAGGTTTTGTCCCTGTCATGTTATGTGAATCTTCAATTAACTCAGTCAAACCTATAGCACCTTTTCTGCATACTTCCATTTAACACCTACAGCCCCTTAGGGATTTTAGGACCTAGCTTCCTTACCTAAGTGATTTGCCAATTAATAATAGGCAGCATATGAAAAGGAAAGGTACACAAACCAAATGACACTAAGACAGCTACTCTAGGACGCAGTGGAGTGGAGATCAATATTAAGCACCATTTTCTATTCAGCATTCAAAGTTATATATGTACTTTCATAAATGAGCGAAATACATTACAGAAGGGTATTGTGTGAAATGTGAAGCTACTGGCTGTATAATGAATAATGAACTATACATGACATGTTCCTAGTTGCTTACTAGTAACGGGTAGTTACTAGGTATGCAACGCAGTAGACCATTAAGGAGCCGAACCCAAATTCCCAATGGCCTCAAAGCACTGTTTGGTTAAGTGACTTGCTCAAGGTCACAGAGCAGGCAAATGAAGTCTAAGGGAATCAAGACCTATACCACAAGTACCAGCTCACACAATTAATCATCTGCACTAACTACCACACAATTATGAAGATATGAAGCTATGAAATTTTTCCATATGTGCATGAAGATTTCCAGTCATTTAAAAGTGAATGCACTTCAGGTGAAGCTTTACAGGATGGTGAAGAAAACTGCCTCTGCATGTGCACCGCAAGTTGTACAGCTCGAAAGACTGTTGTGTATATTGTTAGATATATATATATATATATATATATATATATACACACACACACACACACACACACACACACACACACACACACGCGCGCGCGCCTCACAGCAAGAGGTTCTCTGGTTCGATTCTCAGCTGGGGTGCCTTCTGTGTGGAGTCTCCATGTTTTCCCTGAATTTGCATGAGTTTCCTTTGGGTACTCTGGTTTCCTCCCACATTCCAAAGACATGCGTCTGGAGCATTTCTCCCCGGGCCCCCACTGAAAATAGGCACTGTCCTAGTCGCACTTTCCCATTCAACAAATATTGTCTGTGTGTGTGTACATTTATTCATATTCTGAAAAATTTCAACAACCAAGAACTCAAAGGAACTTCATACCGTCACATGAAAGCTTAACTCTGGTTGAATAAAATGCTGCTGCCTCTATATGTCTAGGTTGTACATTTTCCTGGATATGAAAAGCTGTTTGTAAAAATTTAGCAAAAATATCATTTTGGAATTTTTTTGTGACATACTACTAGGAAAGCATTGATTGTTCTTGTAAAGAAGACATTTCTGCTGAACTACACTGCTGTTTATACTGTTTTAACAGGACTGAATTTCATAAGATATACAAGTTTGGTTAAAGCTTTCTAGCTTCAGAAAATGCTCAGGCATCTAGTTATTAGTGGCGGGACATTCCACTACGGCTAGGTGTGAATAAGTTAAAAAAAAAAAAAAAAAAAAGTTATGTACTCACCATAATGTTCCATCTGTGTTGACTATTTTCATTCTTCCTCAACTGCTGGGTTCAGCTCCATCCCTCAGATCCAGCTCTCCCATTGCTAAAGCTCGTGGCAACCAAAAAGTACAGTTTTGTACCTACCATAAATGTAGATGTTCGAGTGCTAATACAGCTGCAGTCATAACAGATGGGTTTTCCTGCCGTCAGGCGGGTCCTCGGTCGGCCGAATTCCAAAGTCTAGGTCCGGCGTCGGATGTCGTCGCTTCTTCCCTGACGTCAGTGCAACAGGGGTATAAAAGAACCAGCCAACGCCATTTTCTTCAGTTTTTCTTGCCCCAGATGTCAGGTGCCCCCAGAAGGAAGGCAATACATAAATTTATGAAATAATGCAATGCAATATAATCAAAAAACAGTAGTTGCAAGCAAATACACCATAAAAGAATACCCCAAATCAGGTTGCATGAGGAGGTGTTAGCCATTAGGCCTGTCCCAAGAGGGGAAGGAGGGAGGGAAACCTGGACTGCAGCTGTATTAGCACTCGAACATCTACATTTATGGTAGGTACAAAACTGTACTATGTTCATCGTGCATACAGCTGCAGTTATAACAGATGGGTAGAATCCCAAAGCTAAAAAAGGGGTGGTAGGCACTAGGTGGAACTAGGAGAAGCCAGAATGCCCTGCAAGACTGCAGTGGCAAAGCCTGCTCTAGATTTGGAGTATAATGGTAGGTGATAGTGCTTGGAGAAAGTATGTACAGAACTCCAAGTGGCAGCTTCCAAAATATCTTTGGTAGGAACCCCCCTGAGGAAAGCTGCAGAGGTAGCTGTGGCCCTTGTGGAGTGAGATCTGATGCCTGCAGGTACAGTTTTACCATGAAAAGAGTAACAAAAGCGTATGCAGTGGGCTATCCATTTTGAGATTGTCTGTTTGGAAATAGGCTTCCCTTGAGCTCCTGTAGCATAGGACACAAAGAGTTGCTCTGATTTTCTGAAAGGCTTTGTTCTGTCCAAATAATAACGTAGCTGTCTGTGAATGTCCAAGGAATGTAGTAGTCTCTCCCCTTTGTTTTGAGGATTAGGGTAAAAGGTAGGTAAGTGGACAGCCTGATTCAAGGCTACCCTGGATACTACCTTTGGCATAAAGGAAGGATTGGTTCGTAAGGAAACTCTGTCCTGATGGAAAATAATAAAAGGCTGCACAGCCATGAGGGCTTGTAGTTCCGAAACCCTGCGAGCTGAGGTGATAGCCAGCAGGAAGGCTGTTTTCCAGGACAAATATTGGAGTTCTGTTGAAGCAGCTGGCTCAAAAGGAGGCAAGGTCAGTTTTTCTAGAATGAAATTGAGGTCCCAAGCAGGTACTGGTGGTTTCCTTGGGGGTTTTATATTCTTATCCCCTCTGAGGAACTGTCTTAAGAGGGGGTAAGAGAATAGAGGAGGATCAGTGTTGTATTCTGCAGAAATGGCTGAGGCATGGATTTTGATGGAGGAGAATGAAAGTCCACTGCTTAGCATCTCAGCTAGGTACTGTAATATTTGAGGTAAATTCAGTATTCCAGGATTCTGGCCCTTTTTCTCATTCCAGGCACAAAACCGTTTCCATTTTGCAGAGTAGGCTTTTCTAGTAGAAGGTCTTCTGGCCTCCAAAATGACATCCTGCACCTCCTTGGAGAGTAGAGTCTGTTGTCTGTTGTAATTTTAAGGAATCTTCCATGCGGCTAGATTGTGTGTTTTCAGCTGACTGTGAAGAGTTTTGAAGTTGTGCTGAGTCAGTAGAAGAGGCATTAGAGGCAGGATCCATGGTGAGGAATGCGTCAGGCTCCTCAGGAGTGGGTACCAGTGTTGTCTTGGCCAGTCTGGAGCAATGAGAATCATCTTTGGTCTGTCTGCTCTGGTTTTTAATAGAACTTTGGGCAGCAGAGGAAGAGGTGGAAAGGCATAAACTGTCATTGTTGTCCAACTGAAACAGAGTGCGTCCGCTTTCCAGGCCTGTGGATGAAAGGTCCTTGAGCAGAATTTTGCCAATTGGTGATTTCTGTGGGAGGCAAAGAGATCTATGTCTGGCCTTCCCCATGCTTGAATTATCTTTGTAAAAACTTGAGGATGCAACTTCCATTCGTGTGGATCTGTCATATTTCTGCTTAGGTTGTCTGCCAGCGTGTTTTCCTTGCCTGGCAGGTACTGTGCTTGAAGTTTGATTTGTAATTCAAGAGCCATGTTCCAAAGAGACATGGCTAGCCTGCATAGGGGGTATGAATGGGTTCCTCCCTGTTTGTTTATGTACCACATTACTGTGGTGTTGTCTGTCCTTATCAATAGCTGGCCTGGATGCAGTAGGTCTTTGAAAGCTATAATAGCATTTATTACTGCTAGCATTTCCTTTTGATTGATGTGTAGGTGCTTTTCTTTTTGGGACCATTTGCTCTGAATGCACCGGTCTGTCATGTGCGCCCCCCAGGCATAGTCCAAGGCGTCTGTTGTGATGACTTGATTTGCTTGAGGCTTGCAGAATGGGAGACCTGTGTTTCTTTGGCATGCTTGAGCCCACCACAGAAATTCCTTTTGAAGACATGGAATCAGTGGTATTATTGTTTCCAAACTGTGGCTGTGTTGAGACCACAGGTTTTTTAGGTACCATTGAAGTTTCCTCATATGCAGCTTTGCACATGGGATTAGTAGGATGCAAGATGCCATGAATCCCAGAGCCTGCAGGATTTTCCTTGCAGTCAGCCTGGTGAAAGTTGCCAGTTTTCTGAAGTATTGAGTTAGTTGCCCTTGTTTCTCTGGCGTGAGGTAGGCCATCTGGGTGTTTGTATCCAAGCTGGCACCCAGGAAAATTATTGTTTGAGAGGGTATTAGCCTTGATTTCTTTTTGTTGACTGTGTATCCCAGAGAATTCAACAATATTATTACAAACGCCAGATGTTTCAGAAGTATGTGCTTGCTGTCCGCTTGGATCAGGCAGTCGTCCAAATATGGGTATATTTGTATCCCTTGAAGTCTGCAGTAGGCAATTACTGATGCCAGGCATTTCGTGAACACTCTGGGCGCAGTAGATAAGCCAAAGAGCAATGCAGAGAATTGATAATGTGTTGAACCTGCAAGAAATCTGAGGTATCTTCTGCAATCTTGTCTGATTGGGACATGCAGGTATGCCTCCTTGAGGTCCAATGTTACCAGCCAAGACTCCTTGCCCAGCATGGGAAGAAGCTGCTGTAATGTGAGCATCTTGAATTTTGGCACGAGTAAAAATGTGTTGAGGATGGATAGGTCCAAAATAGGTCTCCAATCTTTGCCCTTCCTTGGTACCAGGAATAGTCTGGAATAAAAACCTTGACCCTGTTCTTGTGTAGGTACCTCTTGAATAGCTTTCATGTCCATGAGATCTGAAATTTGTTTTTGTGCCTCTGCTCTTTGATTGTGTGGCAGGGTTTGGCATGCCTCTCATTTTTGGAAGGGTGTGAAAGTGGAATCTGTAGCCTCTGTCTATAATGTCCAGGATCCATTTGTCTTTTGTGACAATATGCCAATTTTTCGAAAATAATGCCAGTTTTCCGCCTAAAGGTGCTGCCATTTGAGCCTTGCTTGGCATGCAAAGGGGAAAGTCATTGGTTCTGCTTTCTGAATGGCTGTGAACTATCCTCACCACCTCTTTGTGGTGGTGCTTGCCATTGTCTGCCTCTAAACGATCCTTGAGATTGCCCTCTACCCCTCGGGCGCCTGTATCTACCTCTTTGGGGTCTGTCCGTGGCTGGAAAGGACCAATTTTTTGAAGGCCAATTTCTACTGAAACGTGGAGGTTGTACCTGTAGGAAATCTTTCACTGTTTGCATTGATTTTGCCTTTTCCTCCATTTTCTTTAATACTTCCTCAGCTTTAACACCAAACAATACATCTTTTTGCAGAGGTGCATCTAGTAATTTAGCTTTGACATGATTCTGACATCGGCCTGAGGCAAGAAAAGTTTCCCCAATGGGTTACTTAGCTTTCAAGAAGACTTCGGTTGAAAAATATTCGTAATCTCAGGAGCTGGCCGACCGGCACTTGCGAACTGCTTGTGCTTCGGGCACCGCGCGGCAAGAAAGACTGAAGAAAATGGTGTCGGCTGGTTCTTTTATACCCCTGTCGCACTGACGTCAGGGAAGAAGCGACGACATCCGACGCCGGACCTAGACTTCGGAATTCGGCCGACCGCAGACCCGCCTGACGGCAGGAAAACCCATCTGTTATGACTGCAGCTGTATGCACGATGAACATCCTCTTGAGCTTCTTCCTTACCCATAATGTACCAGCACGAATTACCTCAGATATTGTTTGCTGCCTTAGCAGAAAGTAAAAGATGGAAATTGGAAATCACTGCTAACCAATCTAATAGTAGAAGAACTAGCTCAGTCTTTAAAAAGATGTGCTAGAAATCCCAAGATATCATGAATGGGAGCTGAAAAAGGTTCAATATTACAGGAAGGTTTATGGGAGGACAAAAGAATATGACAGACTGGAGAAGAGACCATATGTTGCCTGGCTATTAATGGAACTGGAGAAGCCAGGATCTCAGCCTGAGATTTACCAAGTCTGGATGTATCAAACATGTTGGGTGAGACAGGAGGCCCGGATTTGGATCCCAAAACCAAGGTGCTTAAATTTGGTGAGGCCAAAGGAAGGGAAACCAGATTTGTCAAGGCCAATAAGAAGCAATGAGGATGACCTTGCTCTTCTACCTTGCAGCTTTCTGAAGAAATTTGGGAATCAATTGAGTGAGAGGATGTGCATAAAGGAGACCGGGAGGCCAAACATGAAGCGAGAAGGGCTCCTGTCCCATAGGATCTAGAAATCTCCCAGAGCAGTAGTTTACCTGTTGGATCTGAGGTGCTTTAGCTCTTGATAGCTCGGCTCTGGCTTCCACCTTGGTGGTGGTGCCTCGGAGCAGGGGAGGCCTGCGATTCAGAAGCTTGGCTTCTTGGATCTGACAGTCACTCTCTCAGAGCTTTTCTGCCTTCGAGGCTGGGAAAGAGAGTATTTTCTCCTTTGACAGTACTGAAGATCCTTCCTCCTCAGATCTCAAATCCTCTACCATGATGTCTTAGTGCTCAGAGCTTCACCATCTCCATCCATTGGGACAGTCAGTACCAAAACCTACCTCCTGAAGATGTCTCCTCTGTTCTCCTGGAGGCTTTTGGTACAAGACCTTCTACCTCCTGGGTGACTCCGCCCACTGAAGAGCTCATTGATTTGATCATGCAGTGGGAGAGGAAGGACCCTGACACCATAGAGTCCATTCCTTGCAGACCTGACAGGATAGGGGCATCATCGACGGATAGAGTTTTGGGTGAAGGGAGTTCCTGTTGATGTCATTGTCGTTGCAGCAGTCACCAAGAAGGAACTAGCTGAGGAAAGTTCCACTGTCCATCCACCCAACAGGGAGTCACAGGCAATGGACAGATTTGGGAAGCATGTCTATGCTTCAGCGACCTTTGTCTTGAGGTCTGTGAACTATCTGCCATATGTTACTAGACTTCAGAGGGATTTGTCAAGGAGTTATCAAACACCCTCTCTGGTGCTGTTTCTGATGAAGTTTACACATCTGTTACTTCTCAGCTGACAACCCTACAGTCCATATCCAATTCTTCCATGAGGTTGATTTCACGTGTAGCGGAAAGTACCTCAAGGGCAGCAGGTTCAGGCATTTCCAAAAAGAGACCTGCCTGGATGTGCCTCTGTGAGTTTATGGAGACCTTTAAGTCTTCTTTTGTCAATACCGCTTTTGACAGAACGTCTATTTGTCCTAAGGTAAAAGACACTCCAGTTGTGAAAAGGATGGAAAGACCCTGTCTGCCATGGGCACACATTTTTCAACTCCTCAAAGAACCTTTTCCAGGAATCAACAAGTTGGTTGAAAAATGTGGTTCAAGAAGTCTCAGGATCCTTTTCAAGATGCACATGGCGGGTGTTCCCCCAGAGGTAGAGGAGGGAACTTGAGTGGACAAAGATGCCCCCGTGGCAGAGGAGCCCTGCAGAACCAGTGTGCTAGAGAATCTTTCTTTGACAAACTCTACCAGCGCTCCTGAAAGAAGGCCTGATTGTCCACTTCTGGAGACAATCGGGGATGCTTATCCCTGCAACAGAGAGCCTGGCTAGATACAACAAAAGATATTTGGATGCAGAGAATCATTTCCAGAGGATATACTCTTTTTCCCTTTCTCCCACTGTCTCAAGTCTGGCTCTGTGCCAAGATAATCTTCTATGAAGCTATGAAATTTTTCCATATGTGCATGTTTGGGGCCACAGAGTGGCCCTAAACAGTATGTGGTATCAGAAATCAACAGCTTATGCCCACACTTAGTACACTTTTTAAATCCTGCTGGTTTATCAGTCATCTTTAACACAATCTTAATATAGAAATACTTTTTTTTTTTTTTTTAAAGCAGAAGAAAATTAGAAAGCGAGAAAAGGGATATAAATGCCAACAATGGCAATGAGAAAAATACAATATCATCATACAGGGAAAGAAGACACTAACAATAGTATCTAAGAGGTACAGAGGAAATTGTACAACAGATAGAAAAATGGCAGGAAATTCATAATTAATGGTGAGGGATAGTATAAGAGGATTTGAAGAAGAAAACATTTGAGATGTATCAACATATCACTAACACTCGACAGGAAACCACATCTTTTGCTTGAAGTGGCAAACAAGATTTGAGGTAATTGGGGTTGGTGTATTGTGGATAAGGGAAAAGCTCAAAAGGTTTTGGTTGCCATGAGCTTCAGCAATGGCCGAGTGGGATCCGAGGGATAGGAGCCGAACCCAACAGTTGATGACAGACAGAAAATTGACAACATCAGATATCTTACTTCACTGAGAAGACTACATATCAACATGTCTGTACTTTATTAGTGGACTGCTCTAAGTGGAATTCTGATAGGAAGTATCAAAGCACACAGCATGGCTTCACGTAAAAATACAGTAGACACTGCCTCTTGCAAACTGTCAGTTACACCACAACCAGCTAAACTACATCAAGTCGGTAGGTGTACCCCTCCAAGATCTGTTAAAAGCATTGGCAAAGCATGTCATTCTAAGCTGGAGTAGCTCCTGGAATGCCACGGTTTTACTTCAAGTTAAAAAAAAAAAGTGGTTCTTCAGTTGCTTGAGACACCGAAGGTAGGTATTTAGATGGAAAAGAGCTATTGCCCAGTTGGCCTAGGACTCAAGGCTCCAAATAAGGTTGTCTGAATACCTATAAAACTAAACTGACACCATACTGTTAAAAATCCCAAATTAGTTAGCTTGTATCTTCATATAACCTCCACGACCTCACACTCACTGAAAAAGTCTGTACTAAGAAGCTTCTTTGCTGTTACCATTTATAATCTATTAAAATTTAACTAACATGTGAATAATGTTGTGATCTTGACAAGTCAAAAGTTCCTCAAATTATACAAAGTAAGAGTATTTACTCACCCCAATGTCTGTTTATCAAAAGTTAATTCATAACTTATTCCAGCTTTATTACATTCTATACAACTTCCTACAAGTCTTCTCCTATCAGTACCCCATAAAAAAATCTGCACTGGATAGACTTTGACCATAACTGCCTTTTATTCAACTAAAACTTGCTTATAACAGTCTATAGTTCCCTACTTCTCATATCTCTCTCTCTCTCCAAAGTACCACTTTGGATGACTACTAAGTGTAAACTTAAATCATCAGTTAGTAAGCCAGTTAGTAGTCCACAAACAAAAAATACATTTGACACTCACTACCTTGTTGCCTTCAGTGAGCTCTAGAATCGTCGATAGCCACTCGGGCACAACTTCTGAAAAATAAGTCTGAACTAAAAAAAAACTGAATTACAGAATTGCTAATGTAGTATTATTTATATCTTGATCTGGACAGTCTTCTCTATGCCAAATTATCCTATATCACCTGCACTGATTAAATGTTGACCTGGGCATTTGCTCATTGCCAAATAGTGCTTCACTGTGCCCCTTCTATTCCTTTTTTTACATGACCAGTAATCTTCCTTAGTCATACACATTATACGTTCCTTCATCTTTCCAACAGTCGTATATTATTAAAGGCATAATTTTACAATATACTTACCCCCATCTAAAACGTTCTGAGAAAAGGACGGTCATGTCAGCTTCATTACTTTTAGTATGATAGGCTTGTGCTTCACGACATATATTCGCAATCAGCAATGGCAAACTATCTTCTGTTAATTCTGCCTGAAAGGGGGTGGCACCCACCTGAGCCCCTCCTTTAGAGTTAACTGGCAGAGGCTAATAGGGGCACTAACTTCCCTTACAAATAAAAATAATGGAAAAAAAAATTGCCACTACGAGTTTGGTGGCGTTTAATGCAAATTTAAGTTAGGCTTTTCGTTTCATGGGGATCAGTATTCTAAAACAATGGCCTTCACTGTATTTTACCAAAAGAAAATGCTTTTAAATGCTCTTCATACAGCGGATATAAAAAGTGTACACACCCCTGTTAAAATGCCAGGTTTTTGTGATATAAAAAAATGAGACCACAATAAATCATTTCAAAACTTTTCCCACCTTTAATGTGACCTATAACCTCTACAATTCAATTGAAAAACAAATCTGTTATGGGAAAAAAATATAAAAAATAAAAAACGTACAATAAGCTGGTTGCAGAAGTGTGCACACCCTTAAACTAATACTTTGTTGAAGCACCTTTTGATTTAATGACAGCATTCAGTCTTCTTGGGTAGGAGTCTATCAGCATGGCACATCTTGACTTGGCAATATTTGTCCACTCTTCCTTGCAAAAGCACTCCAAATCTGTCAGATGGTGAGGGCATCTCTTGTGCACAGCCCTCTTCAGGTCACCTCACAGATATTTAGGTCTGGGCCATTCCAAAACTTTTTCTTCTGATGAAGCCACTCATTTGTTGATTTGGATGTATGCTTGGGGTCACTGTTGTGTTACACAATACACAATATCAGCACCTTAGAGACTATCCTAAGCTGGCTTTCCACCACCTTCCCCCAAGAAACAATAATACTTTGTGACCTTAACATAAACTGGAGTAGATGTACATCTGAGCAACCTTCTACCCATATCAACCTACATGGTTTCACTCAAACCATCACATCTCTCACTAGATTTAATAAACTTAATAACAATGATAGCACACTAGACTGGATCCTTACAAATCGCAATCAATAAACGTATAAAATAGGTACCCTCCTCTGAAGACCTCAGCGACCACTCATTCACATTCCTAATCAGGTATAAGAGTGAAAATCCAAACATAAACATCTGTAAGAGTATTCGGTCTAACAAAAATCTTAACCTCAACAACTTTCAACAAGAACTAATAGCCTGTGACTGGTCACCCCTTAAACACCTACCACTAGAAGAAGCAGTCAAATACTTTAATTCCAAATTCTTAACCACACTGGACTACCATGCCCCTACTCAGACAATTAGATGTAGATCAAAACCAGCCCTATGGCTTACCAAAACCACCAAACAAAAGATCCTCCAAAAAAATAAACTCAGGACCACCTGGCTTACCACTAAATGCCCCGCAGATCAAGTAAAGTATATACAAATAAGAAACTAAACCAAAAAAGCCATTCTATCAGATAAAAAAAACTTTTACTGTCATCTGCAACAAACCAACCAAAACAAACCGCAAAAATTCTGGGCTGGCATCAATAAACTGATACACCCAGGCCGCTCAGTCACACCCACACCCAATGGCTCGGAAGACAATACACCCAACCAAATTGCCAATTCCTTTTTTACAGAGACCATTCAATCTCTTGCCAATCATTTGTCACCCAACACAACTTCTTCTTCCCATAATACTAACAATTCATCACTACATTTATTCCAACCTGGTCCTACATACTCTCATAACACTATCAACCCACCACTATTCAAATTTCAACCTGTCCCCACATCCCTTGTCTGCACCCTAATTCAAAAACTAAAACACACCACTCTCGCTGCAGACCTACTACCTGCAGAATACCTTCAAAAAGCTGCTAAAGCTATAGCCTACCCCATAACTATTCTCATCAATAGAACTATCTCTGAGGGTACCATCCCATCACTCTGGAAAATTTCTCATATTATTCCCCTTCACAAAGGTGGCAACTCCAATGATCTAGCTAATTACAGACCCATCGCCATATTATCCCCCCTAGCAAAAATCATGGAGAGGTGCATTCATAAGCAGCTCTTAAAACACTTACTTGAAAACAACTTGCTAGCTAGCTGTCAACATGGCTTTAGACCATCTCACAGCACCACCTCTGCTCTGTTATCCTTCACCAACTGCATCAACAAAAATCGTAACAAAGATACACTATCCGCCGCTCTCTTTATTGATCTGTCAAAAGCTTTTGACATGGTCAACCACCAGCTACTCATAAACTTTCTCAAAAACTTGTCACTAGCTCCTCCCACTATACAGTGGTTTCAATCTTACCTACAAAACAGGCAACAAGCCGTATTATGGCAGAATAGCCTATCTTCCCACCTCCCAATAACCCTCGGAGTTCCTCAAGGCTCCATACTCGGTCCCCTCCTCTTTTCAATCTTCACAAATGACCTGCACACAGTCATACCTCAAGCCACCTGTATTCAGTATGCAGATGATTCCACATTAGTATGCTCAGCCAAGACGCAATCACTACTTCAGTCTCTAACACAAAACGTATTTAACATAGTTGAGAAATGGCTCATTGACCGTTGCCTCATTCTCAATCCAAAAAAAACAAAAATGCTATTATTCACACCCACGCGCAGAACTTCCCCAATATACTTCAGTGTCACCTCAACTAATGGTACAGAAATATCTCCAGAATCAACCACAAGACTACTTGGGGTACTAATTGATAACAACCTCTCCTTTGAGCCCCATATTAATAACACTATAAAAACTATTAACAAAAAACTAGGTTCCCTCTACAGAATCAAACCCTTTCTAACCCCCAAAGCCAGGTCCACTATTGCCCGTACCCATTTAATCTCAACCCTTACATATGCATCCCCTATCTACACTAAACTATTCAAAAGCAATTTGAACAAACTTTCCATCACCTACAATAATATAGCAAGATTTGCAACTGGCTCAACCTACAGAACCCATCACTGCAACAATCTTAAACAACTAGGCTGGTTAGAACTGTCAAATCTAATTTTACTGAACCAACTAACAATAGTCCAAAAGATACTATACCAACCTTCAAAGACTCCCATACTCACCAACCTAATCTTCCCCTACTATAACCTAAAGATCCTACGCTCATCAAACAAATTACTAGTGCAAATAAATAAAACCAACAATCTGGCTGGTGAGTCTCTGTTCTCCAACGCAGTGGGAAAAACCTGGAACTCCCTCCCAGATCACCATACATCCATTTCCTCAGCTCCCCTATTTAAAACCAAACTTAAAACATACCTCAAATCTCACTGGTTATGCCCTTGTGCTAATCCAGACTAAACACCAGTCTTTATATGATGACACCTCTCTACATACCAGCACAAACAAAATTACCTCTTACTTATAATTGTGTGCATATCAATATACCTATTAATAGTGAACTATTTAATAACTAATTGAATTACTAACAAACATCATATGGGTGACTTTTATAACTAACTTTGGTATTGGTTTATAATCAGAGACTTGATTGCTGTATTGTGTTTTTCTAGCTAACTTAGCCTACTAGCAAACTAAATTGGTGTGACTTTATTGCTCAGTAGTGTGCATTGTTGTCTTACATAGTTTTAAACATTCCCCTCTATTACTATACTACCAATGTTAATAGTGTGCATTGTTGTCTTTCATAGTTTTAAACATTCCCCTGTATTACTATACTACCAATGTTGTGCTACATCTTCTTATTCATCTTTGTACCTATATTCATAGCTCTATTCAGTAAGAATCACCCTACTAATATGACAAAAGGAAATACCTCTATAATAGCTAAAACTTACAATGTACTTATGTCTTGTAAATACTATTTTGTAGTGCGGAGCTTTTCTCCCCGGGCCTCCACTGAAAACGGACATGTATCCAGTTGGACCAGCCCGGTCAACAAATGTAAAATAAATAAATAAATAAAGGTGAAATTCCTCTTCATCTTCAGTTTTCTAGCAAATGCCTGAAGGTTTTGGGTCAAAAGTGACTGGTATTTGGAACTGTTCATAATTCCCTCCACCTTCATTAAAGCCCCAGTTCCAGCTGAAGAAAAGCAATCCTAAAGCATGATACTGCCACCACCATGCTTAACAGTGGGGACAGTGTTCTTTTGGTGATGCAAAGTGTTGTTTTTGCACCAGACGTACCTTTTGGAACTGTGGCCAAAACGTTCAACCTTGGTCTCATCAGACCATAACACATTTTCCCACACGGTTTTGGGAGAGTTGATGTACTGTTTTGTAAATTTTAGCTGGTCCTGGATGTTTTTCTGTGTAAGAAAATGCTTCCGTCTTGCAACCCTACCCCATAGCTCAGACATATGGAGAATTTGGGAGATTGTTGATACATGTAGTACACAACCAGTACTTGCCAGAAATTCCTGCAGCTCCTTCAGTGTTGCTGTTGGTCTCTTGGCTGTCTCCCTGACCAGTTTTCGCCTTGTCTTTTCAATTTTGGAGGGACGTCCAGTTCTTTGCAATGTCACTGTAGTCCCATATTTTCTCCACTTTGTGATGTTTGCCTTCACTGTGTTCCATGGTATATCCAACACTGTGGAAATTTTTTTGTACCCTTCTCCTGACACATTTCAACAATGAGATCCCTTTGATGATTTGTAAGCTCTCTGTGAACAATGACTTTTGCTGTAGCAGCCAACTAAGTAAATGTCAGGAAAATCCTACTAGGACAGCTGAACTTTATTTGGGGTTAATCAGAGTCTCTTTAATTGATGGCAGGTGTGTACCCAAGAAGACTGAATGCTGTAATTAAATCAAAAGGTGCTTCAACAAAGTATTAGTTTAAGGGTGTGCACACTTATGCAACCAGCTTATTATATGTTTTTTATTTTTTATATTTTTCCCCTAACAGATTGGTTTTTCAATTGAATTGTACAGGTTATAGGTCACATTAAAGGTGGGAAAAGTTTTGAAATGGTTTTTCAATTCAATTGTACAGGGTATAGGTCACATTAAAGGTGGGAAAAGTTTTGAAATGATTTAATGTGGTCTAATTTTTTATATCACAAAACCTGGCATTTTAACAGGGGTGTGTACACTTTTTATATCCACTGTACATGGATAATTCTCTTATGGTGGATCTTATGAATTTGACACAACTGCTAACTTAAGTTTTGCAAATTTTCCCTGCGGTAACTATAGTAACGTTTTGCCTTATTAAGCCAGATAAATATTTACTGCTGCATTTTTCTTCATGCTGTTTTTTTTCTGAGTTTGTGGTTTTTCACAACTATTCTCTGCCTCTAGAATCTCTTGTCATCCACCAGGTCTACTGTGTACTCCTTCCTCTATCAGACTAACTCTGACCCTTACTGAGGGCTAGGAAGGACACTGCAGCACCTCACTGCTGAGAAGTGTTTTTCAATGTCCCCCTCCCTCCTTGCTTGCACTCATAACCTCCAGGGATGGACATGCAATGTGGCCTGCTGATGTATCATCTAATCTCCCCTGCTAGGGATCAACTCCAAGGTGCACCCAACAGCACTGATTCCCTACCAGGATTGGTATGCCCACCCTTATCTTGCCTGTTTCTCAGATGCCACTGCTGCTAATCTAACTTGGGCTGTCTGTGCCATAGTCAGGGCTTTACCTTATTATGCCACAGAGTTGGAGTACTTCTCTGCATACTTTTACTGCAGCTTTTTCATGATGCATCAGTGAGTCACACTGTGCATAATCTGAGCTATCTGGATACTCAGCATTAAAATGCATACAACTACTGTTCTGTCTACAGCTGCAACATTTACTATGTTTTTCCTCTGCATCCAACTTTTTTCTTTAGTGTTAATATTATGATAATGTATATGCTGCTTGAGCGAATAACAAATTTATTGCAAGAGTAAAGTTTACAGAATAAGCAAAATTGCTGACTACAGCACACCTTGGAATATAACCTTAAAAGATTAGCTAGGTTCACTACACAGCAGAAAGCGCATTCACTTTAATCAGTCATAAACTTTTAATGATGTGTACTTTTCTTAATATATCTTGTTATTCTGAATGTTGTATGATGGTATACAGTTCTTTCACCCCTCACAGATTTTGTACTTAATTTCTCATTGTTACTTTTATAATGGTGCTTCTCCTGCCTGCAGCTCAGCAAAAATGGGACTTACAGTTGCATTTTCCCAGCCTGTGCCTCCCACCTTCTTTTCTGAAGTAGCTGTAGTCATAGTGTTGCAGTTACTTCGACCACCGTATGTTCCACTACAGATTTACTGGTAAATTTCTCACCTTATCTGATAATCTTCCCCTACACATCTCTATATTCATCTTCACACAATATTGCACAGCACTTATGCATTGTCCATTTAGTGGCTTTATGATACTGTTGACAGAGTTCCATTGTCTATAGCTCCCCCTCAGTTTTACCTACAGCCTAGACAGTACATAGTAACTCCTTGTTCATCTTATTTCTTATTACTTTTAGGACATTTTTTTTGGCTTTATGCAAGCAAGCAGGCAGGCAGACATACACCCACCCACCTGCATTACGAGATAACGGCTTTATGGAATGCGAGAGATGAAAACTGATTGTGGCAAATTTTAAGAATGTTTTAGGTATGGTTGGTTTTCCAACTGTAATCTCTCATCAAAAGTGTTTCTGTGCACATGTACTTCCTGCTGTCAGTGTGCAACAATTCAGACATTAGAGCACAATCTCCATCTTTGAAGAAAGGCATGGAGTGCATACATAGTTTTGCAAATCATAGCTCTGGCTCATTCTACTTGAACAAATGTTATATGGTAACATCACTCAGGCTTAAATAGCTGCCAGACCAGCTCCAAGGCCCACAATCAACCATTACACATTAATATGAAGAGTGAAACAGCTACTGGGCTGTTTAGGTATATAAAGAATTTCAATACACACCTTCTTCCTCCTCATCTTCTTCTTCCTCTGTAGTTTCAGCTGCTAATGAGCGTGTCTCCACTTGCTTCTGCAAGGCCTCCAGCTTGCTCTCATAGTCCTGCCAAAGAAAGATTAAACACATGTAGACAGACAAGAGTTGAAGAGTAGAGATAAAGAGACAAAGAACTGAACAAAGATGTCTTTACAGGAAAAATCGTTAAAATCGCAGGGATCAGGGTAGTATTCTACATCAGATCGGACAACAGCTATGGGGTAGAGAATACCCAAAAAAGTACATTCACACTGCAGTAGCCATCCAAGTATGTGCATGCATATAATATATGTCTGGTAAAAAGCAGAAAACTGATGGACTGCAAACAGTTGTGCTCATACTGATAGGTTTCAGTATAATGCACTGATACAAGCAATGCCTTACACTGCAATATCCACATACTACAGATTTCTGTGGTTACTCAATTCAAAAAGCACTTTTGGTGAAAAAAAGTCAGAAAAATCACTCTTCCCTCTCCTCAATTTCACACCATCTTTTGTTCAACAGTGAAGACATTCCTGGCACAGTTTATAATACAGAGTCCACCTCTTTCCTTTACCCTTTGAATAGTTGGCTTATTACTGCAGAGCTTTTATAAAGTCATTTTATTACGTTGGGCTCTAACGAATAAGTGTCATTATTCTGTAAACCCAGTTAAATCTTTAAAATTATCTTGAGTGCATATACAATGTGAACCACATTACATTTATTTTTCAAAAGTACAGACTTAAAGGCTTTTTCATTTGGCCTTGACATTTATCTAGAGATGACAATATACATACATTAAACATTTTCAGGAGAGGAGTGAAAAGACTAAATCTTTATTCTGCCGATTTCCTTGATTAAGCAACTACTTAAATGCTTATTTTGTCAAGCAGAGAAAATAAAAAACATAATAAAAAAAGACGGTGAAACCATTTTACTGACTTGTTTAGGTAGTACCTTCTCAAGACATATCAGGCACAAAAATAGCTCAGACCATAGCACCCTGCAACTAAAATTCCTCAAACCAACCAAAGCGAGAAATTGAAATAATTGAAAAAAAATTAATTAAAATCTGAAATGACCTGCTGCAAGGAAAGACGCAAACCAATGGAGGATTGTGGCAGTAAGTCATAGTGAATACATAGTCCCGTGATCAAAATCTAACTGTCAAAAGAGTTAAATGTTGCAAAGGCATTAAGGGGACCAAAACTAAATTATCAGTATAATGTTGATCTCCAGCTACCAAAGGGTTTTTAGCCACCTTATGGAGGACAGCCTCATTACTGAAATGGGTTTGGAACTGGTAAAGATCAAGAAGGCCATGAGACACTAATAAATCAGGTCAGACATATCCTACCTGACAGAACCAAACAAATATGTTGGGTGAGACACATGGCAGAAATCTTTCAGACTGCACGTACCAAGAAAAGGCTTCTTGAGGGGAGGAGTGATTAAAACCTCTCAATACTGTTGGGGAAAAACATCCTCAGAGATGAGCACACTGTCCAGAAAATTACTGGGATCAAGATATCCAGGTGAAATACTACTTTCCTTGGTTGGCCCTGTGTCGCTTCTTTAAATTGCAGATCAATGACTCTTGATCAAACAGTCTCTGAGTAGTCAACATATGATAACCCAATGCAGAATCAGTTCAGAAAGCACCTGCCTTATCAGGATAACTATCAATATAAAAAAAGGTAGCGGCGATGCTTTTTTGGTTAGCAATGCATTTAGACTGCATAGTCTAATCCCTGTCCAGAAAAGTAGTTAGCCATCTAGAAGTATAAAAAGGATGCCTAAACAAAACACTAGCTTCTTATAGGAGAATTCTAACAAGTAACATGCACAATTTCCATCCAGCCCAAGTCTGTTTTCAGGTAAGCAAGAAATTCTCCAGCAGTGCTACAACCTTCATCTTCCTCTCGAAAAATTGAGAAGCTAAAGATCTTACCATCGCTTTAGCACTTGAACTGAGGCATAAAGTACATGGTATGGAGCAGAGTGACAGCATCAGTGCCAGTCTGACTGAAGACCAGAACTGCAGTGTGAGAGACAATGCAGTTCAGAAGAAGCTATACAACAAGAAAACCCACTACTTACTCTGTAACTGAACAGCTCAAGCTCATGTGACCAACCTAGGGGATCTAGCTAAAATGGACCAAATGCGATTCATAGCAAAAGGCTCTAACATCAGGTCAATGTGACAATGAGCTCGAAGGTCAAGTCCAGAGTGCATCCTTTTTGATGGGATTACAGCTGTAATTACCTGTACAAATCCAAACCTTTTTATTAAAAACATGAGCTTCTTAATTAGAACTGCAGGTCCTTTTTAGTGACCAAGATAATTTAGTCATGGAAAATTAAACTTATTCAGATGACTCATCTTTAAGTCAAGAGAAAAACATCAACTCAGGTGCTAACATTAGGTCACGGTAGAGGGTGGTATGTAAACTTTTGTAGGAAGACCTTCAATTCTAATGGGTGGACTGCAGTTTGTTCCCTCACCCATAAAATACACAAAAGATTCACCAGCTTGCAATGAGACTGGATAATTTCAAGCAAATCTATAAAATGGAATGTAAACTTCCATAATCTTATCCTTAGAAAAGGCAATTAATTATAGAAACCTCAGAGGGGATGTCATCCTCCAAACTTAGGACCAAAGACCATCATCTACCCAGGTTACAGCAACAAATGCAAGAATGACATCCTACAACAAGGAAAGAATTTCTGTATTAAAATTCTTCTGAAAACCATACAAGTCGCTGAAAGCCTTGGATTTTGCTTATGTTTAAACGTCTGCAAATGTAACGAAGTCTCATGACAAAGCCACTACAATTTGCAAAACATGATCATTTCAGAAGGGGATACTGTTTATTCTGAAGCATAAATTTAAGATCCTCGGTTACTGAATAACTCATGACCTTCCAGAACAAGAAAATGCTCAGAATTGTAAAATAAGCATCAGTTAGTCGTAGATTCATCATCTACTCTGTCTTGTAACATGACAATAATGCAGCTGTAACATATGCTGAAGTAGTACCACAGTCTTAACTCTTAAAAGACAAACTACAAGGTATGGATATGTTTTTTACATGGGGATATGTCACATATACAGAAGGATCTTTGGGTGAAAAAAAAAAAAGTCCAGTTGTACGAGCATACTCACCATAATAGCATACTTGAATACAAGACTCACTGCTGCAGTATTGCTCCTTATCCATGACATTAGCTTCATGTGGACAGCTATCATTCAGGCTTGACATTCATAGCTTTCAGATATCTCTAGCATGAAGCAGAACTCCTTTACCTCGCCAAGACTTCAGTCTTATATTCACCTAAGAGACAGCATCTCCTGTCATATTTGGTAAAAGGAATCACAAACAATAGAGACTATTATTTGATAACTTCAAAGCAAAAAAGATTTTAGCACAACAACTTAGGCAACAAAAAGAAGTAAGGGTTGTCACCAAACTTAAGGAGCCTATGACAAGAAAAATAAACAGGGATTCTATAGTGGTATTGGAGACATTAAGGAAATTTTATGAACATTTGTATAAAGCAGAGGAATATGGAAACCAAGAAAGAGCACAAATTAAAATATTTATGAAAGACGATTATGTCAACGTTAGACAAAGATAAGGCTCAACAATTAATAGTTAAAATAGGAGGAGATAAATATTCAATTGGCAGGAAAGTTTCCAGGAACAGATGGTATTCCTGTTGAAGCTTGGGAGTAAGGAAGAAAGAAACTGAAAGAAACTGAAGACGTTGTTACACCCACTTCAGTTTTAAACCACAAGTATTTGTAACTCTCTCTCCCCCCTCTTTCGGCTTTTCCCAGTTAGGGGTCATCACAGTGGAACTCCAGTCCGCTAATGATTGGCAGTAGATTTTTACAGTGCCGAGTTGCCAGCCCAACGCCAAACCTTCAAAGAAGGAACAAACCGTAAGTATTTGTAACTACAGTAGCTTAAAGAATGGCAAAGGTGTTGCCAAAACTGAAAGATATGGATCAATCGGTTTTGTGGAGGGGAGGCAAACATTTGACAACATTAATAGAGCAATGATAATCCAAGAGGGATGTGGAATGTAATAAAATACTGCTGCTGTTGGTGGGCCTTTATGCAAAGAATGCATTAATCTGACTAAGCTGGGATTTTAGGAGTAGGACAACGAAAGCATTCACATTTCCTGATACAATGATAAAGTTAATTAGGAGGACAAATGAAGTATCGGAGGCAAGAATTAACAGAGATGGGTTCCTATCTGATAGGTTGTGTTTGAACAGAGAAACAGGGCAATGGTGTCCCCTTTCCCCAGTTACTTGAGCCACTGGCAATGAGATTAACAGGAAATCAAGGATATAATTGGTATGATAACCAATAAATTTTGGCTTTATTTGCAGATATGATTTTGTACTTGATAATGAAATGTCCTTTCGTGGATTTGTTACAGAACATTTTGAGACAAGTTCAAGTCTTTTCAGGATATAAAATGAATGAAGATAAAACAAACGCTATAACTGTAAAACAATGACATATGCATACATATTTACGGGGATATGATACAATTAATTATTTAGGAGTATGGATTAAAAAGACTTCTGTCATAGGATATGTGGGACTAGACTAAAAAGAAAATGCAAAAACTGAGAAACTAGAAGCTCTTATTTATGGATATGGATAGTAAGAGACAAGCCAGTGAAAATATGTTTAGTCTATGTAGCTTTATATACAAGTCAGACATTTTATTAACCCAATGAAAAGTTATGGATTATAGTTAATAGAGAGTTGAAGGAATTTATCTAGGATGGGAAGAGGACATAATTTAAGTGGGGTAAGCTAATCCTACCATTAGAACAAGGTGGTTTAGGATTAAGGGTCTTGGAGGTATATTTTACACCTATGCAGTTAAGGCTCATATGCTTAACACAAGCAGACGTTTATGATTCAAAATGGAAAGGGATAATGATGTGGGGGAGGGGGCATTCAAGAAATAATGAGAGAGTAAGAGTTTGGATGCAGATTCTTGAGAATAACCAAATTGAATATCATATTCATAAAGTTGCATAAAATATTCTAAGAACTATACCAACACCAGAATGAAAAAAGGAAATTTTCCCAATAGAGATGACTGCAAGGAGGGGTATTGAAAATACACAAGAAGGGATGAAAGTTTCTGGAGAAAACTAGAAAAGAATCCAGTTGTTGTTCGTTTGTCTTTCAGCTTTTCCCGGTAAGGGGTCGCCACGGCGGAACTCCGGTCCGCTAATGATTGGCAGTAGATTTTTACGAAACGCCAAGGTGTCAGCTCGACACCCAACCTTCAACGAAGACACGCCCATTTACGCACACGTCTTTCGAATGCTACCCAACCGTGGGGAGGACATGCAGAAGGCACTCCCAAGCCCAGAAAGCTAACAGAGTGGGACGAGGACAAGAAATTTGTACTTCAAGTTGGAGACAGTCCTCCTTACTAGAGATTGATACATGAGTATAGGCAAAAAAAAAGGGATAGAGGAGTCCTAAGTGAAAAACCTGCTCTGATAGAGTTTTTAGTTTAATATAAAATGGAAACTGCTGTGAAATGGGTAAATTAGTAGGGCATATGAAATATTCTACGATAACTATAGAACTGATCACAGGAGGCTAGAAAAAAAATGGGGCGATAGACTGGAAAAGCAATTTACTAAGTTACAATGGGAGGACATATGTATGGCTCCCAAGTATGTAGCAAAGTCCAGAAGGTTTACAATTTTTGTGTGGAAGTATTTGGATAGGTTTTTTTACATTCCATAGGTAACTAGGGCATGTTTTTTGGGAATGTTATAAGATGGCAGATTTTAAAAATTTTCTGCAGAATACTATGTCAGAAATTTTGGAGGACCAAATGGCTGCAATTAAGGAAATTACTTTTTTTGAGCTGGAACACAGGATCTAAATTTCCTAGACATAGTAAGGCATTACATTTAATTCTACTGGCTGCCAAAAAAATCAATTACTGGAAAACGGAAATCAAAAATTTAAACCAACTGTATCACATGTATTGAATATTGTAAAACAGATGAAAGAATACTAGCTGCCATAAGGGTTGAGGTCTTCATCTCCCATGCACAAAGTATAAGTTTCAATCCGGATCTCCGGCCAACGACTGTCTGGTGTTTGTATGGTGTCACTGTGGGGTTCCTCCCACCTCTGAAAGACATGCCAGGTGTTTCCATCTCAAACTCATCAATGAATGGAGCTATGGGCAGCAGCACATACTCTACATAGTGCCCTATAGGGGTAAAATTGTACAGACCAACTGCTTTGGGCATCTACTGTGGTGCACAGTATCCTCATCACAGGAGAACATGGATCACAGATGACACACCGTGGCAGGGCAAGCCAATCAATGGTGTAAAAATATGGCTTTAGGTGATTAGATCATATTGACTAATGTCACTAAATGGGCATGAGTACTTGCCAGTTATAAGTGGGTTGAGATCTGGCCTACTCTGACCTATGTCAGGGACCCATGCTAATGGTGGGGGGGGTTTATGTGCCCCACTGGTCAGTGTGTGCCTGCCATAAAGTCCAAAAAGCCCTAGGTCAATAAGCTTCTGTCCAGCGAGTGTCTATTTGCCCAGCCTGGATTACCTGGGATAGCTCTGCTGAGTGAAAGCTGGAAGTAAAACTAATTAACCTACCAAACATGAACTAAGAATTGCTACACTTGGTGTAGGTTCACTGACAGGACAGAGCTTGGAAGTGGATGACATGATGGCACAGAGGTGGCAGGACAGCCCATGTAACCAACAGACAAGATGGAAGGGCAATACAGCCAAGCAGTTCAAGGAATTATTCAGGGCTCCAGCACCCTGAGAAGTGAAGGAAATAGGTGGAAATAGGCTCAGATGAGGTCGCAGATATGATGTACTCACAGCAGTGTGGAAAAAAAGGCGTATCCAAGATGACTGGAGAATAAGCATACTTGTGCCACTGTACAAGAACAAGGGGGCTTCCACACCTGTGGGCAGTACAAAGGTATCAAACTCCTGTCACACTGCATGAAAGTTCTGGAGAGGGTGATTTGATAAATGGAAACACAGTGTAGTAGAAAGTAAAATGGGAGATGAGCAATTTGGATTCACATCAGGATGCAGCACAACTGACTCATTGTTTGCAGTGAGACAAACAGACAAAAATAAGCTAGAGATGAGGAAAGAGCCCAATTAGGCATTCCTGGACTTGGAGAAAGCATATGACAAGTTTCCAAGAAAGCCGATTTGTGCAGTCCTGCGGAGGTCTGAAGTCCAGAAACATTGGTAGAATTAGTGCAGGCTATGTGCAAGGCCTCAATGACTCAAATACGAACAGTGGTAGGTCTCACAGAGGGGTTTTCCAGTGGGGGTGGGTGTGCATCAGGATTCAGCTCTGAGCCCACTCCTGTTCATACTGGTGATGGATTACATCTGCAAATAGGTCAGAGGGGACAGTTCAACAAAGTTGCTGTATGAAGATGATGGGCAGTACAGGCAAACTGAGCAAGAACTTCAGCAAAGGATAGAGGAATGGAATGCAAAACTGAAGGCACATGGGACGAAACAGAGTACAGATAAGAGAGTGGTACGGGCAGCAAATTGGGGAAATCAGAAGAAGCTGAGAACTGAGACAGAAGGGAAGATAGTAGAAAGGTTAACAGCTTCAAGTATCTGGAAGGGGTGGTTGAGGAAAAGGAAACTTTGAATGAGGAGGGGAAAGCTAGAATCAGAGGGGCTGCACCCAACTGGCATAGAGTGCAGGTGTAGTGTATGACAGAAGAAAGCTAAAGAAGCTGAAAAGCAAATAACAGTGGTGTGAACAGTACTACTGTACAGTATAGAAATTTGGACAGTAAAGGCACAGCAGACGAGGAAGCTAGAGGTGATGAAAAGTGCCTGAGACAGGTGATAGGATGCACACTGTGTGACAAAGAAATTAAACATAAGAGCAAAAGTCAAAGTACTGTAGCTCCAGTCGCAGAAATGATCAAAGAGAACAGATGACATCCCTCATGGTGGTTCAGGCCCATGTGCAGAAAAGCAGACGACAATCTGGAGAAGATGATTTGGGAAAGACAGGAAGAAGGCAAGAGGAAATGAGGACGCCCAGCAAACAGGTGGATGTAAGAGATTATCTGTGACAGTCAGGCATGAGTGCCAAAGAAAGTAGGAGTGTTTCACTGAATCAAAAGAGATTGCAACATTTAACATGACACCCCACCCTATGCAGAAAATGGGAAAAGGGGGGTGGTGATGATGAAGATGAAAGAACAGGAAATGGAACTTTTACAAAGGGGTAGGAAAAATTACATAGAAATAAATGGAATTTATGGAAACAATATATGTAAAATAATGTTCAGGAGGAGGAGGAATGAAGTTTAAGAAATGGCAGAGATTGGGCATTTTATGTAATTATTGTTTCTTAGGCAAGTACTAGGCTAGCTGCCATTGCAGGCCATTTTACGTCTAGCAAATTTCCCTTCCAAGGTGAGGATCAAACCTTGTATCTTGTGTATGTGAAGCAAACACCTTAACCATTACTGCCAATCCCCAACTGTCTTAATATTGGACTAACTGAGTTATAAAGAAAGACATAAATGTAATATAATGTATGTAAATGAAAAAAGTTAATATGCCATGATTTATTTTTTTATTAATGAATACGTGGTTAAGTCTTGAGTGATAATTTAACAAAGGCGATTAAATAAAAAAGACACAGAGAAGAGAGCTGCTGTAGTCTTTACTAAAAGCAAGCCTGAGGTCCTTGAAGTCACTTTGTTAGGAAACTTTTTACCTTACCCACATGTACAAGAAAGCATGTGAGTACGTTAAATAATAGGATTCATCATTGTATAGTTGGTCCAATGACTTTTGTGAAGGGTGAAATTTCCTCTCTGGCACTGGACTCAACCTCACAGAGGATTAGAGGGGCAAGCCCATTTGCATCTGGTAGCAGCTATATGGAAAATCAAATGAAAGTTCATCATCATTAAAAGGACTTTTACAAGTTTGTCAACTTTTAGCTGCTGCGACGAAGTTGCGTGGCATGGCAGCTTAATGCACTGGTCTGCAGGTGTGATGGTCTCGGGTTTGAAACATGGGACAGGTGTTTATTTGAGGGGAGATCTATGCCCACTCTGATGGACCTCTTTTGTATTCACAAAACAAACAGTACCAGAATTACCCATTTTAAAGACTTAAACCTTGCCTGTGATATAAATAAGACCTGCTGGAGAGAGAGGCATATATCTCAGAGACTACTCTGTCTATGGAACAGGCTCCCCATCCATGTGAAGCAGAGTTCCTCCCTAACCCAATTAAAGTGCAACTTGGACAACTGGATGGGGAAACCGGAAATTCATCCCTGGTTTGGCACCTATGTCGCTAATGGACACAGGTAACCTGTAAACGGTTAATTTCCCAGGTCCATGCTTACACTTATTAAAGGTATCAGAACTTGTCAGAGATTTGGGATGCATGGCTAGGCTTAAAAAGGCCCTTGTGGTCGTTAGCCTAGTAAACACCTATGAACCTATAAATAGTTTATAAAGCTGGTTGGAGTTTTGCCAAAAGCCAGAATGCTATACTTTTAACACCTGAAGGCAAGACCATTTCTACTGCACCATTGTGTAGACAATGTGAACGTAGTTTGAATGGAGGTGATGCCTGCATGGTTAAGGAAAATGCTCCCAAACATGAGAGTTAGGCTGCAGATGTTTTCTTGTCTAAATAATCTCCATGATGATTTTCAACATCAGCTTTCAAAATGTGCTTGTTCAGGCTGACTGGTCTAACTATGAGGTCTGTAGAAGGGCCTCCCTTAAGGACTGGGATGACAACTGGCTACATTCTGAAAGCAGGTACACTACACTGTGTGTGATCTCACACAATAGTATTAAAGTTAATCATGAGGATCACTACCACATTATCTTTATTATCCATGGGATGAGTAGCAGTGCAGTTAACTACACCTTGGGGATCTCAAACAGCAATCACAAAAGTAGCCCTGCTCATTCACTGAACATCTAGTTTGTACTGCTTTGAAAAGGTGTATACAGTGTTTCCAAGTGGCTGCCTTGCAGGCAGAGCTGCATATCTTTTGAAGGAAAACACTGCAGTAGCTACTTTCACATGCCCTTGCAGTGTTTTTTCCAAGTCACTCACAACAAACTAAAAGAAAGAATGAGAAGTTCACACAGAAAAAAAGAATCCGTAAAAACGAAATGAAAACTCCAGCCAAGCTAGAACTTCCATTGAATGGCCTCTCAGACCTCCTGTATTAGAGGCACATGGGATATATGCAAATTACCCTTATGGACATCAGGTGTTTCAGCTATATGGCGATTCTGAATGCCCATGACTTATTTCTTTTTTAAGTCGTTTCAGTGGGCAATTTCAGGTCAATGAAGCCAAACCCCACTAGCTGTGGATATGAATATTTCGGCCTTGTTATGACCTCATCAGCACAGCACAAGCAGAGTATTTGACTAAGCATAAGAAACACAGGGCTGTTATACCCAGCTGATGTCCATTACCATTCGGGTGGCTGCAAAATATCCCAACTAGCAAACTAAAACAAAGAGTGAGTAAGTAATCTTACTTACTGGTTGTTTTTTTTCTGTGTGACCTTCTCACACACTGATTTAGTTTGTTAGTTGGGATATTTTGCAGTCACCCTAATGGTTTGAGAGGTCACTAAGCGCTGTATTTCATATGTTTAGTCGAACACTCTGCTTGTGCTGTGCTGATGAGGTCATAACAAGGCCGAAATATGCATATCCACAGCTAGTGGGGTTTGGCTTCATTGACCTGAAAATGTCCATTGAAACGGCTTAAAAAGAAATAAGTCATGGGCATTCAGAATTGCCATACAGCTGAAACACCTGATGTTCATAAGGGTCATTTGCATATATCCTATGTGCCTTTGATATAGGAGGTTTGAGAGGTCACTCAGTGGAAGTTTTAGCTTAAGTCAGTCGCAACAAAGAAGAATGCAATTAACTAGCCATTTCAAGACTGTGTGCATTATCAACCACTCCTGTTTACCAGGCATGAATGAGACTATTTACATATTTTAAATAATTAATTGCTTATTTGTTGTTATTATTTACTTATTTTTTAACTAGGAAAGTCTACCTGGGAAAGGCCCATTTTCAGAAGAGGCATGTGGAGAACACCAATAAATGGCATTTACATTTAGAATTTCACTACCTATGACAAACATGTACATTCAAAAATAGCAAAGCTTGTGGCATACTACCCAAGTTGCTTTTGCATGACCATTAAATGCTTTACTTGACTCTTACATAATTCTGAGTAAACTTTGGCTATAAAGAATGGACTAAGGCTAAAGGACATACTGTGTCCAATGACAAAAATCATGGTCTTTTTTTTTTTTTTTTTTTTTAAATATATCAAGGCCTACAGCTCATATAATCTTCTAGCACATGTAAAGGCTACTAAAGACAGTGTTTTCTGGGAGAAAAAAAAACACTACAGAACCCGTGAAAAAAATAGGATCAAAATGAGCCAGTATTGTCTCTGCTGCTACAAAATAAAGGTCCCAATATGGGTGAACAGGCTTCCTGGGAAGACTGTGGTGACTGCACCTTTCAGAAAATGCTCAACTGAAGAGTGGGTCCGTAAATCCACAGACAGTAACTAGGCATGCTCTCCAGGAGACTATCCAAATTCCTCACACAATTTCCCAACTGCCCTAGCGCTGTCTGGTTAAGACTTGCTCAAGGTCACACAGAGGTATTAATCCCATACCACAGGATGAAACTCGTTAACAGCTTGCAGATTTAATACTCTGTTAACTTTCAGACTACTGGGAATCAAACTCGATACACAGGAGGAAGCTCATTAACACCTCATAGCTTTAATCCTGTGCACTATTTACCAGACTACTGGGATTCATGGAGAGGCTGGCTGTAATTTTCACCTTAAAGACACATGAGGAACTTTACTTTTTTGTTAGGTTACAAACATGGTTACCAGTCTTTCTATGCTACTTTGAACTAAGAGTGATGAGCATAATTGCCTTGGCCAAAAAAAGGTGAAGGGTGGGTAATTAAATGAGAATCAGTCCTTCTATTCTTACCTTCTGGAGTACACCTGTATACATAGGAAAGATGGAAATGTATAATGAAGTCTTCTTTACCAAGAAGAGAAGGCATTCACTGTCCAAGTCCCCTTGCATGGGAGTCTGGAATACAACCTTTCTAGCTGGCAAAACAGGTCTACCTCTAAATTCTCTACCTCTGTTCTTGAAGGTGGAAAATTTTACATGTCCAGTTTTAATTTATAGTATTGTGAGACACGTGTTGAGTTTATCTGCCAGAATGTTTGGTCTTATAAGCTGTATGAAGACAGAAGATTCAGGCCTTACTGGTAATGCAGAATTCAGGCCATCAAGTCTAGTCAGTACAGTGGAAAACAATGGCTGCCTAAAGAGATATGGATGAACAGGTTATTATTCTATAGGACTACATAAAGTGCAACTATTTCTTTAAATGCATTTCACTATGTATTTTTCTTTGCTGCAAATTAGTAGATTGCTAAAATTACTAATATTACACATCTTTGAATAGGTAAACAATATAGTCTGTAAGAAAAACTTATTTTTCCTCACACCTACGACTGTCAAAAAAACGCAGCTCAGGCTTATAAAAGATTCATTCATAGTGTGACAATGTGGAAGAAATGAATTCTCTACAGTTACAGAAACAAGGTAAGAGGAAGTAGAAACAGCCAACACATGACAATTCCATTTGCCTTGCAACAGTCTATGAGAAGGACTTTGGACATTCCTTTACGGACAGGAGAAAACTTGATTTGTTAAAGGATGTGTCATTACTGCTCACTGTACACAGTTTTGGCCATAAGTCTGCACGTGACTTTGATGAAGGACCAACTTTTCCCATTTCATGCTGGTGCTGTTTTTCTTTATCTTCAGCTTGTTCTTGCTCTTTTTGTACCTCAGGTAGTTTTACTCTCTCAGCTGCCTCATGCTCTAGAGGCTTAATCTTTAACACATCACCCTAACTCCAACCGAGTTTCAAGGACATCTAGGGATGGTCTGGACTGTCCTTTTTCTTTAAGGAGCACAGCCACAGCAAAATACAGTTGTGTACACTTAACCATAAATGTAGATATTCGAGTGTATTCACTGTTGCAGTCATTACATTTGGGTTATCTGCTTGCAGTATCCCTCAGTCGGCCTGATTAACAAAGTCTTGGGTCCTGCGTCGGTTGCTGTCCCTTCTTCCGTGACGTCAGGTCGTCAGGGGTATAAAACATGCAGCCAACACCATTACATCAATTTTTCTTACCCCAGATGTCAGATGCCCCCCTAATGGGAAGCAATTAAATCTATAAATATACAAGGTTATACCTCCAACAAAAAAGCAAATACACCAAAAAGCTTTTGAGCATAGTAAAGGAGAGTAGAGGTATAGCCAAAAGATGTAAGGGGGCTGGAGGGAGGGTAACCAGGACTGCAACAGTTAATACACTCGAACATCTACATTTATGGTAAGTGTACACAACTGTACGATGTTCTTTGTGCATCACTGTTGCAGTCATTACATTTGGGTAGATTCCCAAAGCTAAGGTTGGGAGGAGGAATTTAAATAGCATTAGGACCAGCTATAAGGCTCTGCAAGACTGCAGTGGCAAAGCCAGCTCTGGATTTAGAGAAAATTGGCAAATGATAATGCTTGGTGAAAGTATGTACAGAACTCCAGGTAGCAGCTTCTAAGATGTCCCTGGTAGGGACGCCTCTGAGAAAGGCTGTAGAGGTAGATGCAGCCCCGGTTGAATGTGGTCTGATGCCCTGAGGGATAGGTTTTCCATGGTGCTTACAGCAGAAATGAATGCAATGGTCTATCCATTTAGAAATGGTTTGCTTCGAAATAGCCTTCCCCTCTGTCCCTGCTGCAAATGCCATCAGCAGTTGTTTAGATTTCTGTTGAGGTTTCGTCCTGTCCAAGTAGAATCTAAGTTGTCTGTGCACATCTAAGGAGTGCAATATCCATTCCCCTCTGTTCTGTGGATTAGGGAAGAAGGTTGGCAAATGAATGGACTGATTAAGAGCCATACTTGATACCACCTTGGGCATGAAGGAGGGATTGGTTCTGAGGGACACCCTGTCCGCATGAAAGACGATGAAAGGCTCCATTGCCATAAGGGCCTGTAAATCAGATACCCTTCTTGCTGAAGTGATTGCTAAAAGGAAGGCAGTTTTCCAAGAAAGGAATTTTAAATCTGCAGTAGCAGCTAGCTCGAAAGGCGGAAGAATGAGTTTCTCCAAGACAAAGTTAAGGTCCCAGGCTGGAGTTGGAGCTCTCCAGGGTGGCCTTAAATTTCTGGCCCCCCTGAGGAACTACTTGAGCAGTGAGTGAGAGAAGAGGGGAGGTTCTGTGTTATAATGAGCTGAAACGGCTGAGGCACGAATTTTGATGGAGGAAAAGGAGAAGCCCTTGTGAAGCATCTCAGTTAAGTATTGTAAAATCTGAGGTAAATTGGGCGCTGCTGCGCTCATCCCTTGAGATTGGTTCCAGGCACAGAACCTTTTCTATTTTGCAGCATAAGATTTTCTAGTACTACGCCTCCTAGCCTCTAACATGATATCCATCACTGATTTACTGAGGGATGGTAAAGGAGAGATTAGCTAGGTTCAGTGTTTGCAGCTGAGGGTGCAGAATCTGGTTCTCCTGCTGAGACAACAGGGTAGGAGTCTGAGGCAGGTGCCATGGGGCTAAGCGTGACACACTGTGCAAAAGGGGATACCAGTGTTGGCATGGCCAGACTGGTGCAATCAAAATCGTCCTTGGCTTGTCCTGTTTGATCTTTAGTAGTACTTTGGAGAGCAGGGCAGAGGAGGAAAGGCATAAACTGATAGATTTTTCCTGCTGAAGGACAGAGCATCCACTTTCTAAACTAGCTTGTGGGGAATCCTTGTGCAAAATTTGTCCAATTGATGCTCCTGGGAGGAGGCAAACAGGTCTATATCTGGGCTCCCCCATATTCTTCTCAACATTCTGAAAATCCTTGGTTCCAGTTTCCACTCGTGTGGGTCCATGAGGTTTCTGCTTAGTCCATCTGTCAGTGTATTTAGTTTTCCTGGCAGGAACTGAGCTTGTAGATTCACTTGGTAGCTCAAGGCTGTGTTCCACAATGCCATGGCTGCACAGGGGGTAAGAATGTGTACCCCCCCTGCTTGTTTATGTACCATATGACAGTAGTGTTGTCCGTCTTTACCATTAGTTGTCCTGGAAGAATGTGGTCCTTGAAGGCTGTCAGAGCATTCTGTACAGCTAACATTTCCTTTTGGTTTATGTGTAGGCACATTTGATTGGGTTCCATTTGCCCTGAATGTACTTCTCTGCCAGGTGAGCCCCCCATGCATAGTGTGATGCATCTGTTGTTAAGGTTTGGGTGGCTGGGGGTAGTGTGAATGGTAGTCCTTTGTTTTGGTAGCAGGCCTCTGCCCACCAAAGGAACTCTAGGCATAGGCAAGGTATGATAGGAATCATTGCTTCTAGATGCTGAGAATGTTGACACCATAGACTTTTTAGATATCACTGCAGATTCCCCATATGCAGTCTTGCATATGGAATTAGAAGAATGCAGGAGGCCATGAACCCCAAGGCTTGCAGTATTTGCCTTGCAGATAGCTGGGTTTTTGTGGCCACTTGTTTGAAGTACGTTGTCAAATTAATCCGTTGTATTCCAGCTTGCTCCCAGAAATATAATTTTTTGAACGAGTACCAGGTGTGATTTCTTTTCGTTTATGATGTACCCCAGACAAGTCAGCACCCTTTGAACAAAGGCCAGATGATTCAAAAGTATGTCCTGGCTTTCTGCCTGAATTAGACAATCGTCCAGGTATGGGTATATTTTAATATTTCTTTGCCTGCAAAATGCAATGACTGGAGCTAGGCACTTTGTGAATACCCTGGGCACAGTAGATAAGCCAGACTCCCTGACAGGGATGTTCAGGTATGCTTCTTTTAAGACTAGAGCTGCCAACCAGGCATCTTTGCCTAGCATAGGAAGCAACTGGTGAAGAGTCAGCATCTTGAATTTTGGAATCACCAGAAAGGTGTTTAGAGAAGAAAGGTCTAGGATAGGATGCCATGAATTGTCTTTTCTGCGTACCAGGAAAAGTCTCGAATAAAAACCTTGTCCCTTTTCCTCTTCTGGTACCAACTGAATAGCCCCCATGCTTAAGAGAGAAGGTACTTGCTTTTGAGCCTCTGCCCACTGATTTGGGGGTAGATCTGGCCACCCGTTTGGTGTTGGTAACATGTGGAAGTGAAATCTGTATCCTTGGGACACTATATTTAAAACCCATTTGTCCTAGGTAATGAGTTCCCAGTTTTTTGTCTGCAGACCAATCTTTCCGCCTAAAGGAGCATTCAGTTGAGAAGTGCTTGGATGTTTTAAAAGCAAGTCATTGAGACAGTTTTCCATAGGGGGAGTCTTACTACTCCCAGATTTGGATGCGGAAGCCCCCCACTGCTTAGTCTTGTGCATCCCCTGGGACTGAAACCTGGGGTTTCTGCTGTGTCTGGGTTTGGAATGAAGACCTGGAAGGGGTTGGAAAGGACCAATTCTTACAGGGCCAATGCCTACTAAATCTTGGAGGCTGAACTTGTAAGAAATCTTTAACAGTTTTCTTAGATTTAGCTTTAGCTCCCATCTTTTTAAGAACTTCCTCAGCTTTGTCGCCAAACAGATGGTCCTGATTTAAGGGAGCATCCAACAGTTTAGCTTTAACATGATCGGGCAAAGATTGCTCCTTAAGCCAAGCATGCCTTCTGAGTACAGAGCCAGTGACAGCAGCCCTGCAAGAGGCCTGTAATGAATCAAATCCACATTGCAAAGTATGTTTTCCAACATGTTCAGCAGAATGCATTAAATCCTGTAATTCTTTATTTTCAGCATAGTCAGGAATCAACATCATTTTCTGTGTAAGCAGTCCAATAACATGTTGTTGATACTTTAACATATGAAACTGACAGTTTAGGGCCATAATGGCTAAGGTTGCAAAAGTGTAAACCTTCTAACCCCATCTATCCAGTGCCCTGGAGTCTCTATCAGAAAGGGTAGGATTTTTAGCAGTAGAAGCCTTAATGCCCTTGGGCCCCTGTGAAATAGTCTCTGGATCCGCAATAGGATTTTTAAAAAGGAATTTGTGAGAATCAGGAACCCTGTAATATCTGTCAGGTGTTCCAGGAGCAGGAGGCAAAGAATCAGGGGCCAAACTGGATTCCAAAAAGGCATCATCAACAATATCTATTACAGGAGGTATAGCTAAAGGCCTGTGCTGAGGCAGGAGTAAGAAATCCCTAAGCCTCTTTTTTGAATCAGAAAAATCCTGGCTTTCCCCGTAGAAATGCTCCCTTAGTGTGTGTAAGGTTTCACCAAAAGAAAAATCCTCTGGAGGGGAAGCAGAGGGAATAGAGTCCTCTGCATCAGAATCCTCATAAATAGTTAAGGGTAAATCCAAATCATCAGAAGAATCAGAAAAATCAGAATCCTGTTCAGAAGATTCATAAACAACTTCAGTCCTAAGTCTCTTAGAAGGGGGTGGTTGGCCTCCCCTGATTAGAGTTATAAGATCTTCAGCCATTCTTATCATTTGTTTTTAGGCATAGAGGCCTAAATATGTGGCCTGGGCGTCGGTTTCTTAGGCATGGCTCGAGGCTTAGGCCTTAAAGAAGAAGGAGGCGTCGGTTTAATATGCAAGTCCATAGGCCTGAATACACCCTCAGAAGCCGGTGCCTGCACAGGGGTTCCGGACCCATCCAAGGTAAAGACATCCGCTGGTTCCACAGCTGAAGCATCTCGTGGCATACTGGACTCCGAATGGGTCCCAGTAGAGGTCTGCGAATCGGAAGTAGCGGGTATCAGGGGCTGCGAAAGTGCCTCACTGAGTACCGGCGAACTGGTGACTGGCTTTGGAGAATTGTCGTCGGCAGCTTTGGACCTAGGCGGCCTGTCTCTGTCTTTATCTTTGCATTTTTTCAGAATACCGGTAGTAGGATGGCTAACTGAAGACATTTCTGGATAACTGAACCAAGAACTAAAATATTTAGAGGCGAAAATATACCGACGATGGATAGTGCATTGATTAAATAAGGCACAAAACCGACAGCAAGGTACGTCGTGGTCAGGGCCTAGGCAAGGAATACAGTACAAATGAAAATCTTTGTGAGGTATTTGCTTTCCACAAGAAATGCAATTATTAACTTTTACTGACATCGGGAAGGAGCAAGAAAAAGTTTCCCCAGTGGGGTACTTAGCTTTAGTTGAAAACTTCGGTTCTGAAAATCGAAAACGAAAATTTCATCAGTCGGCCAACTGGCACCTGCGAACTGCTTCTGCTTCAGGCACTGCACGGCAAGAAAGACTGATGTAATGGCGTCGGCTGCATGTTTTATACCCCTGATGATCTGACGTCACAGAAGAAGGGACAGCAACCGACGCAGGACCCAAACTTTGTTAATCAGGCCAACTGAGGGCTACTGCAAGCAGATAACCCAAATGTAATGTCTGCAACAGTGAAACATGAAGAACATCTGTCAGATTGTCTTAAGATTTAGTGGAATGCATTCCAGTTGTGCACAAGTTGGTGCTTTGTCCTCCTTGCATATACTGACATGTAAAATTACCTTAGTTTTGCACTTTGTTCCGCTGTGATACGACAGTTTGCAGTTTTCATTGAAGCTCTTTTCTGTCTATTTTCTAGAGTATTTCTAACTGAAAACTAAAATAACTGCTTTGCAACCTATAATGCCTTCTATTTAATTTGTGACTGCAAGCGTACACATACCCTTGGTAACAAAACTGCTTTGCATACTGAATAAGTTCAGTTAGAATGCTCACACCACTGCACATCACTACGACACATGAAGGGCAGGGGATATAGTCCTTGGATCCTCTCCACTGCCGAACAGTAAATTCTAGTGGTATGGTCACATGACGACTGATACTAAACAGATAATGTTTACAAAAGGCACATGAAACAATAACTCAATAAGTGCAGCTTTGCCTCAACAGCATGCAAGAAACATGCTCTGTTGCCCTGGGTACAGTCCTACAACAGGCATACCCAAAAATCGGCTTTACAGTGAATATGCCACCAAGCAGAGACATTGGCCTAGCTTCTCAGACTCCTTTCTTACCACCTTCTCTCTCTCTCTGTCTATTTTAGTGCCTTTGAGTGCTATCTTATCCAGAGTATATGTACTTTTTAATAGACATCTACATTTTCTCTCTCAAACACACTCACGCACAGACACAGATTAATGTCCTGGGAATGTTGGTAATACTCTTCAGCACTGTAGCTTTCTGTCCAGACTGAAAATAATAAACTGTCACCACCCCAATTTACTTGACTGGGGAACTCAAAGTTACTGTTCCATTACTGTTAATAAGCCAAATAATTACAAACACAAATGGTAGTGTACAACACAACAGTCAGGCCAATTACAGGTGGATACCACTGGATTCTCACCATATAGCAGTAAATGCCCTTTCATTGATTAATTAATAAATTGACAATCAGAAGCTTTTTAAATGAACAAACAAAAACACTTAATTTTACTGTTTATTTTTTCCTTAGTTAAATATGCAAAGAAATATACACTTCATTACAAAAAGCAAAAAATAAGGACTTTAAATAACTACATTACAAGAAAGAAAAACAGTCTATAGCTAAAACTTAACTTTGCTATCTCTTAACTAAAAACAATTACTAATCTCTAAGCTATACTTGTCAACATTTCTAAGACTTTGCAGGCAAAGACATAAGTGTTGATAAACAAATTCATATTGCCACACCCCACAAGCTCCAAGATATTTTCCCCTCTCATACCGTCTGCTTTGTCAGGAGGTTAGTTTCTTCCTTTCTCACACAGAAATCAGAGATGCAATTAGGTAGATGTTCATGCTTGCCAGCTAATGCATCTGTTTTACTACTCTTGGCTAACTACCTCCATGCAAAAATTTTCAAATTGTGCTTTTACAGCTGTTTGCTTCTCTGTCCAGGAAAAGTCACTGATCTTGTAATTGCAGTTTGTTTCACATGTCTGCTCTACACTTCATGCCTTATATATATTTCTCCATACAAGTAATTTAAAGACATCCCATTCTCAGCTAGAGCGTCTTCTGCGTGGAGACATGCGTGAATGGGCGTACCTTCGTTGAAGGCTGTATGTCAGGGCTGGTAACTCGGCACGTAAAAATCAACTACCAATCATTAGCGGACCGGAGTTCTGCTGTGGCGACCCCTAACCGGGAAAAGCCGAAAGACACAACAACACAGAAAAAAAAAGTCACAAATTCTCATCTTTTTGACACTGAAAAGCAAAATCACATACATTTAGTTTATGTGCTGCAGGTGTTACAAGGCTTGGGTACATTCAGAGATCTGTTACAGAATAACTCAAAGAAAAGTGGCAGATTTATTCACAAACATTACATAAATCATGACCTGATGCCAACACCAGGCCAGGCCATGACCTTACCCATCTTTGTGCCACTTTTAGTGGATGTGTCCCTGAGTGGCAAACCCACCTACTTGACGTATCTTGGCTACCAAACACTCTCTAAAATAAAATGTACAAAGTGTACACACCCCTGTTAAAATGCCAGGTTTTTGTGATACAAGGAAAAAAAGAGACCACAATAAATCATTTCAAAACTGTTCCCAACTTTAATGTGACCTATAACCTGTACAATTAAATTGAAAAACAAACAAATCTGTTAGGGGAAACAATATAAAAAATAAAAAAAACAAACAATACGCTGGTTGCATAAGTGTGCACACCCTTAAACTAATACTTTGTTGTGTGTGCACACCCTTAAACTAATACTTTGTTGAAGCACCTTTTGATTTAATTACAGCATTCCGTCTTCTTGGGTACACACCTGCCATAAATGAAAGAGATTCTGACTAACTCCAAATAAAGTTCAGCTGTCCTAGTACGATTTTCCTGAAATTTACTCAATTGCCTGCTACAGCAAAAGCCATGGTTCGCAGAGAGATTACTAAGCATCAAAGGGATCTCATTATTGAAAGGTATCAGCCAGGAGAAGGGTACAAAAACATTTCCACAGCATTGGATATACCATGGAACACAGTGAAGAAAGGGATCAAAAAGTGGAGAAAATATGAGACAACAGTGACATTGCAAAGAACTGGACGTCCCTCCAAAATTGATAAAAAGACGACGAAAACTGGTCAGGGAGGCTCCCAAGAGACCTACAGCAACACTGAAGGAGCTGCAGGAATTTCTGGCAAGTACTGGTTGTGTACTACATGTGACAACAATCTCCCGTATTCTTCATATGTCTGGACTGTAGGGTAGTGTTGCAAGATGGAAGCCTTTTCTTACGCAGAAAAACATCCAGGCCCAGCTAAAATTTGCAAAACAATGCATCAAGTCTCCCAAAAGCATGTGGGAAAATGTGTTCTGGTCTGATGAGCCCAAGGTTGAACTTTTTGGCCACAATTCCAAAAGGTACATTTGGCCCAAAAACACTTCGCATCACCAAATGAACACCATCCCCACGGTGAAGAATGGCAGTGGCAGTATCGTGCTTTGGGGTTGCTTTTCTTCAGCTGGAACTGGGGCTTTAGTCAAGGTGGAGGGAATTATGAACAGTTCCAAATACCAGTCACTTTTGGCACAAAACCTTCAGGCATCTGCTAGAAAGCTGAAGATGAAGAGGAATTTGACCTTTCAACATGACAATGGCCACAAGCATACATCCAAATCAACAAAAGAATAACTTCACCAAAAGAAAATTAAAGTTTTGGAATGGCCGAGCCAGAGCCCAGGCCCAAATCCAATTGAAAACCTGTGGGATGACCTGAAGAGGGCTGTGCACAAGAGATGCCCTCGCAATCTGACAGATTTGTCACTCCTATTCTCTGTAGCCTCATCTCCCCCTACATAAATTTTACTACCCTTCGCTCAGCAAATAAATTACTGGCTTGTTTATGTCTTTCGGCTTTTCCCAGTTAGGGGTTGCCACAGCGGAACTTCAGTCCGCTAATGATTGGTAGTGGATTTTTACGTACCCGGTTACCAGCCCTGACGCACAACCTTCAACGAAGGCACGCCCCATTCACGTATGCAAACACACAGAAGATGCTCTAGCTGAGAATCGAACGGGACAACATCTTGCTATGAGGCGACAACGCTACCGCAGCACCACCACCTACTGGCTACCATCCAGAAATCCCACAACAAAGCAGGTGATTCTCTTTTCTCAAATTCTGTGGGGAAGATTTGGAACAGGCTTCCCAGCAAACTTGCATCTCTGTCATCATTACCACTCTTCAAAAAGCAACTAAAAATCCTCCTAAAAACACAATGGCTATGCCCATGTACTAACCCTAACACTCCCTAGTACAACATTATTGTATTCCTCTCACCCAAAACCCATAATATGGGATTAGTATTCCTTCCCTTACTCCCATCTTAGTCTCCTACTTTCAGGGAACTACCACTGAGTATGTTCTTTGCAACATTCATTCTGCTGTGAGCACAAGTCTTCCACCTTGCATATAGACCAAATATCTTTTTACTTTGAGTGTAATATTTGTTTAAGTGTATATATCCAAACTTCCTTGTTTTTTAAGTGTTATATTTTTTAAGACAACCTGAATACTTCATTTTAATCTGTACTTTCTTTCCTAACATGCTTTATGTTGAATGTCAAACCCTTTACCATGTAAATAGTACTGTATTTGCTTTGTTAAACTCTGCAGTCACTTTCTGTAAAAGTAAGTTCTTTGATGAAAATCTTCATGAATAACGTATTTAAATTTTTTTTTTAGTTTTTTGCTGTCCTGTTTCATTAGCTTAATGTGGAGCTTATCTCCCCAGGCATCTACTGAAACTGGACATGTATCCATTTGGCTAGCCAGGTCAACAAATGTAAAATAAATAAATAAAATAAAAACTTCTAGAGCTTTTGCAAGGAAAAGTGGACAAATATTGCCAAGTCAAGATGTGCAATGATGATAGACTCCGACCCAAGAAGACTCAATGCTGTAATTAAATCAAAAAGTGCTTCAACAAAGCATTAGTTCAGGGGTGTGCACACATATGCAACCAGAGTATTGTAATTTTTTTACTTTTTATATTTTTCCCCCTAACAGGTTTGTTTTTCAATTGAACTGTACAGTTTATAGGTCACATTAAAGGTGGGAAAAGTTTTGAAATGATTGATTGTGGTCTGGTCTCATTTTTATATCACTAAAACCTGGCATTTTAACAGGGGTGTGTACACTTTTTATATTCACTGTAAGTAAAACAGTGACACAGATACACAAATTAATATGACAGGAAAATATGACAGTAACTTTTATCAAGTACTACACAAGTTTCTTTAAAAACCATCATTACCTCCAACATAACAAATTCTTAAATTCCTTCACTTAAACCTCATTCCTCCTTTTTGACATATTCTGTATGCATTTATTTCCACACACTTTATCTACTTCTATGTAATTTCTGTCGATTTTAAGGATCCCATGTCCTTTACAATATTCAGTATTTCAGTTACGGTTTATTTAGATTTCAATTTCCATTTCATAGTAATTTTTTTGGGCAGCCAGAAGCATTAAACTTAAGAAATCCTTACTAAATCTAGACAATTCACAGTCCCAGCTCAGAATATTTCTTAGTTACAATTATTTGCTCTTGGAAACATTTTTGACAAAACTGGGTTTGGGAGGGTGGCCTAATGGTGAAGGTGTTTGCCTTACAAACACAAGGTGCAGGGTTTGAGTCTCACAAGGGATAACTGGCTAGGCTTAAAATGGCCCACAAGGGCAATTAGCCTAGTACTAATCTATGAATCTAAAACATTCTGTAGGGAATTTTTTAAATATGCCAACTCATTACATTCCCAGAACACATTCCCAATTACCTCTCCCTCTTTCCCATCACACCTCCAGCATTTGCTATCTACCTGAGGAAATATTCTCTAAAGTTTGTTTGGAGAATAAAAATATATATGAAAACACTTCCAAGGAAACAATCGTAGAGCTTCTGGACTATGATGCATACTTAGGAGCCATACTGATGTCCTTTCATTATTCCTTGGTAAACTGCCTTTCAAGCCTCTCTTACAAACATTTTCTAACCTCCTCTGATTGATTCTTATAGTCATCATGCAGGATTTTATATGCCCTGCTAATTATCCCTTTAACAACTGCTTCTGTCCTTGATGCAACTACAAAAATTTACTTTTGAAGATCTTTCATTTCAAGTAGCAGTCCTATTTCCCTTATTCTTTACCGTTATCAGCCCTTGTTATGGAAGGCACTCACTAACCTGCCATCCAACTACTGCTTGGACTAATTCCATTCAATTAACTTTCCATCTTTATTTACTTATGCCCAACACCTTGGTTCCCTTGCTAATTTTCATCAGAAAATTCCAGCTTCGTCTTGCATATTTTCTTTTTTTTTTTCCAAACACCTTTATTGAATTAACACTTGTGATAAAGGCAAATTTACATTCATAGAAAGTAATCAAACTACATTAACTTAACAAACATTATACTTCATGTATATAGCTACATATCATATAATCTAAGCAATATTACATAAATTATTCAATCCCTGCCTTTTTTAAACAAGAAACAATCTTTATTAAACCATCACATACTATAAAGTCAATCATACCTTTATATAAATGAAAACAAACCACACTGACACAATCCTAGTTGTAAGCATTTTACATCACAAACCATACTGACACACTCCCAGCCGCAAACATTATACATCACTTATCTACCCAATCATTCTCACTCCAACATTACATAGCTCATTTAAGTCCTACTGCCTTTTAAACCGAATTCCTCCTTCATATGTATTATTCCCACAATTCTCATTTTTTCCTATGTAGTTTGCTCCTACACTTTTCTAAAGATCTCAATTCCAGTTGTTTTATCTCTGTTACTATATTCACTACTTCCATGACAGTTGGTTTATAGGTTCATAGGTAGGTACTAGGCTATCTGCCCAAAGGCATTTATAAGCCTAGCCAGAATGTGTTGGCTTTCGCCGCCTCCCTAGATTAGTTCCCTGAGCCTCTGTCCAGCAGAGCCACTGAATTGATCCCCGGGGTAAATTTCCTGTTTCCCATCCACTCAAGGTTTCTCTTGAAGAGTGTTAGTGAGGAGCTCTGCCTAATGTAGATTAGAATCTTATTCCAGAGCATGGGAAGTCTCTGTGACAGGAATTTATCCCTCCAGCACGTCCTATTTATTGTTGGGTGAGGTTTAGATCCCTAGAGCGTGTGGCTCGAGGGGATATGGTTTTCTTTAGGTGGAGCATGTCCATCAATTCTGGGTTGGACATGGCCTTGTATGTCAGGCAGAGATCACCTCTGAGTAGGTGGTATGTAACAAAGTACAGCTGGAGTTTCTTCAGTCGAGCTGCATAGGGCATCTGCTTGAGGCCAGTGATCCTCTTGGTGAGGTACTTCTGTGGTCTTTCCAGCTGTTGCAGGTGTCTTGTAAATAACATCCCAAATGGGGCGTTGTACTCTATGATGGGTCTGATGAGTGATGCGTACAGGGGCACAATAACCTCTTTTGATCTGGATGCAAACCCTTTTGTGATTAGGTGGGCCACATGGAAGGATTTTCTAACCACTTTGTCAATGTGATTATCAAAGGAGAGATTACTATCTACTTGGGTCCCCAGATCCCTTATTTCGCCTTCCGTATTTAGGGGGCTACCACCTATGTGGTAATTTGTGGGTGCTTTGTTTTTTCCAAAGGGGATGACTATGTACTTTTTGGCATTTAGCATAAGACCACGGTTTTGACACCAGGTATCTGTCTCAGTGAGACCCTTTTGGAGGATGTCTGTTTCAGCCGGAGAATCAATTACAGCCCCTAGTTTGCAGTCATCTGTGAACTTGGTCAGCCATAGTACTCCTGTGCTTGCCTGTACCTCTGAGAAGTATATGCCAAACAGGAGAGGTCCTAGGACTGAGCCCTGGTGAACGTCATTTGTAACCGGTTTAGAGTCAGACCTAGCCCCTGCAACTCTTACCATGTGGGTTCTGTCCGTGAGCCAGTTGGGAACCCATCTCGTGATGTAGGGGTTTATGTTCAGGCTGGTGAGCTTGTCTATAATACCAGAATGGGGAATGGTGTTGAAGGCCTTTGCAAGGTCTAGGTAGGCTGTGTGGACCACCTTTCCTTCATCTATAGCCTTGGCAACTGTCTCAAAGAAGTCCACCAGGTTAGATTTTGATTTCCATTTTCTAGTAATTGCTTTTTTGGCAGCCATTATTAGACACAGCAAGGCCTTACCATATCTAAGCAATTCCGATTCTGTATCATAGTTAAGAAAAATCACCTCCCTTGTGTGACCAATGTGCCCACCCAGCATCTCCAGCAGTGCATCCTGCGGGGAATCCTTAAAGTCCCCCAAACGCACCACACTCCCATAAAATATGTTCCTAATTTCCTTTTTCTTCTGCTTCACACCTCCAACATTTACTGTCTGCCTAAGGAAAAATTCTCTGAGTCTACTTGGGGCATACAAATATCCATGTAAACATTTCCATGCAAAAATCATTAATCTTCTAGATTTTGTTGCATATTTGGGAGACATACATATATCCACCCATTGTTTCTTTGTGAATGGCTTATCCAATTTCTCTTCCCAATCCTTTCTAACCTCTGATTGATTCTTATACTTATCATGCAATATTTTATACTAAGTATTCCTTTTTTAATGGCAGCTTCTGGTCTAGATTCTATTAAAAACTACTAGTGCTAGTCTTTCGTTTAGGACCCACCTATTTTTTCTCTTTGCCAATAGTGTGATATCAATCCCTGATAGGGAAGGCAATCTCTAACCTGCGGTCCAAATAAATTCTTGGCGTCTTCCCACTCTATCATCTTTCCCTCTCTAGTTATTTTTTCCCCAATACTTAGGTTCCTTTGCCAGTTTTCTCCAATAAATTTTGGTCCCTCTTGCCTACTGTCTGTATCCCTAATTGCAGTCATCCTTATCGGCAGAATCTCCTTTCCTCATTCCCGTGTTGTCTTAGCTCTTAGAATACTTTCTTCTACTGTATGGATATAATATTCTGAATGACTACTGTTATTCTCCTTAAAGGCCTGCAACCAAAATCCCAGTCTCTCCTTGTTTCTTGAGCTTCCCCCATGTTTCATCATCATTCCTTTCCACTTTAAATTATAGTTTTCTGCTTGGACTATGTACAGGAGTCTTAAATGTGTAGCTCTGAAATATCCCCTCAAATTGGGTATCCCAATCCTCCCTGTTCTACTAGAAAGATCACCTTTTCCCACTTGACTCTTGGCATCTTCCCCTACCAGATAAAGTCCTTTAGCTCTTTAATTGCTACCCACTTCTCCTCTGGTTGATAAAAATATGCCTGATCTGTGTATAAGACTAAAGGGACTATAAAACCATTTTAACTGCTTGTATCTTACTAGCCATATAACAAAGCTTCCATTTTCTCAGTTTTTGTATTATCTTTTTTAGTCTCTTCCCACACATCTTTAGCTGCCACACTAAATCATTTTTAATCCATACTCCTAAATATTTCATTGCATCATAACCCCATAAACATAGGTATTCCTGAACCAGTTCATGTGTAGGCACATAATTTACCACTATTGCCTTGATTTTAGCTTCATTAACTTTGTATCCCATAAACATTTGAAACTGTCTCAAAATGTTCCACAACACTGTAATGTCTTTTTCTGGTTTTGTCAGGTCCAAAATAATGTCATCTGCAAATAAAGCCAGCTTTCCTTGACTACCATACCAATTATATTCTTGAATTACTGAGTCCCTTATTTTCTTTGCCAAATGGTTCTAAATATAATGCAAATAATAAAGGGAAAAGAGGACCCCCCCCTGCCTGGTTTCTCTGCTCAAGCAGAAATTAACAAAGAGGACTCCACCCACTTTAATTTTCACCTCTGAACCCTCATATAATCTCTTAACCAACCTAATAATTTTTTCAGGAAATGAAAATGCTGCCATTGCCCTGCTCAAAGTCCCAGCATAGGTTCATAGGTAGGTACTAGGCTATTGGCCCTAGGACCTATATAAGCCTAGCCAAAAATGTACCCTGGCTTTCACCACCCAAGAAAATTATTTTCCTGTGCCCCTGTTGAGCAGAGCCACAGAAGTGATCCCTGGGGTGAATTTCCTACTTCCCAACCAATCATCAAAATGTTTCTTGAAGAGTGCTAATGAGGATCTCTGTTTGACATAGATAGGTAGTCTGTTCCAGAATATGGGAAGTCTCTGGGACAGGAGTCTATATCTCCAGCATGTTCTGTTTATTGTGGTGACAAGGTTTAGGTCCCTAAAGGGTGTAGCTCGGAGGGATTTCTTTAAGTGGAGCATGTCCAACAGCTCTGGGTTTGACATAGCTTTGTATGTTAGGCAGAGATCGCCTATGAGTAGGCGATATGCGATGGAGTAAAGCTGGAGTTTTTTGAGATGGTCTGCGTACGGCATCTGTTTGAGGCCAGTAATCCTCTTTGTGAGGTATTTCTGTGGCCTTTCCAGTTGTTGTAGATGTCTTGTGAGGTACATACCAAAAGGGGCGTTGTACTCTATAATGGGTCTAATGAGTGATGAGTAGAGGGGAACAATGACCTCTTTTTTTCAAGATGAAAAACCTTTTGTGATGAGGTGAGCCACGTAGAAGGATTTCTTGACCACTGTGGCGATGTGATTATCAAAGGAGAGACTACTGTCCACCTGTGCCCCAAGGTCTCATCACATTTTTGGCGTTAAGCAGACTACCAGCTATGTGGTAGTTCATGGGTACAGAGTTTTTACCAAAGGGGATGACAATACACTTTTTGGCATTGAGCTTCAGGCCATGGCTTTGACACCAGGCATCTGTCTCAGTGAGGCCCTTTTGTAGTATGTGCACATCATTAGGAGTTTGGATTATGGCTCCTAGTTTGCAATCATCTGCAAACTTTGTTAGCCAAAGACCTTCTGTGTTAGCCTGTACTTCAGAGAAGTAGATACCAAACAGGAGAGGACCCAGGACTGAACCCTGTGGTACTCCACTTGTCACTGGTCTGAAGTCGGATTTGGAGTCTGCTGCTTTCACAGTGTGGGTTCTGTCCGTGAGCCAGTTGGCAACCCATCTTGTGACATAGGGATTTATACCTAGTTCAGTGAGCTTATGTATGATTCCAGAGTGGGGGATGGTGTCGAAAGCCTTGGCAAGATCTAGATAAGCTGTGTGAACCACCTTACCCTCATCTATGGCTTTGGTGACTGCTTCAAAAAAGTCAATCAGGTTTAGGACACATGATCTGCCTTTTACAAATCTGAACTGGGTAGGGTCCAGAGTTTGGAGATTACCCATGTCTTTGTTTATGAGTTCCATGATGGTCAGGCTAATGGGGTGGTAGTTCCTGGGGTCCGTCGTGGCTCCCCCCTTTGTGGAGTGGGATAACCGTCGCGGTTCCAAAGTCCTGGGTCCAGCGTCGGCTGCTGTCACCCCTTCCCTGATGTCAGGTCGTCAGGGCTATAAAAGCAGCAGCAGACGCCATTTTCTTCAGTCTTTCTAGCCACGCGGTACCCGAAGCAGAAGCAGTTCGTAAGTGCCAGTCGGCCAACTCCTGAGATTTTTGTGTTCGAGTTTCCGATCCGAAGTCTTCAATAAAGCTACGTACACCATTGGGGAAACTTTTTTCTTGCTCCAGACCGATGTCAGAAAAAGTAAATAATTGTATTTCTTGTGGAAAGCAAATACCTCATAAGGATTTTCATTCTTACTGTATTCCTTGCCTAGGCCCTGATCACAACATTTCTGGTTGTCAGTTTTTTGCTAGATTTAACCAACGCACTATTAAGCGTCAGTATGATTTTGCTTTAAACTATTTTGGATGCCGGTTTAATTATCCAGAAATGTCGTCGGATAGCCATCCGACTACTGGAGTTCACAAAAGGTGCAAAGAAAAGGAGAGAGACAGACAACAGAGGCCCAAAACAGACGACAAAGCTTCTCCTAAGCCAGTTGCCGGTTCTCAGTGAGGCGCTTTCGCAGCCCCTGATGCCCGCTACTTTAGAGTCGCAGGCCAATACCGACTCCCACGTGGAGTCGGCCATACCGCTGGAAACTCAAGGTATTGGAGCCTCGGATACTATTCCTTCAGATGGGTCCAGAGCCGCTGAGCAGGCACCGGCTTCTGAGGGTGTATTCAGACCTAAACATCTTTACATTAAACCGACTTCAGCTTCAAAGGCAAAGACTAAAGCACCCTCTAAAGCAAAGAAACAAACTCAAGAGCCACATGGTCAGGCCTCTATGCCCAAAAAACAGATGGTCAAAATGGCCGAAGACTTGATTACCTTGATCAGGGGTTCCCATCCCTCACCTGATAAGAGGCCTAGGCAAGAGACTGACTATGAATCTTCAGATCAGGTTTCCATTTCTTCTAATTCCTCTTCTGATCAGGAATATTCTCTTCCCCCTATGAGGACTCTGATGCTGAAGAATCTATCCCTTCAGCTTCTCATCCAGAGGACTATTCTTTTGGGGAAACCTTGCATACCATGAGGGAGCATTTCCACTGGGAGAGCCAAGATTTTTCAGAATCTAAAAAGAGGCTTAGGGATTTCCTTTTACTACCTCAACACAGGCCATTAGCCATTCCACCTGTGTTAGACATTGTAGATGATGTGTTTTCGGAGTCTAGTCTTACCCCTGACTCCTTACCTCCAGCTCTTGTTAAGCCTGACAGATATTACAGGGTTCCTGACTCTCATACGTTCCTTTTTAAAAACCCTGCTACAGATACAGAAACTATTTCTCAGGGTCCCAAATGAGTTAAGGCTTCCGCTGCAAAAAACCCTACCCCCTCTGACAGAGATTCTAGGGCACTGGATAGATGGGGAAAAAAGGTTTACACATCTGCTACCTTGGCTATAAGAGCCTTAAACTGTCAGTTTCATATGCTCAAATATCAACAACATGTCATAGCACTGCTTAAACAGAAAATGTTGTTAAACTCTGAATGTGCAGAAAACAAGGAAATGCAGGATTTATTGCATGCAGCTGAACAAGCTGGAAAGCATACTTTGCAATGTGGTTTTGTTATTGGAGGCCTCCTGCAGGGCCGCAGTTACGGGCTCTGTAATTAGGAGACATGCTTGGTTAAAGGAACAAAATCTGCCTGATCATGTCAAGGTTAGGTTATTAGATGCACCTTTACAGCATGATACTTTGTTTGGTGTGAAGGCAGAAGAGGTGTTAAAGAAAATGGAGGACAAAGCTAAATCTATGCAAACGGTTAAGGATTTTCTTACAAGTACAGCCACCTAGGTTTAGTAGACACTGGCCAACAAAGAAGTGGTCCTTTCCTGTGTCAGACAGACCTCAAAGGGGCAAATCCAGACGCCCTAGAGGCAGATCCCAGGCGAAAGCTTCATACAGGTCAAAGCAATGGGGTGCTTCTACCTCCAAAGTTGGAGAAGACAAATCACAACCATACAGGAAACAGTCCCAATGACTTCTCCCTGACTGCACCAAGCACTTATCTCCTGGCAGCAAACTTAGGGGAAAAATTAGCACTTTTTACTCAAAACTGGCAAATTATAACCCAGGACAAGTGGGTTCTAAATATCGTGTCACAAGGCTACAAGTTCCATTTCCATACTCTGCCAAAGGCAAATGGCTGGCCAGATCTGCCAAAAAATCAATGGGTAGAGGCACAAAAACAAGTCTCATCCCTCATGGACATGGGGGCCATTCAACAAGTACCAGAGCAAGAGCAGGGACAAGAATTTTACTCAAGACTGTTCTTGGTACCCAGAAAAGACAAGGCCTGGAGGCCAATACTGGACCTATCTATTTTGAACACATTCCTGGATATACCAAAATTCAAGATGTTGACTTTGCAGCAGCTTCTGCCCATGCTGGGCAAGAACGCTTGGCTTGTAACTTTAGACCTAAAAGAGGCATACATGCATGTCCCAATCAGACAAATATGCAGAAGATACCTCAGATTCAAGGCTGGCTCAACGCATTACCAATTCTCTGCACTGCCCTTTGACTTATCTACTGCGCCTAGGGTCTTTACAAAGTGCCTGGCACCAGTAATTGCATTCTGCAGACAAAGAGGAATACAAATATATCCTTACTTGGACGACTGTCTAATTCAAGCAGAGAACAAGGACATTCTTCTACAGCATCTGGCGTTTGTGAAAAGACTTCTAACATGCCTATGATACACAGTCAATGAAAAGAAATCAAAACTAGTACCCTCTCAAGAGGTAATATTCCTGGGTGCAAGCTTAAATACAACTGCCCAGATGGCTTATCTCACGCCAGACAAACAAAGTCAACTGACTACCTATTTCAAAATGTTGGCAACAAAGGCCCAGCTATCTGCAAGAAAAAATCTGCAGGCTTTGGGCTTCGTGGCATGCTGCATCCTACTAATCCCATATGCAAGACTGCATATGAGGAAACTTCAATGGTACCTAAGAAGTGTTTGGACTCAACATTGCCACAGCCTGGAAACTATGATCTCTTTCATTCCCTGCCTGCAACAGGACTTGATGGTGGGCAAAGGCTTGACACCAAAACAAGGGACAGCCATTCACATTACCCCCAGCCAGGCAGACACTAACAACGGATGCTTCAGATTATGCCTGGGGGGCCCACATGGCAGGAAGATGCATTCAGGGCGCATGGACCTCAAACCAAATGCATCTACATATCAATCAAAAAGAGATGCTAGCTTTTCAAAATGCCCTGACAGCCTTCAAGGACCTACTTCATCCAGGACAACTACTGATAAAGACAGACAACACCACAGTCATGTGGTATATAAACATAGCAGGGGGGCACGCATTCTTACCCCCTTTGCAGACTAGCCAGGACTTTGTGGGACACAGCATTGACTTACCAAGTACATCTGCAGGCACAATTCCTGCCAGGAAGGAAAAATACTCTGGCAGACGAACTAAGCAGAAACCTCATGGATCCCCATGAGTGGCAGCTGGACCCACAAGTCTTCAGCATGATAACAAGGAAATGGGGATACCCGGACATTGATCTATTTGCCTACCCTCACAACTACCAACTAAAAAGATTCTGCACAAGGATTTATCACAGACAAGCATGGAAAGTGGACGCCCTATCTTTCAGCTAGAAAAAACCTATCAGTATATGCCTTTCCTCCTCTGCCTCTCCTCTCCAAGGTACTCCTAAAGGTCAGACAGGAGAAGCCAAAGATGATTCTGATTGCCCCAGACTGGCCCCACCAGTACTGGTATCCAATACTAAGGAACTTGTCTCAATGCCCAGCTTGGACCTTACCTCAAATACCTCATCTACTGTCCAAGCAAAACAATCAGATCCTGCACAGCCAACTCAGGACTTTAAACTTGGCAGCATGGTGGATAATGTAGTCATACAAAACACACCTCTCAATAAAGCTGTAATGGATGTCATTTTGGAAGCCAGAAGGCCTAGTACTAGAAAATCTTATTCTGGGAAATGGAAGAGATTCTGTGCTTGGAACCAGGCACAAGGAACTGATACAGCTGTGCCAAATATTCCTCAGATTTTGCAATACTTAACTGAGATGCTGGACAAAGGCCTATCCTTTTCATCCATTACAATGCATGCTTCTGCCATTTCGGCTCATTACAATGAAGAGCCACCAATCTTTTCTTATCCCTTATTAAAGCAGTACCTCAGAGGGGCCAAAAATGTAAGGCCTCCAAGGAGATCACCAATGCCTGCATGGGACCTCAACTACATCTTGGAAAAACTCACCCTGCCTCCTTTTGAGCCAGCTGCTACTGCTGATATAAAGTTTTTATCTTGGAAAACAGCTCTGCTCCTAGCAATAACTTCTGCAAGACGAGTTTCTGAGCTACAGGCACTCATGGCTGTAGAACCTTTTATAATTTTTTATCCAGACAGAGTCTATCTGAGGACAAACCCAACATTTATGCCTAAGGTGGTGTCCAGTGTGGCTCTTAACTGAACTAGTCAAGTGCCAACTTTTTATCCAAATCCACAGAACAAGGGGTAGAGAATTCTGCATTCTTTGGACGTACACAGGCAGCTAAGATTCTACTTGGACAGAACCAAAGTTTTCAGAAAGACAGAGCAATTACTAGTGACATATGCTGCAGGATCACAAGGCAAGGCTATCTCAAAGCAGACTATTTCAAAGTAGATAGGCCACTGCATTCGCTTCTGCTATGTACACCATGGCAAACCAGTGCCTAAGGGCATTAGGCCACATTCAACCACAGCTGCAGTCACTTCAGCAACCTTTCTCAGGGGAGTACCTACCAAGGACATTTTAGTGGCTGCTACTTGGAGTTCAGTGCACACCTTTACAAAGCACTATCATCTGCCACTTTACTCTAAATCCAGGGCAGGCTTTGCCACTGCAGTTCTGCAGGGCCTCATAGCAGCCCCTAATGCTGTTTAGCTCCAGCCTCCCAACCATAGCTTTGGGACTCTACCCAAATGTAATGACTGCAACAGTGAAACACGAAGAACATAGTACAGTTGTGTACACTTACCATAAATGCAGATGTTCGAGTGTATTCATTGTTGCAGTCCAGGTTACCCACCTGCCATCCCCCTTTTCTTCTCATGGAACCTATCTTTCCTTCTCTGATTTATACAACCTATGTGGTGTACTTGCTTGTAGATAAAGGTAAAGTTTACATTGGTGCATGCAATTATATATATATATATATATATATATATATATATATATATATATATCAATTTTGGCTACCCTTTTAGGGGACACCTGACATCTGGGGCAAGAAAAACTAAAGAAAATGGCATCGGCTGCTTCTTTTATACCACTGACAACCTGACGTCAGGGAAGGGGCGACAGCAGCCGACGCAGGGCCCAGGACTTTGGAATTCAGGCCGACTGAGGGCAACCTGCCAGCAGGATTACCCAAATGTAATGACTGCAACAGTGAATACACTCGAACATCTACATTTATGGTAAGTGTAACACAACTGTACTTTCCTCCAGTCATGGGATTTTACTCTTTTTTTGCAACAGTTTCTTTCTTCTGTTGTAGAGTTTGTTTATGGCAGAGGACCACCAGATTGGCTTCCTTTTTTGGAGGATAGCATCTTGGTTCTATTAGTGATAGCATGATCCATGCACTTGTGTAACTGCTTATAAAGTGCATTTGTGTAGGATTCAGCAGTCGTACCTCTATTGTCCGTCTGCATGGGTGTCATGAAGTTTGCCACTTCTGTCTTAAGTGTGAAGTTGTCTTTGGAGAAGTTTTTTTACGGTGGTTTCCCTAATTGGGGGTGGGGGCGGGATGTGGATGTCTAGGGTGATTAGCTTGTGGTTGGATTTGACCAACGAGGAATTGACCTCTGGTGTGGTCCGGTTGCCCATGTTGGTAATGACCAGGTCTAGGATATTGCTGTCCCTGATGGGGGTGTGAATAAGTTGATCCAAGGCGTTGGAATTTATGAATTCCAGAAAATGTTGATCAAAAGAGTTGGTGCATGAGTAGTTTTCCCAGTTAATGGTGGGGTAGTTGAAATCGCCCATAGGTTCATAGGTTCATAGATTAGTACTAGGCTAACTACTCTTGTGAGCCATTTTAAGCCTAGCCAATTATCTCTTGAGAGACTCAAACCCTGCACCTTGTGTTTGTAAAGCAAACATCTGAACCATTAGAGCCCCCCCACAAGTCCAATATTTCAAGATTTTCTTGTTCTGTCATATTTCACAAATATGATTACTGCATTGTAATCTCATATTAAATTACTGGTTTTATTACTGTTCACCTCCGAAATCCTGTCTCTGTTTCATTTCCAAAATACTGTCAATTCTTCTAGTCAACTATTGTGTTCCCTTCCTTCACTCCAACATTTTCCACTGACATTTTTGAAAAGGTTTCACAGGTACAGTCCCTCAGTGGTCTTTATTAACAGAAAAACAAGAAGCACAATCTTCTTCTGTTTGGCACTTACTTTTTGTTGGACAAACTTTTATATTTCCTCCTTAACATGTACTTCATCAAAAAAATATTTTGGCCCTCCAGAGAAGAATACTTTGAAGACAGCTGGGTACAGTTGTTTGCATCTCACACCTGCATCTCGACATTCCTTGAATAGTGGAATAAATTTGTTCCTCTTCTGTCTGGTGTACAATGAGTAATCATTCTCACAAACACTCAGCTTGTCACCCTCTTTTAGTACTTTGTCCTTCTGCCACAATTTTGTCAGAATCAACTCCTGCTGGTAGGATTGCATCTTTACTATTAAAGGTCTAGGTTGCTTTCTTGTAGCCAGGTTTGGAGCATATACATGACGTACCCTTTCAACCAACAACTCCTGCTGTGGAATACCAGGTGCAGCTTGCTTATTTGTGCTTTCATAAAATTAATACAGTCTGTTCTTTCCAGCTCTTCTGGTACAGCTGAATATCTCAGGTTTTCCCTATGTGCTCTGTCCTCTTATTTTTTGAAACATCTCTTCCTCAGCATTTTCCTATTCAGCCAGTCTTTTCTTTATTTCAACTTCTGATTTTTGCAGCTTTATCAGTTCATCTGAATATCTGTTTAAAGCTTCATCCATTTTTCCAGCCTTTTGTTGTTTGTGTTGATATACTCCATCAGTGTTTTATTTTAACCAGGTCTGTATGCAATTGTCTTGAATCTTCCAGTAGGTTACTGGAAGTCATGTATGAAGGTTGAATTGCTTTTTGCTGAACAGCTGTAGAAATTTTCCCAATCAGTGTTTCTTCCTCACTTTCTGTAGCTGATTTGTTTTTCCCAGGTTTTCGGTATTTCTTTATTCCTAGCATCCAGGCAGTGCACTTACTAGCCAGTTACTGAAATGCACCCATAAACACTTCTACTGGCCTTCTCTGCTGAGTTTCTCTTTTCACACTGGGAGAAATAAAAACAAGCTGTTACTCAATGTCCATCCATCTTCGAAGTCTCCCTATCTTGTATATTTTCATGTACCTTTACTTGTAGTCACCCCTACTCGCAAAACATCATTTTCCATTCCCATGTTGGCTTAAGTTCTTGGAAAACTTTCTGCAACTTTATGAATGCAATGCTCTGTGTGGTTATAGTTATACTCCTTAAGGATCTGCATCCAAAATCCCATTCTCTCCTTATTTATTGAATTTCTGACACTTCATTATCCCTTTCCACTTTGATTTATAATCCTCTGCTTGTATTACGTATATAAGCCTTAACTGTGTAGCTCTAAAAAATCTCTTCAAATCAGGTAATTCTAAACCACCGTGTTCTAATGCGATAATCAACTTACCCCAATTAACTCTTGCCCTCTTCCCCTCCCAGGTAAATCCCTGCAAATCTATTAGTTACCACCCACAAGTTCTCCTATGGTTGGAAAAAAAATATGCCTGACCTGTATATAAAATTAAAGGAACTAAAAACATTTTCAATGCTTGTATCTTCCTATCTATATCCATAAACAATAGCTTCCAGTTTCTCAATTTGTATATTACCTTTTAGTTTCTTCCCAAATAACTGTAGCTGCCGTAACAGACCCCTTGTCCAGGAGGAAGGCAAAAGAATGTAACAGGTGGGGTAGGGAGGGAGAGAGAGAATACTGCAACAGTGAGTAGTAGTATACTGACTATTATGATAAAAGCGTATATAACTGCACTATGTCCTTCCTTGTTACTACTGCAGCATTCCTCACTCTTAGGAGAGTACCAGAGCTACTGCAAGGTATGAATGGAAGAAGCCCCAGAACAGCCCTCCAAAAAAATCAAAGAACAGTCCTGGAAAAACCCGCCCTGGCCTTAAAAACAACATCTAACTTGTAATGTTTGGTAGAAATGCCAAAAGAAGACCAAGTAGCAACTTCCAAATGGATCTAGTATCCTGACCACTGAAAAGAGCCCCAGAAGACGCCACTGCTCTGGTAGAATTAACATTAAAAGAAAAAGAAAGCTGATTACCATGAAAAGAACAGCAAAAATAAATGGCCTTAAAATTTCATGCAGAGACAGTTTACTTAGAAATTGCCAAACCCAACTACCTTGTATGAAATGAAACAAACAGCTGCTCAGAATTTCCGATATGTTTTCTCTTATCTAGTTAATATCTGAGCTTTGTACATATAAGGTGTTAAACCTCTCACTAGAATTCTCTGTAGAATTTAAAAAAAAGATGACTGGACTTATTCAAGGAAAAATCATTAACCAACTTGGGCACAAAACGAGAACGGGTTCCAAGAGATACCCAGTCCTTTGGAAGAAAACAAAAGCAGTGGAATGGCCATTAGTTCTTAAAGTTCAGAGACCCTCTTGGCAGAAGTGACGGCCACCAACAACACAGTCTTCAAAGTACAATGGAGCAGGAAAGAGGAAACTGCAGGTTCAAAAGAGGACTAAGTCAATTTTTTAATAACAAAGTTAAGGCCTCAAGAAGATGAAATAGGCTTTCTTGGAGGCCAAATTTAAAGGACGCCCTTCAGAAATTGTTGGACTTCAAATCTAGAAACCAGAGATGGATTCAGAGTCAGACAAGCATATATGGTTGACAAACGAGCTTTAACAGATAAATATGCCAAGCTAGAATTGAGGAACTAACACAAATAAGAAAGGATAATAGAAATATGCACAGAAAAGGGGTTCAGGTTCTGCTTTAGACATTAAGCAGAAAACCTCTTCCATTTAGACATACAGTTTTTTCTAGCAGTGATTTTTCTGGCCTCCTGCAAAACCTGAAACACATCCTCATAAAACTGGTATCAAAAAGGAATCAAATCACCCACAGTCTCAAGTGAAAGGTGGGCAAGAAGGGGATTCCTTGTCTTGTATGACAAGAACCATTCTGTAAGGTAACTTATGATTGCTCCTCGCCAGATGAAACAGAAGGGGGAACCAGTGCTGTCTGGGCCAAAAGTGAGTCACCAGCAAGATTTTGGGGGCAATCCCACATGATCTAGTGTAGGAACTGTGGTAGCAGAGGAAGACAGAGATGTACAGAAATATCCACTTCCAGAAAAAGGCAAGGCTTCCACTTTCCAAGACTGAGAAACTGGCACTCTTAACAGAACTGAGGAAGCAGTTTGTTCAAAGGGCAGGCAAAAAAATATTTTGATGACTACCTCACTGATGTACAATGTCCAGAAACACTGCTTTGTGAAGCATTAATTTGTGAGGATTTGTCCTGGATCTGCTCAGTCTACCAAAAGACTGTTCTGAGGGAATATTAACCACCTGAAAAACCAAGTGATGGCAGACTGCAAAATCCCAAGCTTGAAGAGCCAACCTGCAAAGAAGGTAACATTCTGTGTCCCCTGTTTTTTGATGTACTTATCACGACTGAGGTATTGTCTGTAAAAACCTTTAGAGAACACAGAACCCAAAGAGAGCGAGAGGCATATACAGCTAGAATTAGTGTCCTCTTTGATGTCGATATGGTCTGCCAGTTGTTGATGAGACCAAAGATCCTGGACATTGATTGAGGTTATTGGAAGAGATTCTCCAAGCTCGAATGGAAGCATCTGTATACTGCTACTGCGTAGGGAGAGGGACCTGAGATGGCAGACTTGTATTCAGGGAACTCTGGTTTAACCATCATTAGAGCTTGATCTTGAGACGAGGCAAAAGAGGAACCAGACCCTCCAGCGGATGGCACTGCTGGAGCCAGTCTTGAGATATCACTGAAATTTCCCAATTTAGAGCTTGGCAAATGGAATCATGGGAATAGTGGACAGCATGTACCCCACAGCTCTGAGAAATTCCCTTGCAGGAAGGACTGGGATTGGGGATGGTATAAAGGTCAAGGTGTTTACCTCACAGAAACAAGGTACAGGGTTTGATTCACCTGAAATTTCCCCATTTAGAGCTTGGCAAATGGAACCATGAGAAGAGTGGACGGCATGTACCCCAGAGCTCTGAGAAATTCCCTTGCAGGAAGGCCTGGGATTGGGGTTGGTATAAAGGTCAAGGTGTTTACCTCACAGAAACAAGGTACAGGGTTTGATTCTCACCTTGGAAAGAGAAACTGGCTAGGTTTAAAGTGGCCTACAAAGGCAGCTAGCCTAGTAATTGCCTATGAACCTATGAAGGACTGGTAGAAGGGCATGGAAATAAGCGATCAAAGAGAGGACCTTGGGAGATGGTGGGCAAGCCATCATTGGAATGGTCTAACTCCTGTAACCCAGCAACATTTGGTCCTAATAAGGAGTCAACATAGGCTTTTTTCGAGATTAAGGGTGAATGAACCCCGCACAGCATAGAAGCACAGTGAAGTAAAGATCCTGAAGCAGGAGCAGCTGAGAGCAGTCTTGAATTAAAAGGTCATCCAAGTAAGGGAATATTTGAATTACTTGAAGCCTGCAGAAGGTTACCACAGGTCCCAGACATTTGGAAAAGACCATCTGAACTGTAGAAAGATCAAAAGGCAAAACAGAGAACTGATAATGAGAGGAAGAAACAGAGAACTATAAAAACCTCCTGAAGAGAGGGTGAATAGAAATATTCCGTCTAAAGATCTAAACCTCTTCTGAATCACCACCAGAATGGCTTGGAGCGATGGGTATCTCTTGCATTGGACACCACTGCTGTGGAAAAGGCTTCACATTCACATAAAACAAAGTTCATCCCTTCAAGCTCAGCTTAGATTTATGGATGAGAAACAGAAGCTTTATCCCTGGACTCCTCCCTTACTACTAATGGACACAAAAAAAGGCAAAAATAAGCTAACCACACTGCTAAAGGAAACTCACAAGAAAGACAACCAAACTGAGAAAAATAATAATTGTGAGTCAACCAACACGGTCAAGGCAAGCTTCGGTTGAACACCAAGAGTGTACAAAAAACTGTTTTATTGAAGAAGGTTAGCGCTTTAGCGGGGCTACTGCTTCATCAGACCAAATACAAAAGTATGTTAAAACACAGAGATATTTAAAACATAGCACAACCAATCAACTAAAACTAATTAAAAAAGACCAATCAAACAAAGTGATGTAACCCATATCACCGCATACTCAGTAGGGCTGATTTAAGGGGGACACCACTATTAAGTCCTGTGTATTCATATGCATGCAAAGAAACAATCCATTTTAGCTCACATATCTCAACATTATTAAAATCACCTCTTCTAATATGGAAATGCAAAAGTTGTAAAACTCCGAATTTAAAATAATTGTGTCCTGGAAACAATAAGGCATGATTAGCTAAAGCATTTGATGTTACATGGTTATATATGTTGCCTAGGTGCTCAAGTACCCTCTCTCTAAGCTGTTGTGTCGTTTTGCCCACATAGAAACTATCACAGGAGCAGCAGGTAGCCAAATATACCAAATTGTTGCTCCTGCATGTTGCCACAAATCTGCATGTAAAAATGCACCCTGTAATGGGATGTATGAAACAAAGTTTAGAAGACATGGAAGAGCATGCCTTGCAGCTGTGGCAAGGAAGCATACCAACTTTCCCCGGTAAGTATATGGGGTGGAGGGCCTTGGCCCATAACATAAAAGTCTTTTGATAGACATATTATTCCTATAGGTGAAGGAGCGGTACTCAACCACTATTTGTTTCACCTTATGATCAGTTAAAAGGACAGGCCAATTCTTTCTTATAATATTGCAGTAATGCTGTATATCACTAGAATATCTTAGCAATACCCTAGGGTGTCTGGCCTCTCCGGACCTTCACTTACTGTTCACAGTCCTCCTACTAGGGGAAAAATACAGGGTCCCTCTGCCTTGTCGTTGTTGCAGAATAGTATTCCTCGCATCAACTATGCGTCTGTGAGTGACCTCTCTCAGAGAAGCCATTGCTCAATCTATGTACAGTTTCCACAAACACAACGTCATTAGTACATAGCCTAGAAGCCCTTAAGCACTGACCATTAAGTATGTTAGAAAAAATATGTGGGGGATGCATGCTGGAAAGTACAGTTGTGTACACTTACCATAAATGTAGATGTTCGAGTGCATTCACTGTTGTAGTCATTACATTTGGGTTATCTGCTTGCAGGTAAACCTCAGTCGGCCTGATTAACAAAGTCTTGGGTCCTGCGTCGGTTGCTGTCCCTTCTTCCATGACTTCAGGTCGTCGGGTATAAAACATGCAGCCAATGCCATTACATCAGTTTTTCTTGCCCCAGATGTCAGGTGCCCCCCTAATGGGAAGCAATTAAATACAAAAGTACAAAGATATACCTCCAACAAAAAAGCAGATACACCAAAAAGGCTTTTAAGCATAGTAAAGGAAAGTAGAGGTATAGCCAAAAGAAGTTAGGTGGCTGGAGGGAGGGTAACCAGGACTGCGACAGTGAATACACTCGAACATCTACATTTATGGTAAGTTTACACAGCTGTACTATGTTCTTTATGTTTCACTGTTGCAGTCATTACATTTGGGTAGATTCCCAAAGCTATGGTTGGGAGGAGGAATTTAGATAGCATTAGGGACAGCTATAAGGCCCTGCAAGACTGCAGTGGCAAAGCCAGCTCTGGATTTAGAGAAAATTGGCAAATGTTAATGCTTGGTGAAAGTATGTACAGAACTCTAGGTAGCAGCTTCTAGGATGTCCCTGGTAGGGATGCCTCTGAGAAAGGCTGTAGAGGTAAATGCATCCCTGATGGAGTGAGGTCTGATCCCCTGGGGGATAGGTTTTTCCATGGTGCTTATAGCAAAAATGAATGCAATGGCTTATCCATTTAGAAATGGTTTGCTTTGAAATAACCTTCCCCTCTGCCCCTGCAGCAAATGCCACCAGTTGTTCAGATTTCCATTGAGGTTTAAGTCCTGTCCAAGTAGAATCTAAGTTGTCTTTGCACATCTAAGGAATGCAGTATCCGTTCCCCTTTATTCTGTGGATTGGGAAAGAAATGGCCTGATTAAGAGCCACACTGGATACCACCTTGGGCATGAAGGATGGATTGGTTCTGAGGGACACCCTGTCCGCATGAAAGATGATGAAATGCTCCACTGCCATAAGGGCCTGTAATTCAGATACTCTTCTAGCTGAAGTGATTGCTAAAAGGAAAGCTGTTTTCCAAGAAAAAAAATTTAAGTCTGCAGTAGCAGCTGGCTCGAAATGAGGTAGAGTGAGTTTCTCCAAGACAAAGTTAAGGTCCCAGGCTGGGGTTGGTGCTCTCCCGGGTGGTCTCAAATTTTTGGCCCCTCTGAGGAACTGCTTGAGCAGTGGATGAGAGAAGAGGGGAGGTTCTGTGTTATTATGAGCTGAAATGGCTGAGGCATGGATTTTAATGGAGGAAAAAGACAGGCCCTTGTGAAGCATCTCAGTTAAGTATTGTAAAATCTGAGGTAAACTGGGTGCTGCTGCGCTCATCCCTTGAGATTGGTTCCAGGCACAGAATCTTTTCCATTTTTCAGCATAGGATTTTCTAGTGCTAGGCCTCCTTGCCTCTAAAATGATATCCATCACAGGTTTGCTGAGTAATGGTAAAGGAGAGGTTAAGTAATTAGCCAGGCTGCAAGATTCAGTGTTAATAGCTCAGGGTGCAGAATCTGGTTCTCCTGCTGAGACAGCAGGGAAGGAGTCTGAGGCAGGTGCCATGGAGATAACTGTGACACACTGCGCAGAAGGGGGTACCAGTGTTGGCACGGCCAGTCTGGAGCAATTAAAATCATCCTTGGTTTGTCCTGTTTGATTTTTAGTAGTACTTTGGAGAGCAGAGGCAGAGGGGGGGGGAAGGCATAAACTGATAGGTTTTTCCAGCTGAAAGACAGAGCATCCACTTTCCAAGCTTGTTTGTGGGGAGTCCTTGTGCAAAATTTGTCCAATTGGTAGTTCTGGGGAGAGGCACACAGGTCTATATCTGGGCTCACCCATTTGCTTGTCAACATACTGAAAATCCTTGGTTCCAGTTTCCACTCGTGTGGGTCCATGAGGTTTCTGCTTAGTCCGTTTGCCAGTGTATTTAATTTTCCTGGCAGGAATTGAGCTTGTAGGTGCACTTGGTAGCTCAAGGCTGTGTTCCACAATGCCATGGCTAGTCTGCAGAGGGGGTAAGAATGTGTACCCCCCTGCTTGTTTATGTACCACATAACAGTGGTGTTGTCCATCGTTACCATTAGTTGTCCTGGAAGAATGTGGCCCTTGAGGACTGTCAGAGCATTCTGTACAGCTAACATTTATTTTTTGATTGGTATGCATGTGCATTTGACTTGGGTTCCATTTGCCCTGAATGCACTTCCCTGCCAGGTGAGCCCTCCATGCATAGTCTGATGTGTCTGTTGTTAGGGTTTGGGCGGCAGGGGGTGGTGTGAAAGGTAGTCCCTTGTTTTGGTGGCAGGCCTCTGCCCACCAAAGGAACTCTAGGCATAGGCAAGGTAAGATAGGAATCATTGTTTCTAGGTCTTTTTAGATACCACTGTAGTTTCCTCATATGCAGTCTTGCATATGGAATTAGAAGAATGCAGGAGGCCATGAACCCCAAGGCTTGCAGTATCTGTCTTGCAGATAGCAGGATTTTTGAGGCCAGTTGTTTGAAGTAGATTGTCAAATGAATTTGTTTCTCTGGCGTGAGGTAAGCCATCTGGGAAGTTGTATTCAAGCTTTCTCCCAGGAATTTAATTTGTAGACAGCGTACCAGGTGTGATTTATTTTCGTTTATAGTGTACCCCACACAAGTTAGAACCCTTTGTACAAAGGCCAGATGATTCAAAAGTATGTCCTGGCTTTCTGCCTTAATTAGACAACCGTCCAGGTATGGGTATATTTGAATATTTCTTTGCCTGCAAAATGCAATAACTGGAGCTAGGCACTTTGCGAATACCCTGGGCACAGCAGATAAGCCAAAGGGCAGTGTAGCCTGCTTTGAAGCGTAGGTATCTTCTGCAAGATTCCCTGATTGCGATGTGCAGGTATGCTTCTTTTAAATCTAGTGTTGCCAACCAGGCATCTTTGCCCAGCATAGGAATTAACTGGTGAAGAGTCAGCATCATGAATTTTAGAATCTCCAAAAAGGTGTTTAGAGTAGACAGGTCCAGGATAGGATGCCATAAAAGGTCTTTTCTGGGTACCAGGAAAAATCTTGAGTAGAAACCTTGTCCCTTTTCCTCTTCTGGTACCAGCTGAATAGCACCCATGCTTAAGAGAGAGAAAGCACTTGTTTCTGTGCCTCTGCCCACTGATTTGGGGGGTAGGTCCAGCCACCCGCTTAGTGCTGACAACATGTGGAAGCGAAATCTGTATCCCTGGGACACTATATTTAAAACCCATTTGTCTTGGGTAATGAGTACCAATTCTTTGCATGAAGAGCAATCTCCCCCCCCCCCCCCAAAAGGGGCAGTCAGTCGATAAGTGCTTGGAAATTTTAAAAGGAAGTCATTGAGATGGTTTACCATACGGGGGAGTCTTATTATTCATAGGTAGGTACTAGGCTATCGGCCTAAGGGCCTACATAAGCCTAGCCAACAAGGTTCCCTGGCTTACACCACCCAAGAAAGTTATTTTCCTGTGCCATTGTTGAGCAGACACACAGAAGTGATCCTCGGGGTGCATTTCCTATTTCCCATCCACTCATCAAGATTTTTCTTGAAGAGTGCTAATGAAGAACTTTGCTTGACATAGATGGGTAGCCTGTTGCAGAGTATGGGAAGTCTCTGGGACAGGAATCTATCCCTCCAGCATGTCCTGTTTATTGTGGTGACAAGGTTTAGGTCCCTAGAGCGTGTAGCTCGGAGGGATTGGGATTTTTTTTAGGTGTAGCATGTCCAACAGCTCTGGGTTTGACATAGCTTTATATGTTAGGCAGAGATCAACTCGGAGTAAAGCTGGAATTTTTTGAGTTGGTCAGTGTAGAGCATTTGTTTGAGGCCAGTAATCCTCTTTGTGAGGTACTTCTGTGGCCTTTCCAGCTGCTGCAGATGTATTGTGAGGTACATTCCAAAAGGGACGTTGTACTCTAAATAATGGGTCTAATGAGTGTAGAGTAGAGGGGAACAATGACCTCTTTCTTCCTGGATGAGAACCCTTTTATGATGAGATGTGCCACGTAGAAGAACTTCCTGACTACTGTGGCGATGTGACTATCAAAGGAGAGACTACTGTCCACCTGGGTCCCAAGGTCTTTTATCATACATTCGGTGTTAAGTAGACTGCTGCTGATGTGGTACTTCATGGGTACAGAGGTTTTACCTAAGGGGATGACACTGCACTTTTTGGCATTGAGCTTGAGGCCATGGCTCTGACACCAAGCATCTGTCTCAGCGAGGCCCTTCTGTAGGATGTCCACATTACTTGGGGACTTGACTATGGCTCCTAGCTTGCAGTCATCTGCGAACTTCATTAGCCAGAGGCCTTCTGTGTTAGCCTGTACTTCAGAGAAGTAGATACCAAACAGGAGAGGTCCCAGGACGGAACCTTGTGGTACTCCACTTGTCACTGCTTTGAGGTCAGATTTGGAGTCTGCAACTTTTACAGTGTGGGTTCTGTCAGTGAGCCAGTTGGCAACCCATCTTGTGACGTAGGGATTTATACCTAGTTAGTGAGTTTAGCTATAATTCCAGAATGGGGGATGGTGTTGAAAGCCTTGGCGAGGTCAAGATAGGCTGTGTGAACCACCTTACCCTCATCTACGGCTTTGGTGACTGCCTCAAAGAAGTCGATCAGGTTCAGGAGGCATGATCTGCCTTTCACAAACCCGAACTGGGTGGGATCCAGAGTTTGGAGGTTACCAATGTCTGTTTATGAGTTCCATGATGATACGTTCCATGGCCTTGCAGACCAGGCTCGTCAGGCTAATAGGTCGATAGTTCCTGGGATCAGTGGTGGCTCCCCCTTTGTGGAGTGGGATAACTGTTGCTGTGCGCCATTCAGTGGGCACAAAGCCTGATGCGAGGCTATTATTGAACCTGTGCTTAAGTGGGGAGCCAGTTCGTGTAAAACGCAGCCTGGGATGTTGTCTGGTCGCATGGATGCTGTGTTTTTGGCTTTAGAGAGTGCAGCTTTTACCTGCATAGTTGTGATTACAGGGACTCTGCATTCTTTCTGTATAGATATGGGCCCTTTAGGGGGTGAGAGGTGGGTAAAGTTAGCACTGAACCTATCTGCCAGGATGTTGGCAATATCAGTTGGTTCTGTAATTTTTGTGCCTTTGTGCTGCAACTCAGAGCAGATCTGGGTGTTGCCATCGAGATTCTTGACATAGCTATATAGAATGCTTTGTGGTTGTCCTTGGAATTAGTGGCGATTTTGTTTTTGCAGCTAGCTTTGGAGGATCTTATAAGGGATCTCAGCTTCTTACTGAGGCTGACCAGGGAGCTCCTCCACTCATGGGATTTTACTCTTTTGCAACAGTTTCTTCCTTCTGCTGTATAGTTCGTTTATGGCAGGGGACCACCAGATTGGATTTCTTTTTTTGGAGGATAGCGTCTTGGTTCTGTTTGGGATAGCACGATCCATGCACTCGTGTAAGTGCTTATCGAGTGCATTTGTGTAGGATTCAGCAGTTGTAACTGTACTGTCCATCTGCATGGGTGTCATGAAGTTCACCACTTCTGTCTTAAGAAGCATGAAGTTGGCTTTGGATACATTTTTTACTGTGGTTTCTTAATGGGGGGTGGTGGTGGGATGTGGATATCAAGGGTGATTAGCTTATGGTCGGATCGCACCAACGAGGAGTTGACTTCAGGTGTGGAACACCAGTTATTCATGTTGGTAATGACTAAGTCTAGGATACTGTTGCCCCTGGTGGGGTGTGGATAAGTTGATCCAGGGCATTGGAGTTTATGAATTCCAGAAAGCGTTGAGCTAAGGAGTTGGTACAAGAGTAGTTTTCCCAGTTAATGGTGGGGTAGTTGAAGTCGCCCATTATTAAGGTGTTTGGTTGAACACTAATATTTTCCAGTACATCAAGAAAAGAGGAGTGGGAATCCTGGGGCATGATGGGGGATCTGTAGCAAGCTACAATTTGGATTGCAGTTTTGCCCAGAGTTAGTTGCACTTGAATAACCTTGGATAAATTATGCTGAGCAACTAGCCTGGAGGTGTGGATATCCTTAATGAATATGGACACACCTCTGTCTTTGGTGTTTCGGTCCAGGTTACATGGCCGAAAAGTGCGGTATGAGTTATAGCCTGGTAGTACAGGGATGCTCTCTGGAGCCTTGAAACAGGTCTCAGTCACTGCACAGATATCGATGTTCTCCATTTTAAGGAGTGCCTCCAGTAAGTGCATTTTGAGATTTAGACTTCTAGCATTGAGTAGCATTACCCTCAGTTTTTGCTTGCCTGTTCCTGTTATGGTGGTGAATTTGTTATTTGAACCTTGTCTAAGAAAGGCACTATAGGGGCAGCAAGAGCCTTAGCCAGTATCCGGAATCCCAGGAGCGACAGGTGCAGGCCATCTATAGCAAAGCATCGTGGTCCGTCGACCATGTCATCCCAAGCAGACAGATACTGGATCCCCTTAGAATGACACCAGAAGCTTAACCAATTGTTGAAGTCAATCATTTTGTCCTTGTACTGCGGTATCATTCTGGGCGATGGCAGAATGCTACTCAGGGCTGGGGTCATACCTGCCTGGGCTACAATATCGGAAAGCTCTTCCATGTCTCTTTTCATGTAGTCCAGGGAGGTACGTCTCAGGTTCCCAGATTTGGAAGTGGAGGCCCCCACTGCTTAGTTCTGTGTCTCCTCTGGGAGTGAAACCTGGGGTTTTTGCTGTCTGCGTTTGGCTTGAAAAGACCTGGAAGGGGCTGGAAAGGACCAATTCTTAGAGGGCCAGTGCCTACTAAATCTAGGAGGCTGAACTAGTAAAAAATCTTTAACAGTTTGCATAGATTTAGCTTTATCTTCCATCTTTTTAAGAACGTCCTCAGCCTTGTTGCCAAACAGGCGGTCCTGATTTAAAGGAGCATCCAACAATTTAGCTTTAACATGATCAGGCAAAGATTGCTCCTTAAGCCAAGCATGCCTTCTGAGCACAGACTCAGTAACAGCAGCCCTGCAAAAGGCCTCTAATGAATCAAAACCACATTGCAAAGTAAGTTTTCCAACTTATTCAGCAGAATGCATTAAGTCCTATAATTCTTTATATTCCACACAGTCAGAAATCAACATCATTTTCTGTTTAAGCAGTCCAATAACATGTTGCTGATACTTTAACATATGAAACTGGCAGTTTAAAGCCCTAATGGCCAAGGCTGCAGAAGAGTAAACCTTCTTACCCCATCTATCCAGCGCCCTGGAGTCTCTATCAGAAGGGGTAGGATTTTTAGCAGTAGAAGCCTTAATGCCCTTGGGCCCTGTGAAATAGACCCTGGATCTGCAATAGGATTTTTAAAAAGGAACTTGTGGGACTCCGGGACCCTGCAGTATCTGTCAGGTTTTCTGGGAGCAGGAGGCAGTGAATCAGGGGCCAAACCAGATTCCGAAAAAGCATCATCAACAATGCAGCCGACGTCATTACATCAGTTTTTCTTGCCACAGATGGCAGGTGCCCCCAAAACAGAAAGCAATTACATAGTATGGAACACCCCCAGCAAAAAGCAAATACACATGATATAAGATATGCCAAACAAAAAAGATAGGTAGAAGAAAAGAGAAGTCAGGGGGCTGGAGGGAGGGTAACCAGGACTGCAACAGTGAATACACGCGCACATCTACATAATGTACACAACAGTACTATGTTTTTCGTGTTTCACTGTTGCAGTCATCACATTTGTGTTGATTCGCAAAGCTGAGGAAGGGTGGAGGTAGTTAAGAAGCAGTAGGGCTGGCAATCAGGCCCTGTAAGACTGCTGTGGCAAATCCAGCTCTGGATTTAGAGAAGATAGGTAAAGTGGTAATGCTTGGTGAAAGTGTGTACAGAGCTCCAGGTTGCAGCTTCCAGGATGTCCCTGATAGGGACTCCCATGAAGAATGCTGTAGAGGTAGGTGTAGCCCTAGTGGAATTGTTCTGATCCCCTGTGGGGCAAGTTTCCCATGATGTTTGTAGCAGAAATGGATGCAGTGTGCTATTTCCATGGGAAATTATCTAGCAGACTTCATAACCCAGAAAAAGAATTTCTGCAAAGACTTTCAAGTTTAATCAAATGAAAAAAAGCACATTGGGAAAACTGTGACTGATTGTTACTTTTCCCTTACCTTGTCGTGCAAATTCTGAAAACGGTGTAGCCCCGCTCCGTTTGCCCTCGCTTCGCTCAGTCTCACTTCGCTCCACTCCCACCCCCATTCCCACTTCCTATATCATAACCTTTATACCTATCCACCTTAACCACACCCTTCTACTTCTGCCCTACACCACTCCCCTCACCTTCCCCTATCTAACTTCCCTTCACCAACCCCCTGCATCTCATCTATATCCACGCCCACCTCCTTCTCTCTAATTTTCTACCACTACTCCTCCTAACTTATTCCACGCCCCCTTGCCAAAATGACACCTAAATCCAAAACTTTATTCCTACTACCTCTACTATTAATTCCTTTCTATCTCACCTGCTATCACTCACAAATAAATTCCTCCTACTTCCTCCCTACAAATTTCACAACAAACTCTGATGCAAAACCTACTAAACATATATTTATTTGTCTATACATCTTCCCACTTAACACACCTCTTCCTGTGTTATCTCCAACACCACCAGTCCCCTCAAAAGACAAAATGAAGCCACCCCTTATCAAGCAATTACTCTACTCTAGACACCTGCTCCTGTCAGGTGACATCCATCCAAACCCTGGCCCCCTACCCAGAACCCCAATCCACCTTCATCTACTCATACAAATCCCTCCCCCACAAAAAAACAGGTATCCTTCTGTTCCATTAATTTGAGAAGTATTGTCAACAAAGTTCATGACTTCCATGCCTGGCTAGCTATTTACGCACCAGACATAGAAGCACTAACAGGGACTTGGTTAAAACCCCACAACCTTGACAGGGAATTCATTCCCCCTGGTTATAACATTCTCAGACTAGACAGACAAAGAAAAAAAGGCGGAGGAGTAGCAATTCTCTACTCCAACCACCTGACTCTCATAACTCTTAACAATCCACTCCCTTCTTTCTCCCCTGCTGAACTACTACTGGCCAATTATAAACTTAACACCTTCACTACTATCACCTTATCTGCCATCTATGATAATATCACCTTACTAGAGAGCATTCTATTCTATCTCTCCCACACAATTCTAAATGAGACCATCATACTAGGTGATGTAAATATTGATTGGCTAACACTCCAGACAAACAACCCTACCTCTTATTAACGTACATGGGTTTGAGCAGCTAATCACTACCCCAACTTATCAAAAGAAATCTTAACTCCCAAGCTCCCTCCTTGACTGGGTTCTGGTTTCCCACCTTCACAACTACCAGAACCCCCATACCCTCCCAAATGCCCTAAGCGACCACTGCCCAGTAATAGTCACTCGGCAGACTCCTCACACTACCAAACCACATAAGTATATTGGTACCCGTAAATTAGAAGGCTTCTGCCCCACTACCTTCATAAACCAACTCTCTAGAGTAAATTGAACACATCTTACAACTCTTCCCCTAGATGAAGCTGTCCACTCCTTTAATACCACCTTTCTAAATATCCTTAACTCCCTTGCCCCACTTCGTAAAATCAGAAAAAAAATGTAAAACAGCTTCTTGGCTAACTAAACACCACTCATACCCACATGAGAAACAGAGACAGGGCATGGAAACTCTGGACCAAAACCAAAATGCCTACCTCACTACAAACCTACAAAGAACTCAGAAACCTAGCCTTAAAACTTATCCACAATGACAAAAAGAACTTTTACTCCAACCCTCCAAACTTTCTCAAATCAGACCCAAAGAAATTCTGGAACTCCATTAACCACATACTAAACTCAGGAAGCCCTTCCCCTCCAAACACTTGTCCAAACAAATCACCAGAGGAAGCATCTTCAACCATCATTTTATTGACTCTATACCCCCCCTAATAAACTCACTCCCCCCACCTGCAACATAACTAATAAACCCTCTCACTCCACTTATAGGTTCATAGGTTGGTACTAGGCTATCGGCCCTAAGGCCTATGCAAGCCTAGCCATAAGAATTCCCTGGAAATTTTTTCTCACAATATTTACTTCTCTGGGCCCCTGTCTAGCAGGGCAACTGACATGATCCCGGGGTGAATTTCCTATCTTCCATCCAATCATCAAGATTCCTTTTGAAGAGGGCCAATGAGGTGCTCTGCTTGACATGTATGGGCAGTCTATTCCAGAGTATGGGGAGTCTCTGGGTCAGGAACCTATCCCTCCAGCATGTTTTGTTCATTGTGATGATAAGGTTTAGATCCCTGGAGCGTGTGGCTCTGAGGGATTGGGATTTCTTTAAATGGAGCATGTCCAACAGCTCAGGGCTTGACATGGCCTTGTATGTTAAGCAGAGATCGCCTCTGAGTAGACAATATGCCACAGAGTATAGCTGGAGTTTTTTTAGAAGGTCAGCATATGGCATCTGCTTTAGGCCTGTGATTCTTTTAGTGAGGTACTTCTGTGGCCTTTCCAGCTGTTGCAGATGTCTTGTGAGGTACATTCCAAATGGGGCATTATACTCTATAATGGGTCTAATGAGGGATGAGTACAGTGGGACAATGACCTCCTTTTTTCTGGATGAAAAGCCCTTAGTGATGAGGTGTGCCACGTAGAAGGATTTCCAGACTGTTGTGGCGATGTGGTTATCGAAAGTGAGACCACTGTCTACTTTTGTCCCTAAGTCTCTCATCACACTTTCGATGTTCAGTGTCCTGCCACCTATGTAGTAGTTCATGGGTACATGTTTTTTCCAAAGGGGATGACTAAACATTTCTTGGCATTAAGCTTGAGCCCATGGCTCTGGCACCAGGCATCTGTTTCTGTAAGGCCCTTTTGTAGAATATCCACATCATTTGGGGATTCAATAATGGCTCCCAGTTTGCAGTCATCTGCAAACTTTGTTAGCCAGAGTCCCTTAGTGTTGGCCTGTACTTCAGAGAAGTAGATGCCAAACAAGAGTGGTCCCAGGACTGAACCCTGAGGTACTCCACTTGTCACTTGTCTGGAGCTGGATTTGGAGTCTGCTACTTTTACAGCCTGAGTTCTGTCAGTAAGCCAGTTGGCAACCCATCGAGTGACGTAGGGATTTATGCCCAGCTTAGTATGTTTATCTATGATTCCAGAGTGGGGGATGGTGTCGAAGGCTTGGCGAGGTCCAGATAGGCTGTGTGGACCTCCTTACCCTCGTCCACAGCTCTGGAGACCGACTCGAAGAAGTCAATCAGATTCAGGAGACAAGATCGGCCCTTCACAAACCCAAACTGGGTGGGGTCCAGTGTCTGGAGGTTGCCAATGTCTTTGTTTATAAGTTCCATGATAATGCGTTCCATGCCCTTGCAGATCAGGCTTGTCAGACTGATGGGACGGTAGTTCCCGGGATCCAAGTGGATCCTCCCTTGTGGAGCGGGATAACTGTAGCTGTTTGCCACTCAGTGGGCACGAAGCCTGAGGTGAGGCTATGATTAAACATGACACTTAGGTGGGGTGCCAGTTCATTTTATAGTTCATGTAGTACACAGCCTGGGATGTCATCTGGTCCCATGGATGCTGCATTCTTAGCTTTGGAGAGTGCTGTTTCTACCTGTGTGGCTGTGATTATCGGAATTTGGCAATCTTTTGGTATTGAGATGGGCCCTTTTGGGGGTGAGAGGGGAGTGAAGTTGGCACTAAATCGATCTGCCAGGATATTGGCAGTATCCTTGGGATCAGTACATTTAATGCCATTCTGTTGCAGTTCAGAGCAGATCTGAGCATTGCCATTTAGATTCTTGACATAACTATAGAATGCCTTGTGGTTGTCTTTGGAATCTTTGGCAATTTTATTTTTGTAACTAGCTTTTGAGGACTTTATGAGGGATCTCAGCTTCTTACTGAAGTTGCTGAGGGAGTTTTTTGCATCGTGGGATTTTCCTCTTTTCTGCAACAATTTCTTCCTTCTGTTGTATAGTTTGTTTATAGCAGGGGACCACCAGATTGGCTTCCTTTTTTTGGAGAAGAGCATCTTGGTTCTATTTGGGATGGCACGATTCATGCATGAGTGGATGTGCTCGTACAGTGCCTTAGTGTAGGATTCTGCAGTCGAACCTCCAGATCCCGTCTGCGTGGATGTTGTGAAGTTTGTCACTTCTGACTTCAGTAGCATGAAGTTGGCTTTGGAGAAGTTTTTTAAGGAGGTTTCCTTACTGGGGGGTGGGGGTGGGATGTGGATGTCAAGGGTGATTTCTCATCACTTCTCATCACAACACCCATGACTCTCTTTCCCTAAAGGGCATGCCAACTAATTATGTTACGTCTCTACTGTCTAAACTTAAACCTTGCTCCCCCCCTCTGTTGAAAATATCCCCTCTTATTTCCTACAGCTTGCAGCTAAAAGTACAGTTGTGTACACTTACCATAAATGTAGATGTTCGAGTGTATTCACTGTTGCAGTCATTACATTTGGGTAATCCTGCTGGCAGGTTGCCCTCAGCCGGCCTGAATTCCAAAGTCTTGGGTCCTGCATCGGCCGCGCTCGCCCCTTCCCTGACGTCAGGTCGTCAGGGGTATAAAAGAAGCAGCTGACGTCATTTTTTCCAGTTTTTCTTGCCCCAGATGTCAGGTGCCCCCTGAAAGGGTAGCCAAATTTTGTATATATAAATCAATAAATGCACCAATATAAATTTTACCTTCATCTATAAGCAAATACACCACCATAGGTTGTATAAATCAGAGAAGGAAAGATAAGATCCCTAGAAAAAAGGGGATGGTGGGTGGGTAACCTGGACTGCAACAGTGAATACACTCGAACATCTACATTTATGGTAAGTGTACACAACTGTACTATGTTCTTCATGTTCCACTGTTGCAGTCATTACATTTGGGTAGAGTCCCAAAGCTGTGGTTGGGAGGCTGGAGCTAAACAGCATTAGGAGTGGCTATGAGGCCCTGCAGAACTGCAGTGGCAAAGCCTGCTCTGGATTTAGAGTAGAATGGCAGATGATAATGCTTTTGTAAAGGTGTGCACTGAACTCCAAGTAGCCGCCTCTAAAATGTCTCTGGTTGGTACTCCCCCCTGAGAAAGGCTGCTGAAGTGGCTGCAGCTCTGGTGGAATGTGGCCTAATGCCCTTAGGCACTGGCTTGCCATGGTGTGAATAGCATAAACGAATGCAGTGGCCTATTCACTTCGAAATAGTCTGCTTTGAGATAGCCTTTCCTTGTGATCCTGCAGCATATGCCACTAGTAATTGCTCTGTCTTCCTGAAAGCTTTGGTTCTGTCCAAGTAGAATCAAAGCCGTCTGTGTACGTCCAAAGAGTGCAGAATTCTCTCCCCCTTGTTCTGTGGATTTGGATAAAAAGTTGGCAGATGAATAGTTTGGTTATGAGCCAGACTGGACACTACTTTAGGCATAAATGTTGGGTTTGTTCTCAGAGAGATCCTGTCTGGATAAAACATGATAAAATGTTCCACAGCCATGAGCGCCTGTAGCTCTGAAACTCGTCTTGCAGAAGTAATTGCTAGGAGCAGAGCTGTTTTCCAAGATAAAAACTTTATATCAACAGTGGCAGTTGGTTCAGAAGGAGGCAGGGTGAGCTTTTCCAAGACATAGTTGAGGTCCCATGCAGATATTGGTGATCTCCGTGGAGGCCTTAAATTTTTGGCTCCTCTGAGGTACTGCTTTAATAAAGGATGAGAAAAAATTGATGGCTCTGTATTGTAATGAGCCGAAATGGCAGAGGCATGAATTTTAATTGATGAAAAGGATAGGCCTTTGTCCAGCATCTCAGTTAAGTATTGCAAAATCTGAGGAATAATTGGTACAGTTGTATCAGTTCCTTGTGCCTGGTTCCAAGCACACAATCTCTTCCATTTTCCAGCATAAGACTTTCTTGTACTAGGCCTTCTGGCTTCCAGAATGACATCCATCACAGCTTTGCTGAGAGGTGTTTTTTGTATGACTACATTATCCGCCATGCTGCCAGGTTTAATGTCCTGAGTTGGCTGTGCAGGATCTGACTGTTTTGCTGGGACAGTAGACGAGGTAATTGAGGTAAGATCCAAGCTGAGTAAAGAGATAAGTTCCTTAGGATTGGATACCAGTACTGGCGGGGCCAGTCTGGGGCAATCAGTATCATCTTTGGTTTCTCCTGTCTGACCTTTAGGAGTACCTTGGGGAGGAGAGGCAGTGGAGGGAAGGCATATACTGAAAGGGCATCCACTTTCCATGCTTGTCTGTGATAAGTCCTTGTGCAGAAACTTTTTAGTTGGTAGTTGTGAGGGGAGGCAAATAGATCTATGTCCGGGCATCCCCATTTCCTTGTTATCATGCTGAAGACTTGTGGATCCAGCTGCCACTCGTGGGGATCCATGAGGTTTCTGCTTAGTTCGTCTGCCAGAGTATTTTCCTTTCCTGGCAGGAATTGTGCTTGCAAATGTACTTGGTAAGTCCAAGCTGTGTCCCACAATGTCATGGCTAGTCTGCAAAGGGGGTAAGAATGTGTGCCCCCCTGCTTGTTTATATACCACATGACCGTGGTATTGTCTGTCTTTATCAGTATTTGTCCCAGATGAAGTAGTTCCTTGAAGGCTGTCAGGGCATTTTGAACAGCTAGCATCACTTTTTGATTGATATGTAGATGCATTTAGTTTGAGGTCCATTTGCCCTGAATACATCTTCCTGCAATGTGGCCCCCCCCCAGGCATAATCTGATGCATCCATTGTTAGTGTCTGCCTGGCTGGGGGTAATGTGAATGGCTGTCCCTTGTTCTGGTGACAAGCCTTTGCCCACCATCAAAACTCCTGTTGCAGGCAGGGAATGAGAGTAATCATTGTTTCCAGGCTGTGGCAATGTTGAGTCCAAACACTTTTTAGGTACCACTGAAGTTTCCTCATATGCAGTCTTGCATATGGAATTAGTAGGATGCAGGATGTCATGAAGCCCAAAGCCTGCAGAATTTTTCTTGCAGATAACTGGGCCTTTGTTGCCAACATTGTGAAATAGGTAGTCAGTTGCCTTTGTCTGGCGTGAGATAAACCATCTGGGCAGCTGTATTCAAGCTTGCACCCAGGAATGTTATATCTTGAGAGGGTACTAGTTTTGATTTCTTTTCGTTGTCTGTGTACCCTAGGCATGTTGGAAGTCTTTTCATAAACGCCAGATGTTGAAGAAGAACGTCCTTGTTCTCTGCTTGAATTAGACAGTCGTTCAAATAAGGTTATATTTGTATTCCTCTTTGTCTGCAGAATGCAATTACTGGTGCCAGGCACTTTGTAAAGACCCTAGGTGCAGTAGATAAGCCAAAGGGCAGTGCAGAGAATTGGTAATGCATTGAACCAGCCTTGAATCTGAGGTATCTTCTGCACGACTGTCTGATTGGAACTTCAGGTATGCCTCTTTTAGGTCTAAAGTCACAAGTCAAACGTTCTTGCCAAGCATGGGCAGAGGCTGCTGCAAAGTCAACATTTTGAATTTTGGAATATCCAGGAATGTGTTCAGAACAGATAGGTCCAGTATCAGCCTCCAGGCCTTGTCCTTTCTGGGTACCAAGAACATTCTTGAGTAGAATCCTTGTCCCTGCTCTTGCTCTGGTACTTGCTGAATGACCCCCATGTCCATGAGGGATGAAACTTGTTTTTGTGCCTCTGCCCATTGATTTTTTGGCAGATCTGGCCAGCTGTTTGCCTTTGGCAGAGTATGGAAATGGAATATGTAGCCTTGTGACACTATATTTAGAACCCATTTGTCCTGGATTATAATGTGCCAATTTTGAGCAAAAAGTGCTAATTTTCCCTCTAAGGGTGCTGCCAGAAGATAAGTGCTTGTTGCAGGCAGGGGCAAGTCATTGGGACTGCTTTCTGTATGTTTGTGCTTTATCTTCTCCAGCTTTGGAGGTAGAAGCACCCCATTGTTTTGACCTATAAGAACCTTGCGCCTGGGATCTGCCCCTTGGGCATCTGGATCTGCCCCTTTGAGGTCTGTCTGACACAGGAAAGGACCAATTTATTGTAGGCCAATGTCTACTAAACCTAGGTGGCTGTACTTGTAAAAACTCTAACAGTTTGCATAGATTTAGCTTTGTCTTCCATTTTCTTTAACACCTCTTCTGCCTTAGCACCAAACAAAGTGTCGTGCTGTAAAGGTGCATCTAGTAACTTAACTTTAACATGATCAGGCAGATTTTGTTCCTTTAACCAAGTATGCCTCCAAATTACAGAATCCGAATCTGTGGCCCTGCAGGAGGCCTCCAAACAATCAAAACCACATTACAAAGTATGCTTTCCAACTTGTTCAGCTGCATGCAATAAATCCTGCATTTCCTTGTTTTCAGCACATTCAGAATTTAACATAATTTTCTGTTTAAGCAATCCCATGAGATGTTGCGGATACTTGAGCATATGAAACTGACAGTTTAAGGCCCTTATAGCCAAAGTTGCAGATGCGTAAACCTTTTTTTCCCCCATCTATCCAGTGCCCTTGAATCTCTGTCAGAGGGGTTGGGTTTTTTGCTGTAGAGGCCTCAACTCCCCTGGGACCCTGTGAAATAATTTCTGGGTCAGCAGCAGGGTTTTTAAAAATAAATTTGTGTGAGTCAGGAACCCTGTAATATATGTCAGGCTTAACAGGAGCTGGAGGTAAGGAGTCAGGGGTCAAACTAGACTCCGAAAACACATGATCTACAATGTCTAACACAGGGGGAATGGCTAGAGGCCTGTGCTGTGGTAGTAAAAGGAAATCCCTGAGCCTCTTTTTAGATTCTGAAAAATCTTGGCTTTCCCAGTGGAAATGCTCCCTCATGGTATGCAAGGTTTCCCCAAAGGAATAATCCTCAGGAGGGGTTGCTGAAGGTATAGATTCTTCAGCATCAGAATCCTCATAGGGGGGGTAAACAATATCCCTGATCAGAAGAGGAATTAGAAGAAATAGAAACCTGATCTGAAGATTCATAGTCAGTGTCTTGCCTAGGCCTCTTAGGAGGGGGATGGGAACCCCTGATCACGGTAATCAGGTCTTCGGCCATCTTGATCATCTGTTTTTTGGGCATAGAGGCCTGTACACATGGCTCATGAGTTTGTTTCTTTGCTTTAGAAGCTGCTTTAGTCTTTGAAGCTGAAGTCGTTTTAATGTAAAGATGTTGTGGTCTGAATACACCCTCAGAAGCCGGTACCTGCTCAGCGGCTCTGGACCCATCTGAGGGATTAGCGTCCGAGGCTCCAATACTTTGAGTATCCAGTGGCATGGCCGACTCCACGTGGGAGTCGGTAGCGGCCTGCGACTCTAAAGTAGCGGGTGTCAGGGGCTGCGAAAGCTCCTCACTGAGAACCGGCTAACGGCTTAGGAGAAGCTTCATCGTCGGTTTTGGGCCTCGGTTGTTTTTCTCTATCATTTTCTTTGCATTTTTTGTAAACTCCGGTAGTCAGATGGCTATCCGACGACATTTTAGGATAATTAAACCTGCTACCAAAATACTTTAAAGCAAAAGTATACCGGATGCTTAATAGTGCATTGGTTAAATCTAGCACAAAACCAACAACCGGAAACGTTGTGATCAGGGCCTAGGCAAGGAATACAGTAAGAATTTGCTTTCCACAAGTAATACAATTATTAATTTTTTCTGACATCGGTCTGGAGCAAGAAAAAAAGTTTCCCCAATGGGGTACTTAGCTTTATTGAAGACTTCGGTTCTGAAACTCAAACACGAAAATTTCAGGAGTCGGCCGACCGGCACTTGCGAACTGCTTCTGCTTCAGGCACTGCGCGGCAAGAAAGACTGAAGAAAATGGTGTCGGCTGCTTCTTTTATACCCCTGATGACCTGACGTCAGGGAAGGGGTGACAGCGCCTGATGCAGGACCCAAGACTTTGGAATTCAGGCCGGCTGAGGGCAACCTGCCAGCAGGATTACCCAAATGTAATGACTGCAACAGTGAAACACGAAGAACATCCCCTAGCCTACCCTGTATCCATCCTAGTCAATCGCTCAATCTCCAAATCTTATGTCCCCTCCATTTGGAAAAAGTACTATACCTTGCCCATACACAAAGGAGGCAACTCCTCTGAAATAACTAACTTTCGACTTATCACCATACTATCTCCCCTCTCTAAAATACTGGAAAAATGTATCCATAAACAGGTTGTGCATTACTTGCTCCAGGAAAACCTACTCACACACACACAACATGGTTTTCCACCCAAACACAGTACCTCTACTGCTCTAATATCTTTCGTAAACACTATCTCTTGCTCGTGATAACAATAAACTAGTCTCATGCTTATTCCTGGACCTCTCCAAAGCTTTCGACACTGTCCCTCACCCTCTTCTCCTGACCAAACTTGCAACCTTAACTTCTCTCCCTCCACAACTTCCTGGTTCACTAGTTACCTATCCAATTGCCTACAATCAGTCAAATGGCTCACCGCTCAATCCTCCCCTCTCACAGTAAAAATGGGAGTCCCCCAAGGATCCATCCTTGGGCTTCTACTCTAACATTTTCACCAATCAACTCCACACTTCTTGCCCCCAGTCATCACTCATACAATATGCTGATGACTTTACTGTCATTACCATTGCAAATAATTCATCAAACCTACACTCCTCTACACAAGCATAATTCAATTCTATTGAGACTTGGCTCACTAACAGCAAACTAATACTCAACCCAAAGAAAACTAAGCTCTTACTCTTTCTCCCCAAGAACCTCTCAGCCCTCAAATCTACCTTATCCATTCCATCTAGCAACAAAACAAACATCACTGCTGAACCTAGCACAAAATTACTAGGTGTCACTATAGATGATCAGCTAAAATTCAATCACCACATCACAAAGTGCATCAAAAAGACACACCAGAAACTGGGCTACCTCTACCGCAGTAAGAAATTCTTAAACAGGGCAAAAATAACTCTCTCTCAGGCTTTTCTTCTCCCTACTCTATTATATAGCTGTCAACTATTCACAAATCTCAACAATTCACTTCTCTCCAAACTCGAAAGCACCTACAATAAGGTTGCAAGATTCGCAGCAAATCAAACCTACAAGTCTCACCACTGTATAGCTCCCAAACAACATGATTGGCTTGAACTCCCCCACCTACTTATATGTGCCCTCTTTTTGCCCTAGCCTCACCTCTATCTTAACCAAATATCTACTTGCAAGACCACTCTGAAGCTCTGACCTTGACCTACTCCAAATCTATAAACCTAAAATCAAAACTGGCAGTCTACTCTATAGCTACAATCCTGCCACATCCTGGAATAATCTTCCCCTTGAAATTAGATCACCAAGTCAAACTAAACATTTCAAAACTGCCACATGTGAATTCCTCAAGATAAACTGGTCTTGCCACTGCACCCATCCCCCCCAACCACCTTCACCCCATCTGCCTCCCCAAGTACCCTACTCCCTTTCTACCTTACTCCGCCTCTCTCTCCCTTTTCTCATCTCTCTCCATTCTCCTCTCTTCATAACTTAATCCCCTTTCAGTACTTCCCCCTTTATTTCCTTTTATCAACTATTCCCCATTTTAATCATTCCTCTCCCATCCCTCCTTACTATCCCCATCTCCTTCCTTAGTCTCTCCTACCTATCTCCCCTTTTCCTTACCATCTGCATCGCCCTCTACACCCCCCCCACCAATACTTCTCATCCTACTTTATAGCTTACTGCCTCCTTTGTTGGCCTTACTATATCCTATCTGCATGTGTACTTTTTTTTCTCTTCCATGCTATAATCACTGACCTACAAAACCTGAATCTAGCATTCTAGAAGACCTATATTTGTTGCCAACTACTGTAGGTACAATTATCCTACTGTGAATGAGACTTAATTATTAACCACTTCTTACTTGATTAATGTCTTATTACTCCTGCCAACTCCAAAGTGTATTGATTTTCTTATTTGTAAATAACTTGTATATATTTACCTAACATGTAAACTCTTTTTGTTACAATGTACAATGTTTGTATCTCTATTGTGGAGCTTTTCTCCTTGGGTCTCTGCTGAAAATGAGCCACAAGCTCAGACTAACCAGGTCAACAAATGTAAAATAAAATAAAATAAATAAAATAAATTTAGAAATTTTTTGCTTTGAAATGGCCTTGCAGCAAAGCAGCAGCTGGTCAGATTTTCTGAGAGGCTTAGTCCTGTCCAGATAGAACCTAAGGTGCCTGTACATGTCCAGGGAGTGCAGGATCCTTTCCCCTTTATTCTGAGGATTAGGGAAAAAAGTTGGCAAATGAATGGACTGGTTTAAAGTCACACTAGACACCACCTTGGACATAAAAGATGGGTTAGTCCTGAGGGAAACCCTGTCTGCATGGAAGATAATGAAGGGTTCCACTGCCAAAAGGGCCTGCAATTCAGACATTCTTCTTGCTGAAATGATGGCTAGAAGTAAAGCTGTTTTCCATGAAAGGAGTTTTAACTCTGCTGTAGCAGCAGGTTCAAAAGGCGGAAGCGTGAGCTTTTCTAATACAAAGTTAAGGTCGCAGGCTGGAGTGGGAGCTCTCCTGGGGTCTTAAATTTTTGGCTCGTCTCAGGAACTGTTTTACCAGAGGATGAGAGAAGAGGGGTGGCTCAGTATTATAATGAACTGAGATGGCAGAGGCATGAATCTTAATTGAAGAGAAGGATAGGCCCTTGTGAAGCATTTCTGTTAAGTAATCTAGTATATGAGATAGGTTGGGCGCAGAAGTGTCCCTTCCCTGGGACTGGCTCCAGGAACAGTATCTTTTCCACTTTTCTGAATAGGATTTTCTATTACTAGGTCTCCTTGCCTCAAGAATGACATCCAGCACCTGCTTACTGAGGGTTGCTGGTGATGAGTTCAGGGGATGAGCCAGGCTGAAAGGTGCAGGGTCTGTAGCCGAGGGTGCATAACCTGGCCCGCCTACTAGGACACCATGGAAGACGTCTGAGGCAGGTCCCATGGTGGCAGTACTGTCAGAGTTCGTAAAAGTGGGTACCAGTGCTGGCATGGCCAGTCTAGTGCAATTAGGATTGTCCTTGGCTTGTCCAGTTTAATCTTTAGTAGAAACTTCAGGAGGGGCAGAGGCAGGAAGGCATAGATTGAGAGGCTTTCCCAGGTAAAGGACAGGCCATCCACTTTCCAAGCTTGGCTGTGGGGAGTTCTGGTGCAATATTTGCTCAACTGATAGTTCTGAGCGGAAGCAAAAAGGTCCACCTCTGGTGCCCCCCATCTGTTCCTCAAAAGCTTCAATATTTTGGGTTCCAGTTTCCACTCGTGTGGGTCCATGAGATTTCTGCTTAAGTTGTCTGCCAGTGAATTTAGTTTGCCTGGTAGGAACTGAGCTTGCAGGTACACTTGGCTGCTCAAGGCTGTGTTCCACAGAGCCATGGCTAATCTGCAGAATGGGTAGGAATGGGTTCCCCCCTGCTTGCTCATGTACCACATAACTGTGGTGTTGTCTGTCTTTACCAATAGTTGACCTGGAAGAATAAGGCCTTTAAAGGCTGTCACAGCATTCTGTACAGCTAACATTTCTTTTTGTTTAATATGCAGGTGACTTTGCTTTGGGCTCCATTTGCCCTGAATGCACTGCTGACTGGTTTGGAAGCTCAATAGAAACAGCTCTGACATCAGTAGATGAGGGTGGCGTGGCAAGTGCCAGCATATTCAACACTTCTATGTGTTCTTCTCTGTTCAAAACAGTTTTTTATACATTCTTGGTGTTCAACAGAAGTTTATCCTGCCTAGACCGTGTTGGTTGACTCACAATTATTTTTTCCAGTATTAATGGACACAGGCAGCTCCTAAATGCTTTATCCCATGCATGGATCCCCTCAAATCATCTATGGTAGGACCCCAATTTTCCTTATTAGGGGTAATATATAATAATCCATCTATAACCAAATGGGACAGGTTATTTTGAATACAAAAAGAGAAACCGGGTAGTCTTAAAATGGCCTGGCAAGGGCAGCTAGCCTAGTACTTACCTATGAACCAATAATAGGAATGTGGAGTTAAGTGTCCTTCAAATTCAGGGAAAGCAGAAAAACATGAGAAAGTGTCTGAAGAGACAACATCTTGAAAGAGAAAACCTTGAGAGAAGTGTCGAGAAGTGAGAAGTCTAGAAAGGGCCTCCACAACCCCTCCTGGCTGGGAACTAGAAACCAAAAGGAATAAAAAGCTGCTAAGAAGAGGGGACAGGATGGGTGGTTTCCTGAACCACTAAATTCTAAAGAACCAAACAAAAATATTGGAGTTTACAAGAAGGAGACTGAGGAAGGCCTGAGAATTGAGGGAGGCACTTCCAGATCATAAAATAGCCACTTTGGATAATGGAAAGCATCCAAGCATAGTACAGTTGTGTACACATACCATAAATGGAGATGTTCGAGTGTACTCACTGTTGCAGTTATCACACTTGGGTTATCCTGCCAGGGGTAGCCCTCAGTCAGCCAGAATACCAGAGGCTTAGTATTTCTGCATCAGTTGCAGTCGCTTCAGGACTGATGTCAGGTCGTCAGAGGTATAAAAACAGGCAGCCGACACCATTACATCAGTTTTTCTTGCCCCAAATAGGGAGCTAAGTTATGGTGGAAAAACACCACCAGTAAAAAGTAAATACCAATAGCCCTGTAAGGGGTGAGGAAAAGAGAGAGAGAGAGACAGACAAGGGGGCTGGAGGGTGGGAAACCAGGACTGCAACAGTGAATACACTCCAACATCTACATTTATGGTAAGTGTGTACAACTGTACTATGTTCTTCATGTTTCACGGTTACAGTCATCACACTTGGGTTGATTCCCAAAGCTGAAGAATGGGTGGAAGCAGTCAAGAAGAGTTAGGGCTAGCTAGTAGGACTGCTGTTGCAAAGCCTGTCCTGGATTTGGAAAAGATAGGCAGGTGGTAATGCTTGGTGAAGGTATGACCAGAACTCCAAGTAGCAGCTTCCAGAATGTCCCTGGTAGGGACTCCTCTGAGAAAGGCTGTAGAGGCTGAAGTTGCCCTAATGGAATGCGTTCTGACTCCCTGAGGGGGTGGTTTCCCATGGTGTTTGTAACAGAAATGGATACAGTGTGGTATCTATTTGGAGATGGTTTGTTTTGTTATGGCCTTGCCCTCTGTCCCTGGTGCAAAGCTGACTAGTAACTGGTCAGATTTCCTAAAGGGCTTAATCCTATCAAGGTAGAATCTGAGCACATCTAGAGTGCAGGATCCTTTCCCCCTTGTTTTGAGGATTAGGGAAAAAGGTGGGCAAATGGATAGATTAGTTGAGAGCCACATTGGACACCACTTTAGGCATGAAAGTTGGGTTATTCCTGAGAGAGACCCTGTCAGCATGAAAAATAATGATGGGTTCCACAGCCATAAGTGCATGTAGCTCATACACTCTTCTAACTAAAGTGATGGCTAGAAGCAAGGCTGTTTTCCAAGAGAGGAATTTTAACTCTGCTGACGCTGCAGGCTCAAAGGAGGGAAGCGTGAGCTTTTCCAACACAAAGTTAAGGTCCCAAGCAGGGGTGGGAGCTCTTCTTGGTGGCCTTACGTTGTAAGCCCCTCTTAGGAACTGCTTGATGAGAGGGTGAGAGAAAAGAGGTGGCTCAATGCTGTAATGAGTAGAGATGGCAAAGGCATGGATCTTAAAGGAAGAGAAGGACAGGCCTCTATGGAGTAGGTCTGCTAGGTAATCCAGGATGAGAGAAAAGATGGGCTGTGCTGTATCCACTCCTTTAGTGTGAATCCAGGAGCAATACCTTTTCCACTTGTCAGCATAGGATTTCCTTGTACTGGGTCATCTGGCTTCACGTATGACATCCAGTACCTGCTTGCTTGGGCTGGCCACTGGAGGAGAATTCAAGGAATAAGCCAGAATGCAAGGTTCAGGGTCTGCAATTGCGGATGCAAGAACTGTCCCTCCTGCTAAGTCAGGAGAGTTGGGATCTGGGGTAGGTGCTATGGGGGCACTAGTGACAGACTGTGCAGTAGTGGGTACCAGTGTTGGCATGGCCAGTCTGGGGCAATCAGGATTGCCCTGGGTCTTTCCTCCCGTATCTTGAGTAATACTATTTTAAGAAGAGGCAGAGGGGGAAATGCATAGATTGAGAGGTTTGCCCACTGGAAGGATATGGCATCCACTTTCCAGACCTTGCTGTGAGGTACCCTGGTGCAGAATTTGCTGAGCTGGTCATTGTAGGGGGAGGCAAATAGATTCACCTTCGAGGTACCCCATTTCTGGGTCAGAAGGCTGAAAGTGTTGTGGTTTAGTTGGCACTCGAGTGGGTCTAGGAGATTTCTGCTTAAGTTGTCTGCCAGAAAGTTTTGGTTGTCTGGCAGGAATTGAGCTTGCACGTGAATCTGCATGGCTGAGGCTGTGTTCCACAGGGTATGGCTAGCCTGCAGAGTGGGTTCCCCCCTGCTTGTTGATGTACCACGTCACTGTGGTGTTGTCGGTTTTGATTAGTAGGGGCCCCGGTGAGAGTAGGGATCTGAAAACTGTCAGAGTGTGCTGAACAGCTAGCATCTCTTTTTGGTTGATGTGCAGATTAATTTGATTTGGGCTCCAATGGCCCTGAATGCACCTGCCGTCCAGATGTGCACCCCAGGCATAGCCTGATGCGTCTGTTAGGGTCTGGGTGGTGTGGGATTGTGTAAAGGGAAGCCCCTTGTTGTGGTTGCATGCTGCTGCCCACCAAAGGAATTCTTTCCTTAGACAAGGTATTATAGGTATGATAGTTTCCAGATTATGAGAACGTTGGCAGCCAAGACTTTTTAAGTACCATTGAAGTTTCCTCATATGCAGTCTGGCATATGGAATTAGTAGAATGCAGGAGGCCATGAACCCTAGAGCCTGCAGGAGTTTCCTTGTGGATAGCTGGGTCCTGGTGGCCATTTGAGCGAAGTAGCCTGTCAGGCTTGTTTTTCCGGAGTAAGGAATGCCATCTGGGATGCTGTGTTCAAGTTTGCTCCCAGGAATATAATTTTTTGACTAGGGATTTGTTTGGATTTCATTTCATTGATAGTGTACTCCAGGGAGGTTAGAAGGTCCTTTACAAATGTCAGGTGCTGCAACAACTTTTCCTGACTGTCTGTCTGAATCAGACAATCGTCCAAGTATGGGTAAATTTGAATTCTTCTCCGTCTGCAATAAGCAATGGCTGGAGCCAGGCATTTTGTGAAAACTCTGGGAGCAGTGGATAAGCCAAAGGGAAGTGCAGAAAACTGATAATGTATAGATCCTGCCCTGAAACGTAGATAATTCCTGCAGGAGTCCCTGACTGGGATGTGCAGATAGGCCTCCTTTAGGTCTAGGGTGGCGAACCAGGCATCTTTGGACAGCATAGGGAGAAGTTGCTGTAAGGTGAGCATTTTGAATTTTGGTGCCACCAGGAAGGTGTTTAGAATGGATAGATCTAAGATTGATCGCCAGGTGCCCTCTCTTCTGGGTATCAGGAAAGTCTGGAATAAAAACCTTGGCCTATCTGTTCTGCAGGAACAGGCTGAATTGCCCTTATGGAGAGCGGGGACTGAACTTGGTTTTGTGCCTCTGCCCACTGGTTTGGAGGAAGATCTGGGAACCCTTTTGGGGTTGGCAGCATGTGGAAATAAAATCTTTACCCCTGGGATACTATGTTGAGGACCCAACGATCGTTAGTGATGGAGGTCCAGTTGTTTGCATGGTGGGCAAGTTTTTCTCCTAGGGGCATGAGCAATTGGGCAGAGGCGAGGAGTGGAGTTCAGAAGTCATTGTGAATTCTTTCCATAAGGGGGTGGCTTAGCACTACCTGCTTTAGAGGTGGAAGCACTCCATTGCTTAGATCTCTGCATACCCTGAGACTGTAATCTGGGGGGTGGGGTCTGTTTCCCCTGGGTCTAGTTTGAGATGGCCTTGAGGGGGCTGGAAAGGATCAATGTTTTGAGGGGCCATGCCTACTGAATCTTTGAGGCTGCACTTGCAAATAATCTTTGACCGTCTGCATAGACTTAGCCTTTTCTTCCATCTTTTTTAAAACCTCTTCTGCTTTGGTGCCAAACCGATTGTCCTTGTTCAGAGAAGCGTCCAATAATTTTGATTTGACATGGTCTGGCAAGGTCTGCTCCTTAAGCCAGGCATGCCTTCTAAGCACAGAGCTTGTGAGTGCTGCCCTGCAAGATGCTTCTGGAGCGTCAAAGCCACATTGCAGGATATGCTTGCTGACTTGGCTTGCAGAATGCATAACCTCCTGTAATTCTTTATTTTCTGCACAGTCAGGAAAGGTAAATAATTTTTGCTTAATAAGTTCCAAAGTATGTTGCTGGTATTTCATCATGTGGAATTGACAATTCAATGCTCTAATGGCGAGAGTTGCGGAGATGTATAATTTTTTACCCCATTTGTCTAAAGCTCGGGAATCCTTGTCCGAGGGGGTGCGATTCTTAGTTGCTTTTATTCCTTTAGGTCCTTGGGAGATGACCTCTGGGTCAGCAGAAGGATATGTTGAAGAGAAATTTGTGAGAATCAGGGACTCCTTGGAGCAGGGGGTAAAATATCAGGAGTTAGACTGGATTCCATAAAGACATCATCCACAACATCCAGAACAGAAGGGATAGCTAAGGGTTTGTCCTGTGGTAAATCTAAAAATTCCCTTGGTCTCTTTTTAGACTGCGGATAATCTTGGCATTCCCAATGGAAATGCTCTCTCAAAGTATGTAGAGTTTCACCAAAAGACAAATCCTCTGAAGGGGAGGCAGAAGGAATGGATTCCTCAGCATCTGAATCCTCATAGGCAGATAAGGACGTCTTCATATTCAGAAACCTCAGAGTCGTCAGACTCTTGGTCAGATAAAGCTGCTGGGGACAAGTCTCTTTCTTTTAGCAGGGAAAGGCTGGCTTCCCCTAATCAGCATGATCAGGTCTTCTGCCATTTTAAGCATCTGAGATTGTGGCAAGGAAGCAGGCACTAGAGTTTGGGTCTTTTTTTAGGAGTAGCTCGTACTCTTGGCCATAGAAACTCTGTAGTTTTAGAAAGACCTGAAAGAAGTTGTCGGTTTGTGTCAAATATTAGTAGTGTGAAGAACTCCCTCAGAAGCCAGTACCTGCACAGCGGCTCCAGACCCATCCAAGTTAGAGACAACTGCAGGTTCAGTAGTCAAAGAAGAGCCTCGCGGCATACTGGACTCCGAATGGGTCTCTGTAGCGGCCTGCAAATCCATAGAAGCGGGCATCAGAGGCTGCAAAACAGCCTCACTGAGTACCAGCGAACTGGCAAGTAGCTTAGCAGAAGTGTCTTCGGCAGTTTTGGACCTGTGCGGTCTGTCTCTGTCTGTCTTTATCCTTACGTTTTTTTCAGAAGATCGGTAGTCGGATGGCTTACCGAAGCCATTTTAGAATACGGAGATTGAGAACGAAAGTATTTAGCTACAATAAGGGCCCAATGAATATTTCGAGCGTTGAACAAAACACAAAACTGACAGTGAGGTACGTCGTGGTCTGGGCCTAAACAGGTGATGCAGTAAGAATGGAAATCTCGGTGTGGTATTTGCTTTCCACAGGTGAGACAATTGTCAACTTTTTCTGACATCGGATAGAGCAAGAAAAAAGGATCCCCAATGGGGTACTTAGCTTTAGAACACTTCAAGATGACTCAATTTCAGAACCAAAAACTCAGGTAGTGGCCGACAGGCACTCATGCGAACTGCTTCTGCTTCGGGCTCCTTGGCAAGAAAGACTGATGTAATGGCTTCAGCTGCCTGTTTTTATACCTCTGACGACCTGACATCAGTCCTGAAGTGACAGCAACTGAAGCAGAAATACTAAGCCTCTGGTATTCGGGCCGACTGAAGGCTAACCCTGGCAGGATAACCCAAGTGTGATGACTGCAACAGTGAAACATGAAGAACATCTGTGGTTATCTACTCCCAAACAAGAAAAGAAAGAGTTAACCTGAGAGACAGAGGAATCTTGCCAAGGGGTAAGGAGTGGCTGAATGTCAAACAGAAGCAAATTTGTTAGGGAAAGAAGGCTTCTGGCACTTAGAACCCAGGAAATGCTTGTCCAGAAAAACTTTTCTAGAAGTCCTCTTGCTCCTAGGAGGTGGTCTATGCTATTGCCTACAGACAAAAGGCTTAGATAGACAATTTGAACAAGAGACAAAGACTTGTTTTAGATCCTGCACAACTTTATCCTTATCCTGAAGGGTCTTAATTCAGAAGTAGGAGTGCTGAAGAAGTTCTGTTGGGTCTAATAATTTAACCCTGATGTCGGCATAACCAAGAATACCTCTTCATAGCAGCTGTCCTAAAGAAGGCATCAAAAGCATCATCACTGCATTTAATTGAATGATGATCCATCTGACAACCAGAGCTCAAAAGGGAAATGGCTGAAGACTTGCCTCGAATCAGGCAATATCAACCAGAATGCCCCTTGTTTGGAGAGATGAGTCAAGACATACCTAGTCATATGGGTCTGGTAATTAATAGCCTTAAAAGCTAAAGTAGCAGAAGGCAGCAAAAGTATGTATTTTTTACCATACCTATCCTGTTCTTAGATGGCAAAAGCTTAGAAGAGGACAGCAACTTGGATGATTTATTAGTGGACACAGAAATAACACCAGGATCAGTGGACAGGCTTCTATACAAAAACTTTTGAACCTTGGCAGCTTTATGGACTCTGTCCAGTTTCTTAGGGATAAGAGGTTGAGAATCCGGGGCCTGAGAACTTGCAGCAAAAGAATCCAAAAGGGCATCCAGCACTGGAGGGACTTGCAGAAGATTGAGGAAAGACTATTTGCAAGCATTTGTAAAACAATTTTTTTGAGTGTCAGAAACTTGGAATCGGTCACACTTAAAATATTCCATCATATGAAGTACTGTAACTCTAAAGGACAGTTCCTCCACAAGGGAGTCAACAGAAAGTGAATTCTCTTCTTCAGACACTAAGGCAAGAGAGTGGATTTAAGAAGAGTAATCTGCAGACAGTAAGCCGATGGACTCCTAAACCAAAGTTTACCTCTTCATCAGAAGAATTAGACTCCCTAGGAAGTTTGGAAGGAGTGGAAGACCAGGGAACAGAAGCAGGAACAGATAATCCTTAAGGTGACTTTAGAGCTTGCAGACTGGCAAAAAGTTCTGAGGATTACGCGCCCATAAGTCTCACTGAAAAAAGTTCAAGTAAAATCCTACCAATTTTTTGGGGATCCTTAGCCACAAAGGCTGCATGCCTAGTCATCTGTTTCTATTTTAAAGGGACATCAGGTTTAACAAATCTAAGAGGATCAGACCCCTGCCTAAATTCAATGAGCATATCAGACACCTGTTGCCTAACAAGTATTTGGGGAATCCCCCTAGGCCTCTCTGACATAATCAGCCATGGTTACCTCTACACATCTGTACCTGAAGTAGGATCAGCCTGAGTGGACAAGGGGTAGTCAGCTGCCTGTTGGTCTCCAACTAGGTTGCGGCAAAGGCAGCTGACATTAACACCGGATGGTTCTCAAATCTGTCAACCATCCCAATGGAGATATCTTGTGAAGGCTGGACAGTGGCAGGGATAATATGCATCCTTTCTGCTTTCTTAAGTAGCTACTGAGTGATGGAGTAGGGGGTTTCACCCATGGTATCCTGAGCCAGAAGCTTCAACTGCTTGCTATACAAATAAATGGAGAGAAATGAAAGATGAGTGAGAAGTGTCTTAGAGATACACGCCCGAGAAAGCTCATACTGCATAGGCATTTCTTGTATCTCATCTTTATGAGGAATCCACCCCCACACTTAAATTTTCACTTCCTAGATGACACACAAACTAAAGTAAAAGGAAGAAAAAAAGGAAGAAGAAACCCCAATGGGGCATTTATCTTTAGAAGGCTCAGTAGTTAAGCCAACTCTGTGAACGGCTTTGCAGACTGAATTTAAAAGTAGCATTTGGAATGGCAGGCAAAGAAGTTGTGGATTAGGCACTCATATGTTTCATATATACCTTACACCTTGCACATATGACATATGTCTGACATACAGTGCCTTAAAGGTGTGAAGTCTTTAGTATGCTGGCTGGACATTTATCTGTCCTTGGCAGGATATCCCAAGGGTGAAGAATACCGCGAGAGAGATAAAGAAGCACATGTATGGGTATTGCCGAACCAATTTGTGGGTAGGAGTACATAATTTTTGTTAAAGCCTTTGTTTTATCCTCATTCATTTTGTATCCCGAAAAGACTTGAAACAGTCTCAAAATGTTCCATAACACCATGATGTCCTTTTCTGAGATTATCAAGTACAAAATATCATTATACGTAACGAAGGCCAAGTCTTCTTGCTTACCATACCAATTACATCCCTGAATTTCTGAAACTTCTATTTTCTTTGCCAATCGGTCTACATATAAAGCAATGAACAAGGGGGGAAGAGAACACCCCTGCAATGAACAAGGGGGAAAGAGAACACCCCTGCTTTATTCCTCTATTCAAGCAAAACTTACTAGAGAGAAACCTCCCAATATGATTCTTGCCTCTGATCCTTCATACATTCCCCTTATTAACTTTATTCTCTGCATCAAGACCCATCACGAACAGCGATAATTTTCTTACATTCTGCTTCTTTCTGGATCATCATTGTTCTGTTAATGTTGTCAAATGTTTACACCCCTTCCCCAAAACTACAGTAATCCACATCTACCAATTTTGGCAACACTTCTGCCATTCTTTTAGCTAGTACAGACAAACTGCATTCTTTTAGCTACTACAGACAAACATTTACTAAACATGGTTTAAAACTGACACTAGTCCATATGAAGCTGGGTCTGAAGTTTCTTCATCCTCTTTAGGTTATACAGGTTTCTTACAAGATATTGGTACTTTTCCCAACTTTTAAAATACTGTTAAAAAACCTTCAATATCTTTATCACTTCTTGCCCTCCTCACTTCCAAACTTTTACAGGAATGCCATCACCACCTGGTGGTTTTGCTGCTGATTGATTATAAATCACCATTTTTATCTCATCTCTTTATATCTTAGCAATTAATTGCTGAGCTTTATCTTCCTCTAACCTTGGCATAATTGTCTTCCAGAATATTTCCAAATGTGCTTTTTCTTAGTCTCCCCGCTCCTCTACTTTATACATTGTTTGTGTCTTTCGGCTTTTCCCGGTTAGAGGTCACCACAGCAGAACGAGTCCGCTAATGATTGGCAGTAGATTTTTACGTACAGGCTTGCCGGGCCTAACGCACAACCTTCAACGAAGGAACACCCATTCACGCATGTCGCTACATAGAAGACGCTCTAACTGAGAATTGAACGGGCAACGTCTAACTGTAAGGCGACAACGCTACCGCAGTACCACCACCGCAGTCCTCTACTTTATACATATTACTATAAAATTTCCTAAATATCTCTAATACTTCTGCAGGATCTTTGGTTATTTTGGTCATAGGATCCTCAAGTTTAATGACTACACTTTCTACTTTCTGTTCCCCAAGTCAATGTTCTAAAAGTGTTTGTGCTTTGGAATTATTAAAAATACAAAATTAATATAATATAATAAATAGCAGCCTTCTGAACTCACAATTATCCAAATACTCTCATATCTTTCCTTTAGCACTCTGTAGTTGCTCCTCTTCATGTCATATCAGATTCCCTTTAGTCTACAGTACTTTAACTTTTGTAAACCCCTCTAAATAACTCCTATTACTTCTTTCCATATCTCTTTCAATTATTTCCCGTTTTTCAACTGTTTAATTTTATCCAACTCATTAGCTATTTTTGAAGCAATTTCTATCTTCCTTAAAAACTATTCACTTCCAATACACATTTCTTAAATTCCTCTCATTTTACCGGTTAAGCAGGAAAGCACCAGTGTCTCAGTTTTACTTCATTACCTTGCATCTTGTTTTTAATAGTCATGGTCTTAAAAGCTTATTGGATGTGTGTCAAAGGTTTTGATTAAATAGATGTGCTCTTGTAAAATAGAATTTCTATTCAGTCTAGTTCAGCTGTTGAACCTGGGTTCCTATTACGTTATCGAATCCTTGAAACTTTGAACCTGAGAACATCGAACTCAGATGTTCGAATTTTCAAGAATTTGAACGTAAAAAAATAAACCCTAAAACCTACCTAACTGTTGCAAGAAGGGGGGCAAGCACCCCTGCACCCCCCACTCTTTAAATATACCAACTCTGAAATCGCAATACAGTGCGGAAAGGGAAGATTTCCTTTTACCGCACTGTAGTGCGATCTCGGAGTTGGTATATTTAAAGAGTGGGGGTGTAGGGGGGGCTTGCCCCCTGCTTGCAATATTTGTCTGTTTTTTTTTTTTTACTGTTATCGAAGTTCTGACACTTCAAACATAACGGTTCGACCTTACGGTGTTCGAAGTTTCAGAACTTCGATAAGGTAATAGGAACCCGCTGAACCTTGTGGGAAATAATATATAAATTCTGTCAGGGTTCCTGCTACTGAATTCATGTAAATTACTTCAGAAATCTACCCCTTTTTTTAATATATTCCCTTCTATGTATCGAATACATCCTCACTATTGCAAATCAAGTTCTAGTCCTGACCTATAATTAGAAGTTATGTACTCACCATAACGTTCCATCTGAGTAGGTGACTTCATTCGGATGCAACCTGTGGGTATCGGATCCGACCTCGGATCCGAGCCGGCAATTCAAAAGCTTAGGCTCCGAGCTCCTAGCTCCTCCCTCTTACCCATAATCCCTTGCCAAGCCCTGACTGACCTCAGATTGAGTTTGCCTCAAAATACTGACAACAGTACACTAAAACAGCATAAATACTCGCTCTAAAAAGGTCAGGGGGATGGAGGTTGGATCGAATGAAGTCACCTACTCAGATGGAACGTTATGGTGAGTACATAACTTCTAAATCTGAAGTAGGCAGACTTCATTCGTCTGCAACCTGTGGGACAGAGTCCCTAGCTACCTGAATCCTGGGCGTCATGGAAGGATGTTCCGGAGCACCGCTGAGCCAAAGGATGCTCTTCCTCTAGAAACAACATCCACCTTGTAATGAGAAATAAAAGTATGAGGCGAGGCCCAAGTAGCTGCCAGCAGATATCATCCAATGATACACGGGACTTAAAGGCGGCTGACGTAGAAACTGCCCTAGTAGAATGAGCCGTAACCCTCTGAGGAGCAGATCTGCCTGAAGTGTCATATGCCTGCAGAATACAATTAGCAATCCATTTAGATAGAGTGAGTTTAGATACTGCTTTACCCAGAGCAAATTTAGCAAAGGAGACAAACAGCTGATCTGATTTCCTGTGGCCAGCTGTTCTGTTAATATAAAAACGTAATTGTCTATGAACATCCAAGGAATGCAATTTGTATTCTCCTTTGTTTGAGTACTTGGGAAAAAACACTGGTAAATTGATTGACTGGTTAATATTGGATTCAGAAGAGACCTTCGGAAGAAAAGATGGATTGGTCCTGAGGCACACCCTATCAGGGAAGAAAGAAAGATAAGGCGGTTTGACACACAGAGCCTGAAGCTCAGACACCCTTCTGGCTGAAGTGATAGCTACCAGGAAGGCAGTCTTCCAGGAAAGGTACTTTAAATCAGAAGAAGCTGCAGGCTCGAAGGGAGGAGCAGTAAGGGCCTGCAGGACTAAAGACAAGTCCCAAGGCGGTACAACCTCCTTGACTGGAGGCCTTAACAAAAAAACTCCTTTGAGAAATGTTTTGCATAATTGTCATAAGGGGAGCTGTGTCATGACCAATGTGATAATGCGAGATAGCTGCCAATTGTATTTTAATCGTGGAAGAACTAGCCCCTTGATGAAAGAGGTCTGTTAGAAAATCCAGCACCGCTGACATAGGTGCCGAGAAAGGATCCAAAGTTCTCTGTCCTGCCCATATAGAGAATCTCTTCCATTTACTCCGATAAACCTGCCTGGTGGAAGGTTTATGAGCAGCCACTAAAATGGCCTTGACCGGTGAAGAGATACCGGGAGTCCTAATTAAGGTTGGAACTGGAGCAGCCAAGCTGTCAACTTCAGGGTCCGCAGATTGGGAACTGACATTCCCAGAGGGTGAGAGATGAGATCATTGGATCCAGAATCCATGGTGGATTGATTTTGTGAGACCATACGAAGGGGGACCAAGGTTGTCGAGGCCAGAATGGGGCAATGAGAATCATTCTGCTCCCCAAACTGTTGGCTTTCTGCAGAAGCCTCTGCATCAGAGGAAGTGGAGGGTAGGTATAAAGGAGACCGGGAGGCCAAGCATGCACCAGAGCATCCTCGAACTCCTGGTGGGGAAGCAGAGCGAAGAAATTGTCGCATTTGGCGTTTGAGGGAGAGGCAAAAGATCGCAACAGGGTTGCCCCAAACGGCAAAAATCTTCTTCGCTACTTGAGGATTGAGAGACCACTCGTGTGGAGAAAGGATAGTGCGACTGAGCTTGTCCACAAGGATGTTGGACTTTCCCGGAATGTGCGTTGCTACCAGAAAGCGTTTGGTGGAAATTGCCCATTCCCAGACTCTCATGGCCTCTCGACAAAGGGGTAAGACCTGGTTCCTCCCTGCTTGTTGATATACCAGACTACCGACATGTTGTCTGTCTGAATCGCAATAGTCCCTGAAGGAAGAACGTGGTGAAGTGCTTGCAACGCTAGGAGCACCGCCCTCATTTCCAGGACATTTATATGCAATGACGTCTCTGTGGGATTCCACGTGCCTTGGACAATCTTTCCCGCAGAATGCCCCCCCCACCCGAGGCAAGAAGCGTCCGTGGTCACTGTGGCTCGGGAAATGCAGCGCAAAAGGTCTCCCTGCCAGGGCCGGAGAAAGAAGCCACCAAAGAAGGGAGTCCCTGCACGCTCTGCTGACCGCAATCGGAGCGTTTAGAGAAGAACAAAGAGGGGACCACTGAACTTGAAGGGTCCATTGGAGAACCCGCATGCGTAAACGGGCATGAATGAGAAGCGGGATAGCTGCCGCCATAGAACCTAGGGCCCTCAGGACCGAAGCTGCAGTTGGAGATGGTTGCAGGATCGCTGTCACATGACACTTCAGGCTGGCGATACGGTCTGTGGTGAGGAAGGCTCGCATTGATCTGGTGTCTAGTCTTCCTCCTATGAAATCTATAATTTGAGTGGGATTCAGAAAAGATTTCTCCCAGTTGATCGTGATGCCCAGCCTTGGTGCTAGTTGAAGAAAGTAATCCCTGGCTGAGCACAGAAGATGCCTTGATGATGCCGTCAGGAGCCAGTCGTCCAGGTACGGAAAGACCTGTAATCCCTGGAGCCTCAGGTGGGCCGCTAGCACCTTGGTAAACACCCTGGGGGCTGAGGTGAGACCAAAGGGGAGGACCCTGAACTGATAATGACTGGCTCCCAGCCGAAGAAACCTCCTGGATCGTCTGTCCATCCGAATGTGGTAGTACGCATCCTTGAGGTCTATGGAACACATCCAGTCGTTCTCCCTCAAGAGGGGGAGTATAGATTGCAGGGTGACCATCTGGAACTTTTGCTTGGTTACTGACAGGTTCAACTAGGAAAGGTCTAAGATTGGTCTTAAGTCCCCCGTCTTCTTTGGCACCAAAAAGAACCTGGAGTAAAACCCTAATCCGGTTTGATCTGGGCGGACGCGCTGGATGGCTCTTTTTTCTAGCAGCTGCTCGATTTCGATAGCTGCCGCCTCCCTTTGATCGGGTGGAACATCTGGGAGGCTGCGAGATTTGGGAACCTTGAATAGGGGAATTGAATATCCTCTGGATATAACTCGAAGCACCCAACTGTCTGTTGTTATGGACTCCCAAGAAGTCAGATGCATCGAAACCGCCCCGACTGCCTCCAGAGACGGACAGCCGGGCAACCCTTCAGGGCTGCTGCGTGGGTCTCTCAGAGAAGGGTTCTCTGGACTCAAAGTTGCCAGGAGCTCCCCTGCCTCTAGCACGACCTCCCGTCCTCCTCTGCCACGGAAGGACTGGTTATCCGGAGCAGGTTGGGACTGCTGCGACTTCGGAACCACATCTTCTTCTGTCCCTTTTGGTTCTTAGAGAAGGACCTCTGGGGAGCTGAGAAGCGGACTCCGGCGGCAGACAGCGTCTTCCGTCCTTTTCGCTCTGGACTAATGTCTCGCGAACAGTCTTGCCAAACAAGGCAGAACCATCGAAGGGGCATTCGAAGGTCGCCTTGAAGGGCTCTGCAAAATCACAATGGCGGAGCCAGGCCTGTCGCCTCATGACTAGGCCTGCTCCGCTGGCTCTAGCGGCTCCCTCAGTAGCATGAGACAGTAGCCGCATACATGTATTGGAAACTGATCTGAGAGTGGCCATTCGGGTGGAGTAAACCTGTTTATCCTCACTCGAGATGGACTCCGGGAGATGCAGCGTATTCTTTAATCAGATCCCGCTGCATCCTAATGACATGTGCCATGTAGTTCAGCGCTCTCAAGGAGAAGGTTGCTGAACTAAAAACTCGCTTCCCAATGTGATCCATCGAACGGGACTCCTTGCCCGGAGGATGCACGGAGGGACTCTCCTGGGCCAATTCCCTCTTCGTGGCTGCAGCCATCATCATGGCATCTACTGGGGGACCCTTACTCCAGTGGGTGCGGTCTGATGGAGAAGAAAGAATGCGGTCCGGGCGCTTAGGGATAGGCTCAATGGTGTCCGGATCCTTCCACGCCCTGATGGAGATAAGATCCACCAGGGGGTCAGCAGGAGGGGACACCCAAGAGGTAGAAGGGCCCGCCTCGAATGCCTCCAAGAACACAGACTCGTCCGAAGAAGCCTTGGGGGCAGACCACCCCCCCCTGATCCTTAACATCTCCATGATGTCTCCAAATGAGACGTCCTCAGGGGGTGACCTAGGCGAGCCTTCGCGTTCATCCAAGTCTGTGTCTTCAGTGACGGACTCAGGGGAGTCCATGTGCCTCCTCTTGCACTTACGCTTCCGAGGTACTTCATCGGGGGGGCTGTCCGAGGAGTACTCTTCAGCAGTTGGATGTTCCAAGGGAACCACTTGGGACATCGAGGCGGGCTGTCCCTGGGACCGGCTGGTGGGGGCCTGGCCCAACTGCAATGGAGTGCGGGATGGAGCCGTGGCAGGGACTGGGGTCCGGATGTCCTCGACAGTGCCCTTTCCACTACGCCGAAGCCGAGGGGAGCCAGCTTCTCTAAGCCCGAGAGCCGACCCCCACTCGGATCCGACATACGGATCGAAACCGCCGGATCCGAGAGACCAGTGTGCTCCGACCTGGGCGGAGCCGAAGACACACCAGCTCCCTCGGATCCGAGGCTCGGCCCTCGGCTCCGAGAGGTCGGGTCCGGCACCAAGCACTCAAGGGATGGGACGGATCCGAGGTGCGCCGACCCATCGGATCCGACCCACCCCGGATCCAAATCTGCACGGCGCCGACAGCTCCGAACCCGTGGTATGGGTCGGAGAAGGAGCCAAGGGGTCAAGCCCCTCCCGGATGGGGGCTAGGAGCACTCCCATTTGCATTTGGGCCTGGATGAATTTCCTCATCATCCGGTCCATATCAGCTTCGCTCATAGAAAAGGTTGATCTAGAAGAGGCCACGCGGACCTAGAGAGCCGCCTCGGTGACCTCCTGGAAAGCCTCCTCCTCCTCGGGTCCAGGAGAGAACAGAGGGAGTGGAGCCGAGGAGGAGGAAAGCTAGAAGGCACAGGGAGGCCCGCTTAGAAGGAGGAGCCGAACTAGAAGTTTCGCCTCCTCTTGTGGTGCTTCTCCCTGTGCCTCTCCTTCTGTCTTTCCTTAGAGGAATCCTTCCCCTCCGGCAACTTAGAGGGAGGTTGAGTCCCAGCCGGAGGAGAACTCACAGCAACAGGTTGCTGAGTGGAAGGGCAGAGGCGGCGGTATCTGGGGTAAAAGACCCGCCAGCACCAACTTCGACCTTCCCTCAAAGCCGGGGTTGAACCCTGCACAAATGGTACAACCAGATGACAGGTGTTCAACCCCAAGATCACGACCCAGTGTGGCCATCTGCTGGGGATAGCTTATGGCCACACCGTACATTTTGAAAACACAGCCTTATGGGCTTCAGACATAGTAACCCTAAGGCCTAACACACAACACACACAAACAAACTACGCAAAACCCGATAAATTTAAACAAAAAGAGAGAGGAAAGCCTAAACACACTCAACACTAACTGAAACAAGAAAGAAAATAAAGATTTTGAAAACTTTTTTAGTCAAAACTATTTCTTATCTTCACCAACGCCAGGAACTCTGGAATTCCGTAGCTACTTGCTGCAAACGTCAAAGCGAAATCTGAGGTCAGTCAGGGCTTGGCAAGGGATTATGGGTAAGAGGGAGGAGCTAGGAGCTCGGAGCCTAAGCTTTTCGGATCCGAGGTCGGATCCGATACCCACAGGTTGCAGACGAATGAAGTCTGCCTACTTCAGATGTAATATTAAAAAAATTCAATGGAGTTGGACTAGAATAATCAGGAGTAATACTCCCAGCTGAAAGATGATTATTTCTCCAAAAAAAATTCTTAAGCTCCATAACAGCAACTTTGCTGGAATATAATATATGCCATAATCCTCCTCCCTTGCTAATAGCGACTTATTACTGCAAATATACCATTATTATATTTTCCCTACTTTATCACTATTGGATACTCTCTGGCAATCAGTGTTATTACTCCCCTTTTCCTTTGCCCCTAATATTACACTGAACATCCATCCTGAACTCCTCTATATTTCCCCTCAGCAAAGAGTGCTCAGAACTCTCATGATTAATTGCTTGCACTTGCAGATAGCTTGTTTCCATGTAAAATAGCTTGTTTCCATGTAAAATAGCATTGAGAAAAAAAGCTAACAGCTTTGCAGATGCTTAAAATAACCTTCATAAATTTCACTCAAAACATAATACACAGAATTCCTCTGGTGACTTGCCTTCAGCTACAGACTTTTCTCTCACTGAAAACATATGTTAATGGACAAAACATGCTATCTTTACAGATGCAAGAAACTTAGCACTTGTCATGGCTTTCATCACTTTGTCTTGTTTTGGAAATCTATCTGGTAAAAAAAAACATGTTTACAGCTTACATCGAGGACATTAATCTATACATTCACCACTGTAAAAACAATGGAAATCATCATCTTAATTCTACATATAAAATAATCAATGTACTTTTATATGCCACCCTTCCCTCTTCCCCATCAGCCCAAGATCAAAGCATGTTAGGCTGGACAGAAGCAAGTTCAAGTTTTTTCTTTTGCTATACTGTAAAGCCTATATTTCTTATAAGTAAAAAAGCACTTGTTTACTTTAATATCTTTAATACATATAACAGTCACTGAAAAGATAGCTCACATTTAAAATTGCCCTGACTGCATACCATACAAAACTGCTTTACAATATAACATGCAGTTTATACCATGAAATGTTTTATACATATACTAATAACAAACCTTTTTACTTAGTTATTTTTTTCACTGTAGTGTCCTTTTAAACAGTAATGAGAAAGTGGGGTATATGCTTTACAGTCCCCCCACAAGTTTAGCAAAGTCAGAAAACAGCATGCTTTCTCAGCTACTTTTTCTTCTTGCAAAGCCATATTTCACAACTGTATGTAACTGAGGCTTTATACTGTACCATTTATTCACTAATTTCAGTATTGCTGGTCTTCTTCCTGATCATATTCACCTCCAAACACCAGACTCTGCTTCAAGTCCAAGGTACTCCTAATTATTCTAGTCAACTCCATTGACTTTTTTCAGTCTCTCAAGTACTTTCCTTTGGATCACTGGAAAAGGTTTCACTGGCAAAGTCTCTCTCTTGGAGCTCTACTGTCAGAAAATGAGAAGCAGAGTCCCCTTTGTGTCGCTAGCTCACTTTTTGTTGGATACACTTTTCAATTCTTTCTTAGCATTTCTGGCATCCACAAAATTATTTGATCTTCCAGCAAAAAATATCCTGAAGATAGCTGGATACAGCAGTTTGAACCTTATACCTGTCTCTCGACATTCATGGATTGCTAGGATAAATGTGCTTCTCTTCTACCTGGTGTAATCATTTTCTATAAACACTCTGCTGTCTCCAATTTTTAATTCTTTCCCTCTGCCATAGCTTTGGCAGGATCAACTCTTTCTACTGGTATGATTGCATCTTTACTAATACAGGTCTTTGCTTCTTTCTCATGGCTAGGTTTGGAGCATACACTCAATGTGCCCTTTCAATGGTAGCTGGTTCTGTGGGAATGTAGCACAATAAATGAAAGATGACCTGCCTGAGGTCTGTGAACTACCCAATACAAAAGTCGGCAGCCCCTCATGTGAGGTTCTTATGTGTAGGAGAATTGCAATTCCCACATTCAGAATAGCTTCTCATTTGCAGCTGGAGAAGTCAGGGATGATGAATCTAAATGGACACTGTTCAAGACCTCAACAGTTGAGCTAGTGGTGAAATGCTGTAGCCACACATCATCACTTATTTTGGCAGAAGTGTTATGACTTCCTGAGGGCAACCAAAAGAGGGAAATCTTTTAGAATAAAGAAACAAGCTCCCTGTCCATTGCTAGAAAGGGAATCTCTAGTTATGAATATTTACCAACAAAGCAAGAAGGCATCAGCTGCAAAATCACTGATACAAATGGCTGAGCTTAAATAGGCGGGTTTTAGCCAGAACAAGAAGTCAGTGAGATTAAAGTGCAATCTAATGCTGGTGGGGACCAAGTTACAGAGTGTGGAACTATCAGAGTGATTGTAAGGGAATCCGTTAACCTCAGTATATGTATGCACTGTTTCCCCAGTGTGGCACAGTGTACTGCAATAACCTATATGGACTAATTTAAAGATCATTGCACAGAGCAATAGGTGTGCACTAAATGAAATGGGCAACCAACAAACATCCTTTAAGACGTCAACTTCAGTTCTAAGGGCTAAAAGCATTTTTCTGTAAGCAAGAGCCATTGACACATCATCAGATTTTATTTCTGTGTCATAGTTGCCTGACAAATTTCAAAGTCAGTGAATAAATTGACATATTCATGCAAAATATCAACCATGTCTCTGTATAGTATTAGAGATGTCTGTGACAGTGTGATAATTTTGAACACATGCAGTCTTTGCTTTTACAATGTGAACTTATTTTACCAGTTCAAGATTCTCAAGTCACACTGCCCAAAATATTAGGAGAAAATACCTTCTTAAATACAACAATCTGAAAAAGATCTCTATACTTCTCTATTTGTGTACCTGAATTTCAGCAGTTTCTAGCCAAATTATACCATGTGGTCGCCACCTTAGCTTAATGTGCACAAATGTTTCTTCACAAACTTCTAGGCTCAGCTTTTTAAGAAAGTATTTTCTGATGAAATATTATATTCTGCACCTGTGACTAGTTTAAATTATACATTCTATTAATTCTCAGTATTTTTCAACAGTCTTATCTACATGTCTTAGTGTTTCAGTAATATGTGTGCCTAAAGCCTGTGTATGACCTTCTGCTCTTGAAAAGACCAAATACCTAATAAAATGCAATTTCTTTCTGAGTTGACAATAAAAATTATTTAAGCATGTAAGCATAAACTAACATATAAAGTTGACATTTAAGAATTCCAAAATAAGTGTAGCAAAGGCTTTCCCATCCTTACCAAAGGGGAGGTATTAGCATTTAACATATGTTTAGCAGAAGCAGTAGGATTTACTAAAGACAGTTGTTGCAGGATCAGATCTGGGATTTGAAAATAAAAATCTGTATGACTGTGGAACTTTATACAATATCTCCTTTCATAGGGGCAGCAGACTGGCTCTCAGGAAAGTCACAGCCTGTAATAAACACACCCTCTGATGCTGAAGGACAAGAAGAACAGGACTGGGTTCAAGAAATTCCAGCTGTAATAAATCGTACCAGTTTTCAAGGACAGTGGATCAACATTTTCCCACTTAAACAACTGGTTCATTCTGGATACTGTTTCAGAAAAAGAAAAGTTCTACTAATAAACTGATTCTGAGGACAGTGTTTCTTCTGAATCAGTCACCTGAGGAAATAAAGCAAAAGTTTATTCTATCAAAATCATTTTCCTGTTCAATATTCTGGAAATCTTAAAAAGATGAAAAAAAATCATTTTTTCTCTTACTAGCAACAACTGGAAAAAGAATGGTCAAGAGTCTGAGCTAAACCCTGAGCTAAGCCCAATAAATCTCTCCTGTCAAAAGCAACAGAGATGGGCATACATCTTAACTGCCCAAATTTTTGCCTCATAGTTTTGGTCTGTTACTGATAAAATCTGAGGTTTTCTGGCAAATCACTGAAGATAGAAGTCATTGAATAATGACATACATTTCAGTTTCAGACTTCACATTATTCATTCATAAAACACATACTAATATAAAACCTGTTATTCCAACGACTTTCTAAGTTTTAAAGAGCAATATTTAAAATCTGTCCCTATGGCCTCCCCCCTCCCCATTATTTTTTAGTTTTACCGATATTTCTTGCTCTAAGAGGTTGAAAGGTATAGAGATGGGAAGATAAATGTGCTTCTTTTTGACAGTAATTTCTTTAAAAGCACACCTACTCTTGTTGGGCAAACCATCTTTTCGGACAGGCATCCCAGTCATATTAGATAGAGAGCCATTCTGCTCCTTCTTCAGAAACCAAAAAAGATTGGTTATTCCTTGCCCATCAAGGACACTCCAACAACCACAGAGGAAGTGTCTAACACACGGTCCATGGTGGCTGAATGGGCTATACCAGAGGGAGTCAAAGTAAAAGATGAATGGTGTGAGGAACTAGAAATGGCCACAGCAGAGTCACCCATTTGCTGCAGGGGAAAATTTGTAGCCTGCTGAAGGGGAAATATTGTCTGGAAATGTTCTTTGTGTGGCTGGAAAAAGGAAGAACACAGTAACTTAAGTTGCTCCACAGTGAAGCCAGAAATAAAAACTGAAGCCCAGATAGAACAGTTAAATGTTAAAAAAAGTCCTCTTTTTCCACCAGAAACACTGCAAAAAGCACTTTAATAAATTACTTTTGGAGCTGGTAAGTGTAACACAAATTTTAATTAGAAATAAAAAGAAAATCGTAGTTTAACAACTTTTTCCCACAAAGTACAAAAAGTCACATTTCGCAGTACAGAGTAACTGTATGTCACATGACAGTCCATAAAAACATATTTCCCCTATACTAATTGAATTAATTTCACAGAAATAGTAACTTTTCCAATAAAATTATTAATATGGAAGGATTTTCCCCTAAATGGAATTTTCTCTGCCCAGCCATGCACAACTGCTAACCGACCATCAACCCTTGAAATCCTCCAAGAGTTGTGCCCTTTGGTGCAGGAAAGCTCTGAAGGGCTTGGCATTCAAACTATAAATTGTCTGCAGCTCTGCCCAATTTGCCAATGGTTTTGGTGTACGGAATGTGTCCTTCAGCTCTGGAAGCTGGTAGGCTGTTTTATCCTACAAAGGATATAAACCATACAGCTATGGCTACTGCAGCAGTGACCAAATGATGAACATCTGATCTGTCTCATTCCAAACCATCAGACAGGAATAAGATCAGGACCAGATCCTGCTTTGGGAAGCTATTTCATGGACATGGTTTCTATGCTTTAGTAATTTTAGTTACTACTTAATCAATATTTGTTTTGTGCTTTATTAGGACTGTGAATAATCAAGAGTTTTATTAGGTCTGTATTACAATTTTATTTTTATCCCATATTTCAAATTTATATAGTTACTACATTTTCCTTTTACATCAGTTTTTCATCTACCTTAACAGGGCATACTGCTGCTTAAAGGGCCCAATGGTTGCTCTTTTTTTTTTTTTTTTTTGAGACAGAGGGCTGGATGACATCTTCACCCCTGCCAATGGCTCTCAGATGTTAGGGCTTTGTACATCCTGGTATCTAAAGGTTTCTTTCTTGGGGAGAAATGTCATGCAGATAACAGAATTTTTTTTTCTTCCTCAATGCCGACAGAGAATTTCATCTTCCATAAGGAACTTTCATGTCCCTTTTACAATCGGAAAAAGACAGAAAAGAACAGTTTTCCTGTGGCACCAATGTTAGTGCTATATTTTAATGCCAGACACGTCTGTAACAAAGAAGATATTCTATCCACTTGTTGCTTTGTCCAGAGATGTGGCTGTACAATAATTTTGGTCATATTTTCAAGGCCCTTAGCATCCTCAGGATTCAGTGTGATACAGCATGTGACCAATTCATGCCAAAGTCATTTATCCACTGAGTTGAAAACTGTCACAGTTGAAGTATCAGTTCTGACTGAGCAATGAGTACAAGAGCAAATTAAGGGTACTTTCTCCTTTGCCATCCACCCTGTAGTTTCAGGAATGTTCTTTCAAAAGTTCAAAGAGTTCCTTGTCTCTTCTGTACTTACATCTCCCATGCGGTTTACTATGCGAGATGTCAACATTATGGCTGAACAGGAACTTGTAAGAGAGTACAGGCAAACAGAAAAAAATAGGGGGATCCTAAGCAAAAACCAGCACTGGAGTTTTTTTGTGGAATCTAGAACAGATGCTGCTGTTAAAAAAGGAATAATTAGTAGAGCATACAAAATATTGCATGAAAACTATAAGGATCAATCGGAGGAGGTTAGAAAGGATTGGGAAGAGAGACTGGATAAGCAATTCACAAAGAAACAATGGGGGATATATGTATGTCTCCCAAATATGCAACGTCTAGAAGATTTAGGATCTTTGCTTGGAAGTGTTCACAGAGGTATTTTTATACCCCAAGTAGACTCCAAAGAATTTTTCCTCAAGTAGACAACAAAGGTTGAAGGTGTGATGGTGAGAAAATAACCAACTGGGAAAATATTTTCTGGGTGTATAATGAGTTGGCAGACTTTAAAGATTTGACAAACCAAGTAAAGCAGGAAACAGGAATGCAGGATAAAATTTATTCCGGTTAAATATTTTGCTGAAAATAAATTTAATTGCTGTTCTTGTGGTGTAGTTTACATTATTGTTTGTGATTGTTTAGTACCGAAATATTATATAGGTCAGACAAAGCGACAACTAAAAAGACGTATATTAGAACACATTGGGGATGTACGTAATGCTAGAACTAGCAGTCCAATATATGAACATTATTTTCAAAATACACATAAAGGTTCTGCAGATTCATTATTTTTTAGTGCTTTAGCAAAACCTAATGCTTCTTCAATTATTTAAAAAGTCTATTGAATTTAGAAAGTAGATTTATCTTAAAATATGGAACACTAAAGCCTCGAGGGTTAAACTTAGAGGTTAATTTAAATATTTAATTAATATTCTAAAACTAATTTGACAGTTATTTATTGTCATGTAGTTGACAGAAATATTATGAATTGTGTATGTCTCTTTAAATCTGAATGTTGTCTTAATTTCTTTCAATCATTTGTAATTTTGTCTAATTGGCAGCATTAGTATATATACTGCATTTGGAAGTTTGTGTTTTATTCCTTTGAAGGCTGTTGGGGCCGAGGTACCGGAATAAATTTTATCCTGCATTCCTGTTTCCTGCTTTACTTGGTTTGTCAAATATTATGTGTACTGCTGTTGGTTGTTGTAGACTTTAAAGATTCCCTGCAGACTGCTTCATCAGAGATACTGGGTGAGCAAATTGATGTAATGAATGAAATGATTTTTTTTTTTGAGCTATGATACAGAATCGGAATTGCCTAGACATAAGGAAGGCCTTGCTGAGTCTAATTCTGGTGGCTGCCAAAAAAGCAATTACTAGCAAATGTAAATCAAAGTCTAAACCAACTTTACGAGATGTAGTGAATATAGTAACACAGATAAAACGACTGGAACTGGGATCTTCAGAAAAGGGTAGGAGCAAATTACATAGGAAAAATGGGAACAATACATGCAGAGAAGGAATGAGGTTTAAAAGAAAGCAGGATCTGAATGAGATATGTAATGTTTGACTGACAATGACTGGATAAATTATAAGTGATATATAATATTTGCAACTACAATTATGTTAACATAGCTTGTGATATATAATGCCTGCTAATAAATTTATGCCAATATGGTTTGTTTTCATTTATATAAATGTATGACTGTCTAAGTGAAAATTTAATAAACATATTTTTTAAATGAGAAACTTGTAAAAGAATTTTCCATTATGAAGGGATCCAGGTTTGCTCAGGTGGTCACCACTGCTACCCATATATTTGGGGATATCTTAGATCTGGTATTATAACAGAGTTTCAACTAGTGATTTGGGAGTGAAACTGGTCACTTGACCAGACCACTCCATTTTTCAATCCATGCACCAGCTGTAACCCCTAGACCAGAGTCTTGTGAAATGCAGGAGACTCAGCCTAGCTACTCCAGGCCACTAGTCCTACCTTGCTTGATCAGCTACCAGACTGCAATGCCACTTATCATGCAGAACTGTTGAGGTCTACAAACCAAGCCCTTATTTTACTGGACATGTTAATGTCTACAACCATTCCATTTGGTGTTGGTGAACCATGGTCTGATTTTGAGATCTGCAAACTTATAAGAACTGGCCAAAGGATGGAGTGCAAGTGGCAGTGCACTGGTATAGCTGAGGAAAAGCTTGCAAGAGAGACTGCAGTGGATCAAGTTTTTCAGTGTACATAACGAGAGGTCCCAGAAATTGTGTTTGTACTTTTTTCCAAGAGATCTCTGCTGAAAAAAAATTGAGTAGGAATACTGCTTTTTTTTTGGGGGGGGGGGGGTCTGTGTACCTCAGTCCATATCATCATCATTGAGTTTTTCCTTATGAGAATTTTTTTATGTATTTTTTTTTCTATTTGATATTTTGCCTCGAAGCTTGTCACAATCATGTGTGCAACAAACAGTGTTGTGAAAAGAGAATTTCTGTAATCCTTGAACAGTGTCATTACCATAGTAATATATTAATAATGTAATGTTTCTCCACCAGAATGCATTAACTCTCTCTGTCTCTCAGTACGCACAGCACTACTAAATGGCTGGACCCTCATTTCAGTAGACTGTTTTTAGCCTGTTTGAAGGTACAAGGATCAGTCTTGTACAACACACTGTGTTCCTTACTTGTGGATAGAATTTTTCCAGCTAAAATGAATGAGGCATTGATAACTTCTGTCAAAAAGATGACTGGTTTAGACTGTGATGATCTGCATAATTACTGACCACTCTCAAAACTCCCACTTACTGGTAAAGTTCAAGAAGGTAGCATATGCTCTATTGGATACTTATCTGAGACAGAACATCAACCTTCCATTACACTATGGACCTCATGAAAGACACAGCACTGAGATGTACCTTACAAGACCATTCATTGAATTCCTTGTGGCGAGGGATTAAAGTCATTATTCAGTTCTTGCCAATTTGATCCCTTAACTGCACTTGATATATATCCGATTACCTCATCTTACTGGAGTAGCCAATACATTACTGTGGCATCACTGGTATTGTCTTGGATTGGTTAACACCCTACCTATCCAGACATGCACAAAGTAATTTCAGGGCAGCTACTGACCAATCTCAAAACTCTCATGTACTGGTAAAATTTTCAAGAAGGTAGCTTATGCTGTGGAATACAGTTCCTCTAACTTTCTCACTTGACTGTGGCATCCATAAAGCTCAACTCTCAGTCCATTTTTGTTCTTAACACACATGCTTCCTTTGAGGATCTTATCTGATGGTGAACTACATCATCACCATTAATCTGATGACATGCAGCTGTACCTGTCCTTCCATCACAAGTCTAGATCTGCAAATGACAAATTTGCAAGAAAATTGGAATACATCCATGACTGCATGACTAGTAACCAGTTAAGGGCAAGATGGTAACCACAGCCATTCATACCACTCTTGAGAGTCTCTAGCACCATTTCTGGTGCCAAACTAACCCTGAGAGTGGTTACATTACAGGAACAGTTTTCTACAGTTATCATCGCAGGAATATCTTCCCCATTAAGCATCTTACTCCTCCCGCAGACCTCTCAGCTGTGGAACATATCCTTGTCTCCTTACATCTGGACTACTATAACATGCTAAGCTGTGGCTTCCAGCTGCACAGCCTGACTGCTTATTACTTGTGCAGATTTCTACAGCCTTTTACTTGACTGGGGTATCTAGATACCTGCACATTATTTTGGTTCAGTGGGAGCTGTCCTGGCTTCTTCTTAGGCAGTGTATTATTCATGAAATTCTGATTCTTACATTTCTAGGCCACATGGACAAGGTTCTCCCTATTGTTAGGATCTGCTGGGATGGCATTTGCTACACTAACCTGAGTTCATCGTTCCAGGGGCTGCTGGTTATTCTGAAGGCATGTTTGAATTAAGGCTATTGTGTGGCCTTTACCCACAAGAATTTACATCACTGGGAATTACTGTCATCCAACTGGTTGATAAAGTCCTAGATATTTGCTGCCTTCAAATGACTTCTTAACCTACATTGTTTTTGAGCTTGCCTTTGACCAAATAGTTTTACTTACTTTGTCCAGTTTCTGATTTATTATCTTTTAAATACATTTTTACTCTGCAGTACATACATACAAGCACTTAAACCAGAACTTGAATATGTTTCTCATAACATATCTTAAATGTAGATTAATCCTTACTATACACCAGTTCAAAAAATATCCATTTAATTCAGCTACTTGACTGGCTAAATGACATCATCTTAGTGGTGGTAAACTGTAATCACCTGTACAAAAAGAAACTTTCAGAAAACAACTAAGCTGATTCAAACCAGTGACAAGTGGAGTACCACAGGGTTCAGTCCTGGGACCTCTCCTGTTTGGTATCTACTTCTCTGAAGTACAGGCTAACACGGAAGGCCTCTGGCCAACGAGGTTCGCAGATGACTGCAAACCAGGAACCATAGTAGAGTCCCCAAATGATGTAGACATTCTACAGAAGGGCCTCACTGAGAGATGCCTGGTGTCAGAGGCATGGCCTCAAGCTCAATGCCAAAAAGTGCATTGTAAACAACTTTGGTAAAAACTCTGTACCCATGAACTACCACATAAATGGCAGTCTACTTAACTCCGAATGTGTGATAAGAGACCTTGGGACCCAGGTGGACAGCAGTCTTTCCTTTGATAACCACATCGCCACAGTAGTCAGGAAATCCAATTATTCTTTTTTGGGGGCTTTCCCCTCAGGCTTATGCTGAAAATGGGCATGTGCCTAGTCAGACTTTCCTGATCAACAAACATTAAATAAATAAATAAATAAATACATAAATAAATTCAAAAAAGGGAAATTTTATATCTATTATCAAATGGCAAGGTAATAGTAAAAAACTCAAATGACAACTGGTGAGGGCATATCTCAGTCATGAAAAGAAGAAGCTAGAGCAGGGGTTCTCAAAGTGGGTGCCGTGGCGGACTGGGGAGCCACTGCTTCCTCACAGGGCAGCCATGAACTAATAAGCTTAACTGCAAAATAAACCGCAAACAGTTTGTGGTTTATTTTGCAGCTAAGCTTATTAGTTCATGGTGAACTAAGTCTAGACCTACACTGTAGCTTTTTAGCAGAACTGGTATCAAGTATAGCCACGGTCCCCAACCACCAGGCTGCAGACCAGTACCGGGCCGTGGAGCACTTGGAACCCAGCCATCAGGTAAGTGAATGCCTGTATGAGTGTGTGTGTGTGTGTGTGTGTGTGTGTGTGTCTGCTATGTGAGTGAATGCGTGCATGAAAGCAAGAGTGTGTGTGTGTGAGAGAGATCAGGAGAGTGAGAGCGATGTGTGAGTGAATGTAGGAATGAATGAAGAAGTGAGTGTGTGTGTGTGTGTGTGTGTGTGTGTGTGTGTGTGTGTGTGTGTGTGTGTGTGTGTGTGTGAATGAATGCAGGTATGAATGAGGAAGTGACTGTGTGTGTGTATGGGTGAGACTGGAAGAGTGAGAGGGATGTATGAATGAATGAATGCTTAAGTGGGTGTGTGGCATGTGGGTGTGAGATCGGGAGAGTGACAGCGATGTATGAATGAATGCGTAAGTGGGTGTAGGTGTGATAGACAATGAGAGTGATGTGTGAATGAATGCAGGTATGAATGAGGAAATGACTGTGCTTGAGCGGGAGAGAGAGTGAGAGCGATGTGTGAGTGAATGCAGGTACGAATGAGGAAGTGACTGTGTGCGTGTTTGATCGGGAAAGGGAGCGATGTGAGAGTGAATGCAGGTATGAATGAGGGAGTGACTGACTGTATGTGTGTGTGTGACTGGGAGAGTAACAGTGATGTGTGAGCGAATGGAGGTATGAATGAGGAAGTGACTATGACTGTGTGAGAGATCAGAAAAGAGTGAGTGATGTGTGTGAGTGAATGCGTGCATGAATGCAAAAGAGGCTGTGTGTGTGTGTGTGTGTGTGTGTGTGTGTGTGTGTGTGTGTGTGTGTGTGTGTGTGTGTGTGTGTGTGTGTGTGTGTGTCTGTCATGGGGGGAGAAAGTGAAGAGTGAGAGTGATCCCTGGCAGCAGCAGCAATGAGGTCTGTGTAAGTCTGGACCATGCCACTGGACACATACCTCTCTCCCTCTTAGAGCAAGAAATCTGGACAAAGCCAAAAATAGTGGGGGTACAAAGGCACAAAATAGGGACACTTTTAAGTACTGCTCTTACAAACTTTGAAAGTTGATAGAAATGCAGGTTTTGCATTAGCATGAATTTTCTGAAGGGTGTGAAATATGAAACTCAACTGTCTGTCATTATTTTCTGACTTCAACCTCAATGATCTGCCAGTGATTTGCCAGAAAACAACAATTTTATGAGAAAAAGACCAAAAATCTGGACTTTCTGCAAAAATCTATACAGTTAAGAGGTATGCTGGACAGAGCCAAATAATAGGGACAGATTTTAACTATTGCTCTTATAAACTTACAAGTTAATAAGGTTGCCATTAGGTTTGCTTCCCTCTCAACCATAGTAGGTCAGTGTTATGCTGTTAAGCAGAATGTACACTTTTTTTTGGTAATTGTCTTTTTATTGCACTTTTGAGCTTTTCTCCCCAGGTCTCCTAGTCCAGTCGGGCAGCCTCGTTAAACAAATGTCAAATAAATAAACAAATTAAATATGCACTTTATGCGCACTGCGGGGGCACCTTGGGAAAACCTGGATTCAGCGAGGGCACCGAGAATCGAAAAAGTTTGGGAACCACTGAGCTAGAGTGTTATCAAAGCAACTGACTTCCTTTAGGCTTTTGTTTTTTCTAAAATAAAACTACGCTTAGAAAATACATTTCTAGGTTTTATATACATATACATATTTAAAAAAGAAAATTCATGGATGTTATATAGGCAATGCACAGTTTATTCAAAAATATTTTTGTTACAGCAAGAATGTACTTGCATTTCTAGTAGGAGGTTGGCACTGTACAAAAACTGCTTAGAGTACAATATTGCATATAACAGCAGCTATCATGGAAGTTGCATCTAAGTGCTTTTAATATTATGACAGCACTCTTTATAAATCAAGAGTCATATTAAAGGCATACTTGTAAACTGGAAGATCATATGCAACAAGTCAGATTTTCTTCAAGTGGTTTTAAGGCATTTTCAATCTTTATCTATACAACTTGAAATATCAAGATTCAACACAGGTATTCCACAAAGACAGGCATCACTGTAGTAACGTTAATCACAAAATGGGTCATCAATAAGACAATTCTATGATCAAATTAATATTGCAGCACTTGTAAAATGTTATACCAGCCCCAGCTGAAAACAGTTCCATTTTTGTGAACCATTTAAAACAGATATGCATTTATGAAAAGAATAAGCAAAGAAAAATCACTGAAGATTAAAGAGTTGTTTCACCTGTTAATTCACTGTGCAAGAGAAGGGCTTGGGTACAGCATCAACACATCAAAAAAAAAAAACTTAAAAAGCATCATGGCTGCTGGCTACATTACATGAGTTTTTAACAGTTGAAGCAGTATGACACAATGTCAGCATCAATCCCCAATATGTCTAATGTTAATCAGTGGGCTTATAAGAATCACACTGGAATCAGTTCTGCTATTGTAGAAAGGCAGACAAAGGTATCAGGCCAACATACTTGGTGGTCATAAGTCTGCACCTACCTAAGGTAAACTGACACAGTAACATGACCCTCAAGTGTGAGCCTCCTAGGACTATAAACAACTGAACAGTGAGAATCTAATTAAAAATGCTGATGCAGACGGGTAAATGGTTCCAGCTAGGGGAGCAGGCATCTTTTGGAAAATGTAAGCTTTACCTGATAAACACTGTATTGGAAATAGAGAAATATAAAGAATGGCAGTGGCGCAGGCAGTTTAAAACACACTTTTTTACTGGGTAAAGAGAATGATTTCCCAATGATTAAAGACTGACCATGCTTACGGCAGAGGTAGGCAAAATACCTACCAGGGCAAAATATGAGCAGAAACAGGCAGGTAATAGTAAGGTCAAAACAACAGTCCTGACAAGTCAGTTAAACACAGACATCTGCTGTTGGGTTGTATGTTGGTATTTTAGGATAAGGACACAATCATTTTTAGATCTAGTTACAACAAATTAATTATAACATCGGTACATGTAATCTGAGATAAAACATTTAAAACATAATTGAAAGCTTTATTCCTTTTTATAATATATTAAAACATTGACTAAAGCACATTTGCCTTGCTTTCAGTAGTCTGTAGAAATCTCAACTGTACTGTAAAATGAATTTCACAGTGTCTGTGTAAACATATTTCCAAAACTGCACTGTAAATGCAACATATAGCTGGTGCTTGTAAGTCCCAACAAAATGTTACCACTGGTGATTAGTATTAACAAAATCAAGAAGCAATAACCATGCTCACATACACTTTTCAGAACAAGTGGAACTGGGTAGATGAAAACCATCTCCCATGCTTGAGAAAGTGACAAAACTTCAAAGCAAATAGATGTGGTCAGTTATTATATCCTTGCATTACCTAGGCTGCCGAAATGACAGCTAAAGTTTTTTATACATGCATTTCCACAAGGAATGAACAGTCACTCCTTGGAGTGGTGAAATTAACGCACGTTAATCTATTATGGGTACATTTCAAAAACGAAAGCCGGGGTGCACAATATATTCCAGTTCAAGCCATTTCTGCAACTAGAACCATTTATAACATGGACACAGACAAACTTTCGTAATCTGTGAATACTATGAAAACTAAGCATTTTTGTCAAGAAAATTACTATTATCATATGCTGAGCCATGAAACGAAACAATCCTTCTAGACTTGTCATTAACCCTTTGCTTTGTTACAAATTATCTGAAAATAAATACCGCAGCATCTAAAGTGTACAATAATGCATTACCAATTATTACTTCATGCAGAGGACAGCACGAGTGAATACTGCACTTATTTTACATTAGTCAGGTGATCAAAACACCTTTGGTGCATAAGGGAAAATAAGACTACATTACATTACTTAAGCAAAGAGAACTGAATCCCAGCTGAAAGAACAGTTCTAAAAATATGCTAATCAACTACATATATGGCAATGTTTATGATTACAATGCTACATATGTCATAGGAAAAAAATTTATCTATTTTTTTTTTTTTTTCAATCTTCCAGTAGCAGTTTTTGCAAGTGTGAAAGTACTGCAGTACTGGGAAGGGTATACCGGGAACAAATGTGCAAGTTATCCATTGTAACCATAAATGCTTGAATTACAAAATCACTGCTGCCATATAATTGCTTATGTATAAGAGTTAGCTGCAGGTGGAGATGCCAGCTAACCCTTCAAGCCTGGCACTTGAAAGCAGTCAGATGTCACCAGAGTGGCTCTGATATTCTCCCTTCACTAAGGATGTCAGTTTGACTGTAAAGGGAGCTGCAGCAATCGCTATTTTCTTTTCTTTCTGGATTTTTCTGGTTTCTTTTTTTTTTTTTTTGTTGAAGACGGACATCGACAAGCATGCCCAAGAGTTCAGAGAAAGACATCCAGGGCAAAAGAAAAGTAAGGATTTATCCATCTGAAGCTAGAAAAAACATTGTAGTTGTACAGCAGATTACTTTTAGGTGAAACAAATTATTTCATCAGGGGTGCCTGTCCCAGAGATGGGACCCCAGTGGAACTCCAGCATCAATTAGGGAATAAGAACTTTATTACCAATCTGTAAGAGTACACTGGGAAAATAACCAGGGGCATGAGGTAGATGGGAGAGTCTGGTGCAATGCTGAAGTTACCTGAACATCACAGCGAGTACTTCATACAACTGCACACTGCTCACAAAAAGTAACACTGCTGTGCTACACAGATAGCTACAGCATACCCTGCAGAACTGCAGCAAATAACCTTGTTAGTGTTTCGACTGTATATCTGTTTAGCAATGTTTAGCAAAACTGTGCAAAGTGAAGTATAGGTGCTGCCTCCCTGGTGCTGAGAGGCCAGGTTTCTACAGAAGATTGTTGGAGAAGTAACTGCCCAAGCAGTGTGTGTCATGTCCCCTTACCTAACCCCTGCAACATTTTCACAATGCTGACAGCAAAAGATAATAAAGTCAGATAACCACTTAGGCCTTACCCAGACACTGATTGCTCTTGCTCTCCTCATACAAAGAGGCATAAAGAAGCCAAAAGACTTCTCTGTCTAAATTCTTTAGTTCTGTTTAACATCTTCATTGTCATGCACATCTATCATGTGCAGAGGTCTTTCCCTCTTATCCTTAAGTTTGGATGAAATAATGCAGGGTTTAGATAATTTCTGAGACCATTACTGGCATGAAGAAAGGAATGCTTCTAAGGGCCATTTTATCCGAGTGGAAGACTGTATAAGATTCAACGTGCATCAGAGATTGCAGCTCAGATATTCTCTTAGCAGAGATGATTGCCACTAGGAAAGTCATCCAGGAAAAGAATAACAAGGCAGCTGAGCTAACTGGCTCAAAGCGGAGACAGTAAGAATATCAATAACAAAGTTTCAGTCCCAGGAAGGAAAGATTGTCTTGTCAGGTGGCATAAGGAGAAAGACACCTTTCAGGGTGGAATGACTGTTAATGTGAAGGTGAGGGGCAGACAGAAGCTGGCTCTTCATTCATTTACCCAAGTACGACTTTCGATTTTTTGCTGTAAATCTCTTGTAATATGTGTTCCTATTCTGAAAGAACTGACCCCCCCCCCCCCCCAGTCAGAAAAGGGCAGTGGGATGGAGACATTGGGGTCATTCAAGCCCAAATGCCCTAGCTAGGAGAAAGTAGAGTTGTATAAGTTAAAGTATCCATAACAGTAGATGCTTGAGTGAGCACTGCTGCAATTTCCTTAGCTACATGAGTTATATCCTGCCAAGGATACAACAGCCACCCAGCCAGCTTCCACTGCTTCAGGGCTCCTTCCAAACACACCCAAACTGGCAGGCAGCTTGAACTGAGCAGACGAAAAGCGAAGTTTGCGCTCAACCTTTTTAGAGCTTTTCTGCCATCAGAAAGAGGGAGGCTGAGCCCTGAAAGGGCAATGCTAGGAACAACAAAAAATGCCCACAGCCTGTCATAAAAAATGCATCAAAAAAAGGGGTGGTGGAGGGAGAGGCTACTGCAGCAGTGATCATTCAAATATCTACTGTAATTTTAAGTTTACCTTATACAATTGTACTATGTTCATCATATTGATCATTGCTGCAATAGCATTAGCTATACGGGTACATTACCTTGACTAATTACGTTTGGAAGGTGGAAGGAGAAGAGTCCAAGAAGCTCCTGGAGAATGGTCCTAGCAATGCTTGACCTGGACCTAGAAAATGAATCACGCTTATAGTGCTTTGTAAAATTATGTACAGAAGACCAAATAGCAACTTCTACAATACATCTAGAACCTAACCCTTTCAAAAAGGTCACAAATGAAGCCAAGGCCTGTGTAGAGTTTGCCTTGACCCTGCCTGGAATAGTTTTGTTATGGTGAGTAAAACAGCCTCAGACAACCATTTGGAAATAGTCTGTTTTAACACAGGTTGCCCCTTCTTACATTAAGTAAAAATGAACTGATCCAAATAGTTAGTTCTGTTAAGACAGTACCAGAATTGTCTGTTGACATCCAAGGTTTGGAGAATCATTTCTCCTTCAGTTTTAGATTTTAGGGGCAGGAAATAAAACTGAGAGATGGACAGTGTGGCTTAACGTAAACCAAGATACCAACTTAGAAAGAGAGGATTAGTTCTCAAAAAAAAATTTCCCTATGGAAAATGAGATAGGGCTGATTCACTACAAGAGCTTGTAAGTCAGATACCCTTCTTGTACAAGTCAGAGCAATCAGTAAAACTGGTTTCCCATATTAAAAATCTCAAGCTAGCCAGATTAGCTGGTTCAAACAGAGTAAGAGTAGGCTTTTCTAACACAAAATTAAGAACTCACAGAGGAAGACGCAAGTTTTCTTGGAGGCCTTTTATGAAAACCCCCTTTCAAGAACATTCTGACACAAGACTGCATTGAAAGAAGATGATCATGGGAAGAAATGCTGAAATGGCCAATAAATGAACCTTGACCGAGGAATAACATTAGGATATTAAAATTCACACAAATATTGTGAAAGCAGAACTAACCCTGAATGGGTGCTGGTTATGTTGCTGGCACCAACTAGAAAACCTTTTCCATTTGCTAATATATGACTTCTGTAGCAGCAGCCTTTCTTGCCTCCATTAGTACCTTGCACATCCTCAGTAAACAGGTGCCTAAAATGAATTAAGGTGCATCATCCAAGCAGTCAACTGAAGATGATTGATGTTGGGGTGTGCCAAACACCCCTGTTCTTGTGTGTGTAAATCCAGTCTGTGAGGAAGCTTCTGCTAATTGCTCTTGGCCATTTCCAAAAAGAAGGGAAAACCACAGTTGCCTGGGACAGAAAGGGAGTCATCACAATGATCTTGGGGATTCCTTTGGAATTTTCTGAAGGCCTGTAAGACAGATGCCTTTTCTTTTCCTTGGACAGGAATGTTCCCATATGTTTTTCCACCCTTTCCAATAACATACATGAACATTCCTGTCCACTGAAAAAAGGCATCTGTCTTATGGGCCTTCTTTAACAGAGTCCTGGAACAAGTATTTGCTAACTGATTGTTCAGAGAGGAACCAAAAAGATCTACTTAAGGAATTCCCTATAGATGGATGAAATCTTAGAAGACCACCAATCTAGTTACCATTTCTGAGGATCTGCCCTGGTCCTGCTCAGCTTGTCTGATAGACAATTCTGCTCTGACAGAATGTAGGATGCCTGTAGAGTGAGACTGTGCTGTGAAGCTACATCCCAAGCTAAAATATCTAGTCTGCAAAGGGGGTACAACATGGATTCCTCTTCCTTGTTGATGTACCGCACAACCCTGGTATTGTAAGTAATCACTTAAGAGGTACTGGGGATCAAAGATGGTTCAGAGAGTTGAATGCCTTGATCTTGTCAAATACCTCCTTGACATTTATGTGCTTGCATCTGTCCTTGGACGTCTCCACCAAAAGATTTATTTTCTTACAAACCCCATCATTGAGATTTGAAAATATAAAGGGTGTTGATGCTGGGACCAATAAGATTTCAAATACCACTGTATCTTTCTCATTTGGAGCCTTGGCAGGGGTATCATGAGAACTGTAGATGTCAGGAGACCCAGAACCTTGATGTATCCCCTCGAAGGGACCAACGTCTCAGTCAAAAATCTTAACTGATCTAGATAAAAATCTATTTTATTCCTGTGGCAGAAAAGCTCTTTGAACTGAGGTGTATAGTCAACATCCCACGGACACAATCCTGTGTACTGGAGTCAAGAAAACCTTTTGAATGTTCTGTTGAAATTACAGCTTGTGTAAAAGATTGCTCACCCAAGAAAGAGAAATCCCTGCCATTTAAAAAATACTGTGCAATGATAAGCAGGTCATCTAAACATGGAAAAATGTGGATAACCTGTAGCCTGAAATGAACTACAACTAGACACTCTTTTTAACATTCTTGGTGCAGTAGATAGTCCAATGGGTAAAGCAAAAAACTCATAATGTGGTCCAGATGCACAAAATCTCAAGAAACGTCTGACATCTGGATGAACAGAGATGTGATGATAAATACCTCAAGTCTATTGTTACCAGGCAGTTTCAACAATGAAAAAGTAGTAACAGGTTGTGAAGTGGCATCACTTTGAATTTGGGCATTATCACAAACCGGTATAGGAAATAAAAATCCAGAAACTGAACTCTGAGCATTTTCTTTCTTTGGTACTAGGAGCATCCTTAAATAAAAACTTCCCCACCTGGAAAGGAGAGATTGGTTCTATCAATCCTTGGGACAGCATGTCATGAAGAACCAGCAGAAACAAAACAGTCTGATCTAGAGGATGAGGAATGACCACCCGGAAAGGAGGAATTTCCTCCCACTGACATCTGTAACCTTGATGAATGATTTTTAGAACCCATTTGTCCAAAACAATCTATTGCCAAACAGAAATCTGCAGATTCAGACTTTCTGGAAGAAAAAAGGGGCCAAAGTGGGAGTGGGTAACAAGGTCTCCTGAATACTCATTCAGAATTGGACTGTCCTTCATTTTCTGAGGTTCAAGACTTTTTTTGGAACCTCCTTCCCATTTTTTCTTAAACATCTGTTTACCTGTAATTTGTTGAGACTGTTTATTAAGTTTTTTGCCAATATTAGATGAGGAAATAGAAAATCCTTTGGGCAATTTGGAAAAGGATGGCTGAAAAATCTTGGAGAGATTCCCTCAAATATGCCCCTTTCATCACCTCTGCAGCATGCAGTCTGAACACTAAATGTCTATCCAAGGGAGAATTTAAAATCTTATTTTTATCATCTGGGAAATTCTGATAATGCAGTTATGTAAACATCCACAAAACAGTACCAGTGTCCATAGCCATGAAAGAAGTATCAACAAAATCATACACAACAACTTGAAAGAGGCCAACAAGGTTATGGTAGGGTTGATGGCTGAGAAGTAGCACAGACAAAGAGAATACAAGGAAAAAAGGTTGGGGTTGTGACGTACCAGCAGCACAGATGTCTGAATATCAAACACTTGGTTTAAATGAACTCTATTTGAGCATAGGACTGATCTGATAAAGTAGCTGTACCAGCTTCCCTAGATGTTCTGTTAAAACTGTAAATATCTTTGGTGCAGGGACGAATCAGGCCTACCAGGGAGAAAGTGCTATCCTTTTACAAGGCTGACACCCCCCTGCACATGCCCAGGGAATAGCACACAGCTGTAGTGCTGTTTTCAAGCTGAGGTTAGGCTGGTTTCTGATGCAGGGTACCTTCTTTTCAGCCTCCAACTGTCCCAGAGCAAAACTTTTTGTGCTCCATAAAGGCTCTAAGATCATGATACAATGGAGGAATGTCTCTTTACTGAAAGTCTTGTAGTGTTCACAAGTAGTGACCTGTGATTCTTCATTCAAGAAAATGAGGTAATACAAATGGTAATCTTTAGGAGAACTGTTCTAATACAGGAACTCACATTGTTGATTTTTTTCATGTGATGTTATGGGACATAGAAAGTCTCCCCCAAAATTCCAATCAAATACAAGAAACAACTCTAGATAATAAAAAACTGAAAGGCCCATAAGTGTAATATTTATTTCTTTAAAGACGTCTAAAAGAAACCAATACCCTCTTGTCAGTTTGCAACAAAAGGCTTTTTTTTTTAATTAAAAAAAATGGTGTAATCTGTTCTCACTTTTACATTGAGAATCATATGGATGCCCTCAGCACAGAAAATGGATCATCACTTAAAAGGGTACCTCACAGCTCTAAAAGATAGTAGGAAGGATCACTCACATGTGGCTAATTCCCATGTAAAATGATTACACAGCAGCAACTGATCCCAGGATGAACATCACTTAATTACTGGTACCACAGGGTGAGAAACGTTGGTATGAACAGTACTGCTTTTGAAAGACAGTCTCCTACTGACCTAGCACAAGAAAATAATTATTCAGAACAAAGCATGGAATAATGTGAACACTGACTAAATCAAAAATGGCATGAAGAAATGCAGCTAAAGACTGAAAACAAAAGCAAGAAAACTGTCACAGCAGTAAACAACATGCCCACAAAGAACTCGTGGACACATTAGAAGTACTGCTCAGGAGTGCTCAAGGCTAAAGGTATGATTTTTTTATGACCTGCCATGTAGCCCTTAAGGCCACCAGAAGACAATGGACTGGGTGAAAGCTGACAGTCTTAAGAGACTGCTCTCATCTCATTTCATAACAGGTTTAAGATGATGGTCATTATGCGTTCTAACATACTATATATAATGCCCTGATATAATTGGAATATATTGGGTAGGAACTGAAGAATAGGGGAGGAAAACTTTGTCATATGTAGCTATGTCAAAAACACCTTATATACTTCATACCTCTGCTGAGGTGTGCCATCAATATATACTTTTATGCTAACATGATGGTGAGAAAAAAACTGCTTTACAATCACTGCTGAATCTATGTGGTTTGGGTGGGTAGGGACTAATAATGAAGAAAAGCAGCACACAGGCACTTAGCATAAGAGATAAGCTTTCAATATCCAATAAATTTAGCAAAAAAAAAAAAAACAAAAAAAAACAGGACAACTCCTAAGAAAATGTAAAACCCTGTACTCTAAGGGTTGTGCTGCAGATAGTCTATGTCTTGACATAAACATGTGGTATAATGCTCAGGTAGAAGGGCTTGCAGAACAAAATGAAGCAGTAGGTGAGCCATCTCAACCTGGGAGGGATGGATGAGGGCTTTGGCTGAGGGGGCTTGTCCTGACAACACTACATAGTTTTAACAGAAAATTTGCTTACTGGAACTCTTCAGTGTAACAGGTCAAAAAGGACAGGTTGGATAACTGTTTTGTTAGACCCCTGAAGGTCTAGCCATCCTAACAGAAAATAACTTTGCAGGATGGTAAACTTGGAAGAATCACATTTTATAAAAAATGAGGAAAAATGAACAAGACAGTATACACAAGTGTGAATGCAGTTTCACTTTCACCAGTCCACACAAGATTACATTCTATGTTTTCACTATAAACATTTGATTCCAAAAACATTTTCTGCAAATGTGAAAGTGCAGTTGAGACTTCTAAAACATAATTCAGTTACAAACCATTCTGCCCCTTACACTGCAGCAAAACATTGTAACACACACTTTGCATAGAACAAATAACTAAATTTTAAGAGCATCTTTTTGTCCCTTTGCAAATCTAAACCAGTGAATTATGAATGCTGACTGTAATGGATACATGACTGGGTACAAATAAAAATGATATACATAAACCAAAATGATGGAAGTAGTTCTTATCTATTTCAGTTGGTGTGAAAACTGCTGCTTCTGAAACACAACTGTTCAATTAATTCATACAACTGCCTCATGAGCTGCTTTGAACTGTGGATCAGAAAACTGACTTCGCATCCGTGGTGGGGTGTTATACTGGTTATAATTATTGATCCTCTCATTTTGTCTACAATGGACATTTCCAGTACTAGTTCCTGTACTGTAACTGCCAGAAAATTGTGGCTTGTAAGACTGCTGCTGAAAAGTCTCTTGGTTAGGTGTCTGCTGGCTGTCCAATGATCTTAAAGACTCTGCTGAACCAGATGCAGAACGATGAAGGCTTTTCTGGTAGTTACTATTGTTGTTAAGGGAGTTACTCCTCCATCTCCAGGGCTGCTGGTTCTGTTGTTGTGGATTACTATACTGTGCTCTTCTCCCTTGGTTGTGGGCTTGCTCCCAATCCTGGTTGCAGGATGCATTTGTCTGTTGTAAACTTTTTTGACAAGATGAACTAGTTGCTTTCTCATCGCTCTTTTGCTCCCCTGCATTTTTGGGGACTCTTACTTCAATTACTTCTGCATCAGTTATTATTATATGAGTCCCTGGACTCCAGGAGTTTCTGTGAGCAGGGTTGCTCTTAAATGGAAACCGTGGTTTACGATTCTCAGGAGGTATAAATCTATGAGGTACATTTTGTTTTCGTAACTGTTTTGAAATCTCCTGCTGCTGCAGATTTTGTAGTCGAGTTTGTTCTTGCTTTAGCCATCTCATGCGTCCCCGTCTAAATGAAGCATCATCTTCCATGAGCCTTGACACTCTTTTTTCTTTATTAGGTAGATCATATTCATATTCATTCAGGTATTCTTCAGCTCTAAAATCGCAGTCAACAATCCAGTCATACTTGTCATACTTCTGACTTTCACTACTGTTTTGTGATGTCTTGTCTTTTTCTTGAGTTCCTATTAATGGCAAGACTTGCTCCATTTTTAGCATTTTGTTTCTGAGAGCCTTAATCTCTGCATCTTTCATATTGTTCTGTTTTTTGACATCTTCTAAAATATCCTGCAGTTTATCCAGGTGCACCTTTAGTTCATCCATATCACTACCGGTTTTCAGATTACCCACTACATCCTCGATACGCTCATCTCCAACACCTACGGTATCCCACACATCACGTGCAACAGTCCGCCAGGAATCACGTTCGTTTGGATCTTTTTTGCCATACATAGCACAAAGTTCCTTCATCTTAACAATGGCAAGGGCCTCAATTTCCTGTCTAGTGTGTCTGAAATCATTCAATGCCACCTCATAACATATCTCTTTCACTGCCTGTATCTTAAGATCTGATATCGTAGCCCACTTGGCATCCTTGCTTACACGTCGGCGCTGAGGAATCTGGTATGTTTTAACAGGCTCTCGCTTTTTTCCACTACTGGGAAGCCCACACTTTTTTACGATGGTCTGTACTTTAATGGGAGGCAACTTTTCTCTCAAGGAGGTTATCAGTTTCCAACTTTCTTCACATGACCGCTTTTCAGAATCGTCCCCACTATCAGAATCTGCATCCTTTAAAAAAAACACAAACCAAAGAATACCCCAAAATAACCAAAATGAAAATAGAAACTGAAAATGTTAAAACAAATAAATAAATAAAAAAGGTGTTCAAAACAATTTACATGAAATGAAGAAAATGTGAAATATATCTCTCTAACCTATACAAATGAGTTTAAAGACTGAAAAACAGCAATATTTTATTCACAGTTAAGCCCAACAAAAAGCAGCACTGCAATGAAAATAGAAAATAATTATATTCATATTTTACTTGCTTACAATATTTTGCAGCTAGACCATTTTGTAAATTGTTTTAAAATTTTTTCCTGCTGAGTAGGAATGGGACCCTACATAAAACTTAAATAAAACACTGGATGGCTGGCAATGATTAGAGCCTGAAAAATAAAAGACTCCATGAGTACCTTAAGTAGAATTAAAAAAAAAAAAAAAATATATATATATATATATATATATATATATATATATATAAATACATTTTGTAAAGATGAAACTGCTTTGAAATATAGCTCAATTAAGCAGTTACACATAAAAACTTACCATAAATGTGAATCATTAAAGGGGTCTTCTGTAGCAAACCAGTTTGCACAGGAGTTCTGCTGGTCAAAGACCAACACTACTTAAGATATTTCTAGCAAGCAGTTTGCTATCAAGGGCTACATTTTTCAATATATGCTATTCTCTGCAAATGACTTCCCCACTTCTTTTCTAACACATCAGACCTTAAAAAGAAAGGGATCAAGATATGCAAGGAAGAGGGAGGCCACTGAAGTAATGAAAGGAAGGGAAAATATGGCTAAAGACTCATCTCCAGCGACAACAAAAAGCAAGGTAAATTCAAAAAGTGGAGGAGGATTGTAAAGGATCGACACTGCACAACAGAACAAATCAAAGATCTACTGTGAAGATAAGAATTAAGTAACTGAGTTCCCCCTTAAGGCTATTTTCAGTAGTAGATCATCACATGTTGGATGGGTAAGCAGGAGTTCTGACTTGCAAGGATAGCAAGCAAATTCAAACACAAGGAAAAGTAAAAGAGGTGTGAAAGAAAGTTTTACAAACAGCCAGAACAAACTTAGACCAACTCCTAAATGTATTATCCAGATTTAGCACTTTGTGAAAATGTGTAAAACCCCGAGTAGTTAGTACAGAAATCTACAACACTGAATCAGCAGAGAAGCAAGTTGCCACAACAGCCACACCTCTTGATGAACATCTATTATCATCAAAGGGTAATTAATTCAAAGCTCTTCACAAAAGAAAACATTATAATTTACCAACCATTAAGGTATCACAGTTTTAGAAAAAAAATAAACCATTGGTGTCTATGAGAACGAAAAAGCATCTCAGGTGATACAAGCTGTATACATTTGTGATCTGGAAAATTCTGAAACTCACAAGATTAATTAGAACAATATGTCCAAAGTATTATGTAAACTGAGAAGCAATCACATACATCCTCGGTTCAAAGATCACATGGAATGGTTTTGATACAGTGAAGAGATTTCCTGCCTTAGAGTACTGTTTGATATAAACTAACTTCTCTGCATCATCTTTTGTCTAGTTTCCCTGCTATTTATCCATGCATTTTTGTTCACGACTAATGTTCAGTTACCATTCTATCAACTTCCACACATCTCAACTTCTTAGCACAAGAAATCTGGACAGAGAGAAAAATAATGGGGGGGGCGCCCCAAAACCAAGGATACATTTTAAAAATTGCTCTTACAAACTTAGAACGTTGCTAGAAAACAGATTTTACATTAACATGCAATTTCAGAAAAATATGAAGCCTGAAGTACAAATGCCTGTCATTATTTAGACATTTCAGTCCTCAGTGATGTATCCCTCAACCCCCACTGCAGAAATGCTCTCTCTCAGGTCATACTACTACACTAACCTCAGAGACAGGGTGACCCTGAAAGAAAGAATACTAATAAAGCAGGAGTGTGTGTGGGGGGTTTCAGCCACTGCATGAGCACTTCTTATTCTTATTAGCTTAACTGTCTCCAGGACTGAGTAGGACATTTTTGACTGATCGATATGTTGCGACACAGTGCACCAGCAACAGCACTAGTTCTGCCTCTGCAACTGTAGAAAATCAGGTGTGAGTAAAGGCATTAATTCCTGTTAATGTTATTATATCAATCTTAATCATGCCTACAAGCAAAGATTATGGCTATAAAGGCTAAGTTTGCTCATCTTCACTCCAACTCCTTCATAGAGTATTCTGAATTACTGTACATCTACAATGCAGTTAGGAGCCCCAAGCGTACAAGTATGTGGAGGGGGCATCTAAATGACTGATAGCTGGTAGCCTATTAGGTTGACAGGTACTTAAGATATTTAAACCACAATTGTTCTGGTACACTTACTAGCCTGTTTTCCTTTATCATCACTAGTTTTAATTTCTTTTTCTTAAGACCTTTATGGCACAAGTTTTAATACACTTCTATTAACAACTACTGGACACATGGAAACTAAAGGAAAATTACAAGTTGAGAAAAAATGTACAGTTTTGTAAAATCTTACCATAGCAGTAGATGTCCTTCTCTTCACTATTGCAGTATTATTCATTGTAGGATCTCTTGCCAAGGATAGCCGAACATCTGGCCAATATACCAAAGCCTTTGGATTTTATAGGCACCTTATGTCAGACATGTTCCCCATGCAAGACGAAGAGCATAAAGATGAAGTATGGATAACTGAAGTACCCTAGGAAGAAAAGACACCCTCAAGACCATAACATGAACATCCAAAAGAAAAAAGCTCGGAAAGGAAAGGAATGAGAGCCTCTCAGCCAGAAGGGTAACAAAAGACAGGGGCTGTAGCCATAACAGAGAGGGAAGGAGGAAGGGAGGGACTGGATACTGCAACAGTAAAGAGAAGGACATCTACTGTTATGGTAAGATTTTATACAACTGTATTATGCCCTTCCACATCACTGGTGCAGTATTCTTCACCAAAGAGAGGGTACAAGAGTTAACAAGACTGGGAAGAGGAAGGCATAGAAGAGCCCTCTACAAACCTATGGAGAATAGCCCTGGCCCTGGAAACAACATCTTATTTGTAATGTTTAGTAAATGTATGAACCAAGGACCAATCTGCAGCTTCAAGGATAGAACTGGTGTCCAAAACCCAACAAAAAGGCACCAGATTAGCCAACCACCCCAGTGCAATTTGCCTTTACAGTCAAAAAAATGTCACCATGAAAGGAACAACAAAAGGAGATGGTTTGCTTGGAAACAGAAAAACCTACAATCCAGGGATAAAAAGAAAGTTGTTCAGATTTGCAAATAACCTTCACTTTTTCTAAATAATATCCAAGCTGTCTATGCAAGTCCAAAGTGTGGAGAACCTTCTCAATACCAAACTACGGACAAGGAAAAAAGAAAGGAAATTGAATAGACTTGATTAACCACCTTGGGCAAAAAAGAAGGATAAGTATGGAGAGATCAGGCCTCTGTGAACATTTTAAGAAAAGAGGAATTGTCATAAGAGCCTGAAGCACAGACACTCTCTTGGAGAAAGTAAGAGCCAATAGCAGAACAGTCTTCCAAATACAGAGTTGCAAGGAAACTGAACTGCCAGGTTCAAAAGGACCCTAAGTCAAATTTTCAATAACAAAAATGAGGTCCCAATAAAAATTGATACATATGGATCAATGTGGTTTTGTGACAGGGTGGCAAACATTTGACAACATTAACAGAACAGTGATGATGGAGGGAAGGAGAATGCAAGAAAAAAACATTGTTGTTGGTGGGTCTTCATACAGAGAAAGCATTTGACAAAGTAAGCTGCGACTTTATGAGCAGGGCAATGGAAGCATTTTCATTTCCTGAAAATATTATAAGGTTTATTAGGAGGATATGTGAGGGATCAGAGGTGAAAATTAAAGTGGATGGGTTCCTCTGATAATTTCTGTTTGAACAGAGGAACCAGGAATTGGTGTCCTCTTTCCCCTTTATTTTGCATTACATTTAGAACCACTGGCAAAGAAAATAATCGACTCAGAAATTCAAGGAAATAATTTGTATGGCAGTCAAAAAAAGCTGTAAATTATGTATCCACATACGAAAAGGTTCAGTAATATCTATATTTGTAGGTACATGATAAAATTAAGTATTCTGGACTATGTTTTAAAAATAATTCTGGTGTGGCAACTAAGGATATGTGGTAGGAAACTAAACAAAAGATAATACAAAACTGAAAAAAATGGAAGTTTATTATATGGATATGGATAGTAAAATACAAGCAGTTAAAATGTTTTTAATCCCTTTAATCTTATACACAGCTCAGGCTACTTGGCCTAGAGATAAAACAGATAGTAGAAATGTCAAGAAAAACAATGCCAGTGCTGCTTTAAGGAACAATAGACAAATGACTGTGAACCAGAATACATCCAGCTCTGATGTTGTAACAGAAATAACAGTCCATCTGAATGACTCTCCAGCAGGGACTATTAATAAGAATCAAATTGTTACTACTGCTATTGTACACCATGACAATAATGTGAATGTACATTTGCTAGAAAATAGTGTTGATAATAATATAACCAATGCAGAAATATCTGGTCATAATAATGGTAAGGGAGATATACCTGCATCACCTACAAACTTAGAATTACGTAGCCCCATGGGCGATGGTATTATTAGAAGGAAGACCCAAAATACATCTAAAACTGATGGTCACATTGAGATGGCCCCTTTCCCTATAGGAGAGAAATGGAAAGGAGGGAGGGACCGTTCCATGAGCAGAGGGAGACAGAAAAGGAGGACTACAGACTTGGAACATACAGGTCCAACTTTGAAGAAAATGTGGAATCAGGATGTACTTCACTGATTTGGAATATCTCTAGTAGGATACTTACTAAGGAAGAAATAGGAGTCTTAGAAAAAGGGCTTACCTTTATACCCACCACAAGTAGTGATATAACAGAAACGGTTATAGATTTAAAAATGTTTGTAAGAAATATACAGTTGAAAATAGACTTTGATACCTCAGATATCAGAAATGGTGGATGTATATATAAAAACCCAGTACATTTAGTCCTAATTTGCATCCATTATTAGATGCTTATTCCAAATTAGTGGAAGAAGAGTTATTTAATCATAATATTGAAAATAGAAACAATAAAAGATACAGGAATCTGTCATATCAGGCAAGAAGGGCACTAGAAGTATTAAAAAATGACACTAGTATTATGATTAGGCCTGCCGATAAAGGTGGTCCTACTGTGATAATGGATATGGAGAAATATATATCTAGTATGTTAACCATGTTAAATGATAAACAGTATTATATACCTATTAAACATCAAGTTAATGATATTATAAATAATGTTACAACTGAAATTATGTATTTATATTATCATATACAGATCAGTCCAGAATTATTTCAGTTTTGTCAAGTAGAGAGTCCTAGAATACCATGTATCCAAGGAACACCAAAGGTACATAAAAATCCAACCTCACCTCCTATGAGACCCACAGTAGCTGGTAGGGGTTGGATAACTGAGCCCATCTCCCTGTATTTGGAATCTAAGTTAAGACCAGTGGTGGATGATTACACACATATATTAAAAGACACCCAACAATTTCTATTGAAATTATATGATTATTCAAAAATTGAACAAGGTGATACTGAAAACTGGCTTGTTACGTTGGACATCCAGTCCCTTTTTATTAGCAGTTCCAATAATGAAGGAATTGACTGCACACGTAGGTGCCTTATACATACACAAAGGTATACTATGGCCCAAATAGAAATTATATGTAGATTACTGGGAATAGTTTTGAATAATAATATTTTTACTTTCAACCAACAGATCTATAAACAAAGGGATGGCATAGCTATGGGCACTTCTTGTGCCAATAGCTACGCCAACCTAGTTATGGCTGATTGGGAAAGTAATCATCTTTTTACATTATATGTATTTAAGGAGAATGTTGGCTTTTATGTCCGCTTTGCGAATGACCCTTTTTTTGGTTTGGAATTCCGACCAAGAACAACTGAGTCAATTTTTGAAACATTTAAATTTAATGACTAGGTACCTAAAATTTACCATGACAGCATCATTAAAAATGGTATCGTATTTGGAAGTATACATTGAGAGATTACCAAGTGGTCTTCTTAATACTGGAGTTTATAGAAAATCTTGTCACAGAAATTCCTTTTTACATAGGACCAGTATGCATCCTGGATTCATTTTTAAAAATGTTGTAGAGATGCGTATATCCAGGTTAAATTCAACTGAGGAGGGATACAAGCAAGAAATTAATAAACTAAAACAACAAATTTTAGAAAGGAGTCATAAATTGAATGAAATTGATGATGGTTTAATAGATGTGACTACCCTTAGGCAAGGTAGAGCCTTTCCTTACTTTGCTGATCAAAGCAAATCTAATACTACAACATCTAGTACTAATGATTTTAATAATCAAGGTTCGAGCATTTCCATCTATTATACCCAAGATGTTAAAGATATTAGAGATGCATATATGAAATATTGGGACATCCTACAAGTGGATCCTACCATTCAGGAGGTGGTGGGTAAAGCACCCAAGTTTATCTATAAGAACAAATTTAATTTATATAGGATGCTTTGTAACCCTAATAGAGCTGATTTTAAATTGAATACAAAATGTGGGGCAACACGACCTTGTAAAAAATGTAATTTTTGTCATATGATAGATCAAACAGCTTGTTTTGTACATCCACTTACACAACAACTCTTTAGGTTTCATCCTAATGCAGATTGTAATACTTCACATGTCGTATACCTTGCTATCTGCCAATCTTGCCCAGCATTTTATGTGGGCAAGACAGACAGATGACTTAAAGAAAGAATCAGAGAACATCTATATAGTATTAGGACCAAGTCGGACAAAAATGCATTGTCTAAACATGTTATGAGTACCTCCATAGAACATACCTTTAGATTTCTGGTGATGCATGTAAATTGCCCTACCATTAGAAGAGGTCCTATACATAATCAGACTGAACAAAATGAAACAAAATGGATTATAAGATTAAGGGCGGATCGAGATCCAGGCCTCAGTGATAGGATACCTATTCGACCTATGTTGAAAGACAGAAGACTCAAGATCTAGATTAATATATATGTATATATATATATATATATATATATATATATATATATATGTATATATATATATATATATATATATATATATATATATCTATATATATATATATATATATGTACATCTATGTATATATACATTTTTATATATTCTTTACTTTTACCCTCTATACATCTTAAGGTTTTTTTGTTTCATATACAGGCCTCTCATTATATGACAGAGCAAACTGCATTTAGTATTTCAACATAATTATAAACTTAATATTAATATTTCCATAATTATAGTTGTACACTCGATGGCATTACTTAAGGTATATTGTATTTTAAGTCATTTTGCTTCTTGTATAGAGGCTTTTTATGTATCTTATGATAGAGCCAACTGCACTTAGCACTTTAATACGATCATAATTTAATACTAATTATAGCTGCATAATTTTTGGTGCACATGGCAGTTATATTAATTTTGGGTCCTCATATTAGGTCAGTCCGAATATACTTTACTGTTCTTATGTTCATAATATATTTTTGTACTGTTATTGCTTTGTACATTTTATATATTTCTTAGCAGCAATTGTACTTGAGATATAAATGGCAGTATAGATGTGGTTCCGTTTAGATTATGAATATATGAAATGTTTACCTATTGGGATAAAATGAGTGTGAGATATCTTTAATATTGTATATTTTTATATATAATTTAAGCTGGCTTTAGACGATAAAAATAAGTTGATGTTTAATTCATAACCGGTTATCGATATTTTTATACATTTTTTATATTTTTTTTATATATTCTTATATTATATGTTATTAGTTTATACTTTGTTTTTTATGTAGAGTATATATATACCACACAATATTTTAAAACAATGGTATTGATTTCCATTATGAATGGGAATAATATACACTCAAACAATACAGAGTATATCTAATTAAATATGAAATATATTAGCAGAGTTTTTTAGTATAGTTATCAATAAATAATTTTTAAATTATATAAATTAATTCATAAATTGCTTAAGTAGAGTCTTTTGTTAGATCATATTTTAAAATCCGAGAGTTGTACAGTTGCATAATTATAATACGTATTACTGTTTTTAGCAGCCCTTGCTTTAGAAATGCAACTCGTGCATTTATTGTTTAAACTGTTCAATTATATAGTTATAGTACGGGTTATGTATTTGCTCGTGAATTATGTTATAAATTGTTTATGATGCTTTATTATGCATTTTGATACAATACCAAGTGTTTAACCTATATTCTAGAATTTAAAAATGTATGTTTTATTAATTGTATTCCAGGAAGTGACGTTATGATCTAAAACTATAAAGGTAGTAATTAGAAATTTCTGTTCCATTGGCCTGATGAAGCCTACGGGTGAAAGCGCTTGCCAGATTATTTGTTCCAACAAATAACGGTTTTAATATATTGCATTTGTGGACTGCATCATTGCCGTTACCATCGTTGCTTTATTTGGATATATAATTGAGCTACACACGAGCCCTTGTTAACTAAATGAAGAATTTGTTTGAACTGCTTTCCGGTGAAGTGAAAAACTGCCGGAATTTTTGACTACTTCCAGTTGGCGCCTTTTTACAAGGTTTGATAGTGTGTATCGCTGAGAAACTGATCTGCTACTCTCCCTACTTTAACTTTTGTTATTAACAGCTCAGGCATACTTTTATCAACCAGAGGAAAAGTTGTGGACAGCAATTAAAAAAAGAGCTGAAGAACTTATCTGGGAGGGGAAGATGGCAAGGGTCAAGTGGGATATTGTCCTTGCGTTTTTTAGCCGAAGCCGGCGTCGGAGCATCCGACGGCATTTTATAATTACAACGCTTCCCAAACACTAACCTGGCACAGTCTAACCTTCTCTTAATAGTGCGTTTGTTAAATCTAGCACAAGAGCGGCATCCAACAACGTCGTGCTCAGGCCCTAAACAAGGTATACACAAACTATGGTAATCGCTATGGGGTGTCTGTTTCACACAAGAAATACAGTTATTCACTTTTTCTGACATCCGTTAAATACTGAGGCAAGAAAAACCAAAATATTCCCAACGGGTACTTAGCCAACTTTGATTCGGTCTGAAACTCTGACTTCAGAAACTTTCAGAACGCCAACCTGCACTCGCAAAATTGCTTCTGCATCGGACCATGCGGCAAAAAGACTGAGGATATGACGCCGGTCATGCGATAGTACCCTGACGTACTGACGCCAGTCTAATGCGCCGCGGACCCCAGCCATATACTTTGGTATTCGGGCCGACTGGACAGCGGACTACCCAATAGTTAGGACTGCAGCAATGTGGAATGAAGAACATCTGATCTGCTACTCTCCCTACTTTAACTTTTGTTATTAACAGCTCAGGCATACTTTTATCAACCAGAGGAAAAGTTGTGGACAGCAATTAAAAAAAGAGCTGAAGAACTTATCTGGGAGGGGAAGATGGCAAGGGTCAAGTGGGATAAGCTGATTCTTCCAGTAGAACAGGGCGGACTGGGATTACCTGATTTGAAGGGGTATTTCAAATTTACACAGTTAAGGCTCGTATACATACCACAAGCAGAACTAATAATTCAAAGTGGAACAGGATGATGATATAACAGGGGGAAGCTGAAAAAACAAGGAGAGACAGAGTTTGGATGCAGGCCCTTAGGAGAATAAGAATAATCATACAGAATATTATATTCAAAGTAGCAGAAAGTATCCAAAGAACTAAGCCAGCATAGGAACGAAGAAAGGAGATTCTGCTGATGTGGATGACTGCAATTAGGAATATAGACAATAGGCAAGAGGAGGCTGGAATTTATTGGAGAAAACTGGCAAAGGAACCAGGTATTAGAAGCAAATAACTAGAGAGGGAAAGACGATAGAAAGGCAAGACGCCAAGAATTTATTTGGACTGCAGTTTAGGGACTGCATTCCCTGTCAAGGACTGATATCAGAGTATAGGCAAAGAGAAATAGGGGGTCCTCAGCAAAAGACCAGCACTGGTAGAGGCTTTAGTACAATCAGGAATAATTAGTAGACCATATAAAATATTGCATGATAGCTATATCAATCAGAGGGGACAGGATTGGGAAGAGAGATTGGATAAGCAATTCACAAAAGCAATGGGGGAATGTCTCCCAAATATGCAACAAAATCTAGAATATTTACGATTTTTGCTTGGAAATGTTAACATAGATATTTTTATATCCCAAGTAGATACAGAGAATTATTCCTCAGGCAGACAGCAAATGTTGGAGGTGTGACAGGGAAGAAAGAGGTAACTCGGAACATATTTTCTGGGAGTGGTGGACTTTAAGGATTCCTTGTGGGATGCACCGTCAGAGATGTGGGGAGCGGATTGGTGTGAGGAAGGAGATTATTCTTCTGAGCTATAATACAGAATCAGAATTGCCTAGACATGGTAAGACCTTGGTGAGTCTAATTATAGTGGCTGCCGAAAAAGCAGTTACTAGAAAATGGAAATCAAAATCTAAACCAACTACACTAGAAGTAATGAATGTAGTAACGATAAAATAACTGGAGTTGAGATCTTTAGAAAAGGGTAGGAACAAACTACATATGAAAAAATGGGAATTGTGGGAACAATACATACAGGGGAGGAATGAGGTTTAAAAGGCGGCAGAATTTAAATGAGCTATGTAACATCTGACTGAATATGATTGGGTAGATTATAAGTGATGTATAATGTTTGCAACTGGGAGTGTGTCAGTAAGGTTTTGTAAAATGCTTGCAACTAGGATTGCGTTGGTGTGGTTTGTTTTCGTTTATATAAATGTATGATTGCTTATGTCTTCAATGATAGTTTAATAAAGATGTTTTTTTCTTTAAAAAAGTCAGGAATTGAATAATGTTATGTAATGTTGCTTAGGTTATATGATATACAGCAATATATGTGAAGTACAATGTTTGTAAACATGAACTGGTTAATAAAGTTTGATTACTTTTATATAAATGTAAATGTGTCTATGTCACAAATGATAATTCAATAAAGGTGTTAAAAAAACTGTGGTGCTAAGGAGGAGGAATAGGCTTTCTCTGGAGCCTGATATGAAGGAAACCTTTCAGAAATTGCTTTACCCTGAACAGAGAGGCCAAAGGAGTGTTTAAGGGCAGACATGCAGAGATAGCAGACAGCTGAGCTTTAACTGAAGAATCTGCCAAGCCAGCCTGGAGCACATCACACAAATATGACATAACCAGAAGAACCCCTAATGAGAAGAGATCCTGGTAGCGAGACAGGCACCAAACAGAACCCGAAGCACATCTTCAAAAAAGAGGTGCCTGAATGAAATTAAAATCCTATCATTCACAGTGTCATTTGAACAGTGGACAGGTGAGGATGGAGATCTCTTGCCTTCATTTATATAAATGTATGTAATATGTATTTTTCATTTTGTGCTTGTATCTGAGATTGAATCAACATTTGTATCTGTACATTGTATATGAATTGTACTGTTATTTATATCATCTCCCCAGGCCTCTGCTGAAAAAGGACATTTTATCCAGTCTGACTTTCCTGGTAAACAAATGTAAAATAAAATAAAACTAAATTGTCTTGTGTGAGAAGATCCACCTGGTGAGGTAACCTGTGGTAGCTGCCCCTGGCCAGATGAAAAAGAAGGGGGAACCAATGCTGTCTGGGCCAAAAGGGAGCCACCAACAACATTTTGGGAGAGTCATGTTTAATCTTGTGCAGATCTCTTGGGAGCACAGGAAGGGGAAGAAAGGCATACATAAACATTCCCTGCAAAGGAAAAAATAGGCAGTCCACTTTCCAAGCCAGAGGACTTGGTACGCACAAACAGAACAGAGGCAGCTGTCTGCTCAGAAGGGAGCAATAAGATCTATCCGATGAATACCCTACCAATGGACTCTGTCCAGAAATACATCTCTGTGAAGCATCCATTCGTGAGCCTGTGTCCTGGACCTACTCAGAAACAGTGTTCAATGACTGCATCCTGAAGAAATGTAAATGGTCTGACGTGTCACCTGATAACCGATTGCCAGACAGCAGGCTGAAGAGCTGGTCTGCAAAGGAGATAGGACCTTGTACCCCTGCTGGTTGATGTACAACATCATACTGGAATTGTCAGTGAAGATTTTCAGAGGACCAGGGAAAAAAAGGGAATGAAAGGCCTGAAGAGCCAGAAGCAGAGTCATCTCCTCTTTTACTTTGATAAGGTCTGACCTCCGATGAGGAGACTAGAGAACATGAACTTTCAAAGGGCCACAAGAAGCACCCCTCTCACATCTGAGGCATCCATGAACAGTTCTCGAAAAAAACTGCAGCATGAAAGGGCGGTCTTGGATTGAGGGAAATTTGCTGAATCCACCACTGGACCTGGAGTCTGACACAAGGAAACAAAGGAACAGGTAACTCCAGGGAGTGGAAATGTTGAAGCCACGCCAATTTGAGGTACCAATGAAGATTCCTCATATGGAGCCTGGCAAAAGGAAGGACAGGAACAGTGGATGCCATAAACCCCAGAATCCTGAGAAATTCCCTGGCTGTAATGAAGGACAGAGGAAGACACTGGAAGAAGGCGGTCAGAGACAGAACCATGGGAGCAGGAAGAGAGGTCAACATGGGAATGGTCTGAATCCTGCAACCAAGAAAACTACAATCCTTGGAGGGAGTAAGTACCGACTTCTTGAAATTGATGTTGAACTCCAGACTTTGTAAAAGACAAGTAGAAAAGTGAAGATGTTGCAGAAGACTGCTTGGAGAAGGAGCCTAAAAAGCAGGTCATCTAGATAAGAAAATATCTCTGTCTCTCGAAGCCTGTAAAAGGCAATATCAGGAATGAGGCATGTGGAGAATAGCACTGAGGCATTAGAAAGGCCAAAGAACAAAGAAGAGAACTGAAAATAAAAGGGAAAAACAGAGAATGTGATAATTTCCTGAACAGTGGGGTGAATAAACATATGCAGATAGGCATCCTTGAGGTCTAGAAATATCAAGAAAGCCTTGGGGGAGGAGACAAGAAGAGGAAAAAGTCTGAAGAGACAGCATCCTGAAAGAAGAGACCTTCAGAAAAGTGTTGAGCAGAGTGAGATCCAGAAATGGAGACCAGGTCCCCTCCTTCTCAGGAAGCCAAAACATCCTGGAGTAAAAATCTCTTCCCACTTGGGGGGGGGGGGTGCCCTGATTCAAAAGGGACTGGAAAACCTCAGGAAAAATAGAGTTGGCCTGGAGGAGGCTGTAGAATGCCTGAAAGGGGGGCTTTTCATATCATGAAATACCCTTGACAAATGGTAGACAGCACCCAAAGAGTCTGAAGTGGTCTGTTGCCAATTTGAAATAGACAGATACAGGCACAGAGACAAAAGGACCCGGGTTAAGGAGGGAGAGGAGGCAAACTGTAAATAGAAACGGAAAGAAAGGAGTCTGAGATGTAGGTGTTTGAGTGAACTTAGCAGAAAGAATATGCCTAGATCTCTTCTTGCCTTTGGGAGGTCGACAAATCTGCTTACAAACAAAGGTTTTGTTTAGAAGGGTAATTCCTCTGAAATTTGGGTACAGGGGAAACAAAAATAAGCTTGAGTTCCTATGTGGCCTTGCCCTTATTTAAGGACTTGAACAAGTCAGCAGCAGTTGCCCCAAAAAGGTTTTTATTATCCAGAGGAGCATCCAAAAATTTGACTTTAAAATCAGGCAACACCTGAAGACAAAACCAAGAAAATCGTCTCATCGCAGAGCAAAAAGCTGCAGCCCTGGAAGAGGCATCAGCTGCATTGTAACTGCATTTTATGGCATGATGAGTGATCTGGCAAGCAGACCCAAGCAGGGAAATAGCTGAAGCTTTCCCTACTGAATCAGGCAGATTAGATACAACCTTAGCTACCTGAGAAAGAACAACCAAGACATACCTGGTCATGTGGGTTTGGTAATTAGCAGCACCGAAAAGACAAGGTGGCAAAAGTATACACTTTTTTACCCAACCTTTCCATAGCCCTACTATCCTTTTCAGAAGGAAAGAGCTTGGAAGAAGGAAATAGTTTAGAAGGCTTATCAGTTGAGACTGAAACCACAAAAGGGTCAGTGGAAGGACACTAAACAAAATCTGCAGTCCTCTGGTATGGTCTAGAACCTATTAAGTTTTTAGGTGCCAGGGATCAGGAGCTACAGAGGCAGCACAGTAGGTGTCCAAAAGTATAGCCAACACAGGAGGACCAGCACATGGATTAGGAAACTCCATTTGTAGAAGTTCAATGCATCTCTTTTGGATGTCGGAGACCTGGGAGCAATCCCACTCCATCATATGAGCAATAGCACCCCCAAAGGATAATTCTTCCAAGGGGGAATCCAAGCTCAAAGAATCCTCTTCGCCATAATATAGAGAAGGGATTCTTCCCTAGAATCCTCATCTGAGGAATCTGGTTCCCTTGCCATCTTAACAGGTGTGGAAGACGAGGTAAGTGTAGGGGGCTTTAAGGCCATCAAGGCATTAAACAAGCCTTCAGTAAAATTCTGCCATTCATGTTGGGGATACTTAGCAATATAATATGCTTGGTCTTTTGTTCTTTCTTAATTGGGCAAATTGCCCTTACAGCCCTCATCAATTCAGTCCCTTGCTGGGATTGAATGATCAATAGTAGAAATCTCTTCCCAGACTAATACTGGAGGAATCTCTCTCAGCCCATCAAAAATAATCAGTCTTGGTTGAAAAGCCTCAGAGAATATATGAGAATTCCAATCCATGCCACCCTCCAACAGCATCACAGCAGAGGAATCCAAAGCAACCAACAGGCATCCGTCAGGGTGTTCACTAGCTTTTAGAGAGACATCCGATGGAGGCTGGACAGCAACAGAATCAGGCTAGACTTTCTGGCACTCTTCTGTCTGTCCCTTGGGATGGAGCAGTCTGCCATAGCACCCTGAGTCAACAATTTAAGACACTGGTTCTTGAGGCTTATGGACAGGGAAGAAAAGTGACTACAGAGTGTCTTAGGAATAAACATTTGACAGACAGAATACTGTGCATGATCGTGGGAAGCACCTAGGCAAAAGAAAAACTGGTCCTGATGGTCTTTGAGGAATTTTTCTCCCACACTGACATTTCCCTTTCTTAGATGACATGAACAAGTAATAACAATACAGAAAAAAACAGAGAAAAACCCCCAACAGAGCACTAATCTGAAAACAGCTTTGGAAACCAGCACAAAAGAAGGGCATACAGACCAATGTTCGATAATTGTGCTCGGACTGGAGGCGAAAAAGTTTTGGTTAACTGCGTCCGTATGTCACCTTTATGCCCTACGTCTTACATGGGGAGCATAATTGTGATGTACAGTGCCTATAAAATCCAAAGGCTTTGGTATACTGGCCAGATGTTGGGCTATCCAAGGTAGGAGATCCCTTCAGTGAGGGATACTACAACAGTGATATGGAAGGACATCTACTGATGCTTCCTTAACCTTAAAATGCCTTATTTGGAGATAAGAAAATATGCACTGGTATGTCTTTCCAACCAGACAAGTTAACAGGTCTTTTGGAAGAACACAGTCAACTAATACCTAGTTTTTCTCATACACCAGATTCAAATAATAACGTTGATTCTCTTCCTGAAACCTAAAAGCTTAAACTCAAAACAAATTAAACAATGTTTAAAAAATAGTTGTGTGTATGTGTACATATTTTTTCCTTCCCAATGTTGTACGTCATAAAAACAAAAAATAAAAAAATCCGAAGAAAGTTTGCTAATCTATATCTGTGTATCGCTGCACAGTGAACTCTTCTGTAATATATAATCTGAACTGCAAGACAGCTCTAAATTCTTATTAACTAAACTGAAAGGCCACCAGTTCTTAAAATATAACAGATTCAGTTGTTAAAGAAATAAAGTCATAAAATATGCCCCAAAATACATTTTGAATAATGAACATTACTTACATCAAGAAAAAAGACAAGTCTACAACTCCTCACTTCTGAAATCAACATATGAATCGATAGAATATAAACAGGACAACAAGAATCTTAAATACCTATTAAAAAAAATCAACTCCTCACTTCAAGTACCTCCAACTATATACTACCAAAATATCACAGAGCAACCCACATTATTTATTTATTTATTTATTTATTTTTTTTACATTATGTACTTCAATACCAAAAAAACTTTGAATAATCTCTATAAACTCCCAAAAGCTATACACTACCCCCAGCAGCACCCCCTACTAGACGGTGATATTCATCCTAACCCTGGCCCCAACACTGACCACTCCAATATCCTTGACAAATTAACAGTGCCTATGGTTTCTACAATAACAAAACCATCTAGTTCCCTGTTGATAGCTCACCTTAACATTAGAAGTATCAACAGTAAAATTTCCCACATACATGCTCTCCTTGAAATCCACAAATTTGACATTCCATGTATTACAGAAACTTGGCTAAAACCATCCCCTCTAGACCAGGAAATTACCCCTCCTGGCTATAACATCCTTAGAAGTGACCGTAAAATCAAAAAAAGTGGAGGTATAGCCATTCTCTATAAATCTAACATCCACATTTCACCCTTTAACATACCTCAATTATTAGATACCAAATCTGAACACCTATCTATTAAACTCCTAATTAATAACTCCAAATCTATCTATCTAATTTGCATGCATCTCCCCCAGGTAATAATACCAATACTCTAGAAAACCTACTTAGTAACCTCTCCACCCAACTACCCCAAGAGATAATTGTACTAGGTGACTTTAACATCAATTGGTCCACTTGCAGTTCTTCCAACCCTACCAACCACATAAACCTCTTCGGATTCTCACAGTTAATAACAACAACTAGAATCCATAAACCTAGCAGTAAAGAAACTACTCTAGACTGGATCCTTATTAATAGCCACCATGAAACTTAACACTCCAGGAACCTTTCCTGACAATATCAGTGACCATATGCTTACCTATATCATTAGACAAAAAAAAATCCACATTCCAAACACTCACAATATCAAAACTTCCCACTTAAAAAAATTCTTCAATCCAGACAACTTCCTAAATGAATTACAAGCATGTGACTGGTCACCACTAACCCATCTTGAACTTGACGAGGCTGTCACCTACTTTAACACTAACTTTCTTAAAATCCTTGACTACCATGCACCATATCGTTCCACTAGAATAAGAACCAAATCTGCACCATGGCTCACAAATCAAACTAGGCAAAAGATACTCCTCAAAAATAAAATCTGGGCTAAATGGAGAGCTACCAAATGTCCATCAGATCACCTGCTCTTTAAACAGCTAAGAAATGCCACCAAAAAGGATATTCTTAGAGACAAAAAAGACTACTACCTTCACCTACAACAAACCAGTCATCAAACACCTCAAAAATGTTGGTCAGGAATAAAACTTCTTCAGCCAGGTCACCCTACTACTCCAGACCCAGACGGTTTCAACGATAAAAACTCCAACCTAATCCCTGATGCCTTTAATTGCTACTTCACAGAAGCCATTCAAACCCTAGCCAATTCCTTACCACCCTTCACTGCTTCCCCACTAAAGAACTCCATAACCTCATCACCTACCTTTCAAATCCAACCTGTACCTACATCTCTCATCTGTAAGCTACTTCAAAAATTGAAACCTTGCACACCTTCTGCTGACCATCTCCCATCTGAATACCTCCAAATTGCTACAAAAGCCATAGACTTCCCCCTCTCTATCCTTATTAATAGAACTATCTCAGAAGGCAAAATCCCTACTTTATGGAAAGTATCCCACATCATCCCTCTACATAAAGGTGGACCTTCTAAAGAGCTTTCGAACTTTCGCCCTATTGTTTTACTCTCCCCATTAGCTAAGATAATGGAAAAATGTATTCACAAACAAGTACTTAACCACTTACTACAAAATAATCTACTAGCAAATTGCCAACATGGCTTTAGACCATTCCATAGCACATCGACTGCACTCTTATCCTTTACCGACTCTATAAACAAAAACCGGAACAACTCTTTTTCCTCTGCACTATTTATTGACCTGTCAAAAGCCTTTGATATGGTCAACCATAACTTACTTCTAGAGAAACTAAAAGCCCATTCTCTTGATCCTCACGCTATACAATGGTTCAGGTTTTATCTGGAAAATAGACAGCAAGCAGTGCTTTGGCATAACAATCTGTCTTCACTACTCCCAGTAAATATTGGAGTACCCCAAGGCTCTATCTTAGGTCCCCTACTCTTTTCCTTATTTATTAACAATCTACACATGAACATATCTCAAGCCACCTGCATTCAATATGCAGACAACTCCACCTTAATCTGTACAGCCAAGAATATAGCCTCTCTCCACTCCCTCACCCAAACTGTTTTTCATAATGTTGAAAACTGGTTTATGCAACACTGCCTCCTCCTCAATCCCAAAAAAACTAAACTACTCATTTTTACTCCAGCTCATAAATTACCTAGTCCATTCTTCTCTATAACCTCTAACAATGGCACCAACATAACCCCAGATACTACAACCCGCCTACTAGGTGTAACAATTGATAATCGACTTAGCTATGATGACCACATCAACTCCACCATAAAGTCTGTTAACAAAAAACTTGGAACCCTCTATAGAATTAAACCCTTCCTTACCCTTTCTGCAAGGAAAACTATTGCCCAGACCCACCTCATTTCCACCCTTTCTATGCCTCTGTTATATATACCAACCTATCTAAAAATAACCTCTCTAAACTCTCTACCTGTTATAATAGCACAGCTAGATTTGTCACATGCTCCCCCTTTAAAACTCACCACTGCAGAAACCTCAAACAACTCGAATGGCTAGAATTGCAAAACCACATACTCTGTCAACAACTACTCATCACTCAAAAGATCCTATACCACCCTAATAACACCCCTATCCTCACTAATCTAATTACACCACATAAAAATATAGCTACACTTCGCTCAGCTAATACACTTCCAGTTTCCTCTTTTAAATCTAACAACAAGGCTGGTGATTCACTTTTCTCAAACACTGCAGGTAAAACTGGAATCAGCTTCCCTCTGAATTATCAACCCTTGCTTCAACTTCCCTCTTTAAAAAACATCTTAAAGAGCATCTGAAAACTCATTGGCTTTGTCCATATACTAACACAGACTGATATCCTTTTCCCCTTCCTGCTCTATTCCTCTAACCTATGTCTCCAAAACTAATTACTCTTTTCTTCACAACATGACGATAAAATATAACTTCTTTCTTTAACTGAGTTGTGCTCATAGCTTCTAGTGTGTTTGATATATTGTTTAGTATAACTTTTACTAAAATTTTTTATAGTCTATAATTTTTAGTGTTCTGTTGAACAATGCTGTTTCTGTATTGTGCTTTTATCATGTCCTTGTATAGTTTTATTTTGTCACTGTTTATGCTTGGAGCTTTTCTCCCCGGGCCTCTACTGAAAATGGACATATATCCAGCTCGACTAGCCCGGTCAACAAATTTTAAAATAAAAAAAAAAAAACTGTGTCTTTATAAGTGCTTAACTTAAGAATAACATAATAAGTTGAAAATGCAGCTATAGAAGTTACACCAAAGCTTATTCTCACTGCTTTGTCAAGCTTCTCACTCTGTCATCTGAAAAGAACTATGAAGGAACCTCAGTCTCACCAATTTACTTGTCATTTTATTTTATGTGGAGGAGCCTTACGTCAAGCAATTGTGATTGTGACCTCATTCTTTTACTGACTGCTCAAAGCTGAAGGACATGAGAGGGTGTGGATACAGTTGGACTCTTCCTCGGGCACAGACCTCATTTTTACTACCACAGTCCCCTACAAGGCCTGCTGTGCTTACTATATGGCATAAGTCTACTGGTTAACATCCTAATCCCCTCTATCCTCATTTATAAGCAAGATCCTAAGATACTCACACTCGGAAGGCAATCTGCTCGTTTATGTGAGACAACTATGAAACTAATACACTTAAGCAGTAAAAATGAATGTAGAATGGAGAGCAGTCACTTATGAACAAAAGAATATATTTGCGAAATAACAAAGATGCAACCCTTGTGCCCTCCCTCAGATGAAATATTGCCAGCCTATGCCTTCACAATCTTTTGACGAAAATCATTAACATGAGTGACAAGAGGCATCCTTACTGAAGTCCCATTCCCTTCATGAATGTACTTGACTTAATGCTGATAATACAGGCATACCTCTCACTCTGCTATTACAGGCCCCAAACAGCACACAACAGCAGCCCCCAAGACCTCCACAATGGTGAACATTCTGAATTATAATTAATTGACAACCACATGCACTTCCTCTGAATCCCAGTATAGTATACCATTCCTGCAGCTTAGAAATCCATTGAAAAATGATGAAATCTGTGAAAACATTAAGGATATATCATCAAGCCATAACACAAGAATACATTTCAATCATAGGCCTGAACTACTTTCAGGACTTCTTCCTATTACTGAGGATCACTTTGCACCAACCATTTGAGTGGATGTTTTTCTTCTATTTAAGACTACTCTGCCAAAGTCTATGCATTCAATCTTTCAGTAGTGGGGATTAATTTAACTTCCGTCTTTGGCTGTTATCTCCTTACCCTGAATTTGAGCGCCATACAATTATGCAAACTTTAAAAGGAGCAAGCAAATAAACCTGCAAAGGATTAGCAGGGCTCATATCTGCTTGAGAGTGAAGCATCAGATCTGATATGACAGCTATTAGTGGTGGCTTGGAAAACAAGCAAGATAAAAGGGCCATCGCACTAACCAGATGAAAACCTAATGATCTAAAGAAAGACTATGATTAAGTTAAAAGAAGGTGAACAAAACAACTAGATTAAGTCATTGTTTTCCAAACAATTTACAGCTGCTCAGAAACTTGTTAAAATTCCAGAAAAAATATGTTCTTATTTTACTAATAGGTCTGTCTGCGAGTAAGGGTACAGAAAACAGGCAAGGGGAAACTGAAATTTACTATAGGAAATTAGTAGAGGAACAAAGGGACTGGGAGTAAATAACTCAGGAACAAATGTAACAGAGTGGGATGAGGCCAAGCAAAAGTTTAGGAGCTGGTGGAGTGCTAAGGGAAAGACCAGCTCTGGTAGAGTTTTAGCTTAAGAGTAGAACAGTTAAAAAAGGGATCATAAGCATGATGTTCAGAATACTGCATGAGAACTATACAAATCAATCAATCAGAGGAGGTTAGAAACAACTGGGAAGAGAGGATGGAAAGCTACTTTACAAATGAATAATTTAGAAGAAATGAACAAGGCTCCCAAGTCTAGAAAGTTTAGGATTTTCGTACGGAAGTGTGTTACATAGGTATTCTTATATGCTAAGCAGACTTCAGATTATTTTTCCTCAAGTAAATGGCAAATACTGGAGGTATAATGGGGAAGACAGATGTAATTAGGAACATGCTTTCTGGTAAAGTAACGTGTTGGCAGATTTGAAAAATACTCCCACAGAGTACTTGGATAGAAATGTCGGGGGACAAATGGTTGTAACTAGGGAAATTATTATTTTGAGCTGGGACATAGGATCTGAGTTGCCTAGACACAGTAATTTCTTACTAAGTTTTATGTTTCTGGCTGTTAAAACATCAACTGCTAGAAAATGGAAATCAAATGTCAATAAATAAAATAAATAAAAAAAATCTCTCTCCAACATCAAGGAAGTTTGGAATACTGTAAAGGAGATAAAAGAACTGAATATGTGATATTTTGAAACACAAAGGAACAAATTTCATATAACTGGAATTTGCAGAAACAATACACACAAAATAATCCTCAGGAGGAGTGAGGTTTAAGGGAAAGCAGGAATTGAGGAACTTGGAGTGAATTAAAATTGTTAAAATATACATAGTGTATGACCATAACAATGTAAAGTTGTTACAATTCATTTTCTTCTCCAATCATGTATATAAATGCTATGTTACAAATTAAAATGTGATGATTTTTTTTTTTTTGATTTAACAAAGATGTTATTAAAAAAAAACTAAATTTGTCTAAAATCTTCAAGCAATTGGCATGCAAGTGAAATGAGGGAGCAAATTCAACAGAACTTATTAAAATGTTCCAATCTGAGGATCTCAGATTCATATTTTAAATAACAGGAGATTTTTCTTTTCAACAGGAAAAACAGAATGGGAAGAAGGAACTTATGGCAAGTGCAGCATGCTAATTTCAATTTTATATGTGATATAAAAAAGTACTTATTTGTATAATAGGTGGCACATCAACTTGCCAACAACCACTAGTGATCACTTTCTTTATCATAAAGAAATAATGAAGATTCAACACCTATACCTCTAATATGCAACTATGTGCTTGCATGACTTATGGGAAATTTTAATTGCTGCGGGTAGATGTAAGGCTCACCTACCCACAGGAACCTATTCTAGGCCCATCAAGGATGGTTCTGCTCTTAAAATTATCGGTTAATCTATGAAAGGACCCTCCTTTATGGATCCTATAGTTTGACTGAATCCCACACTGTAACCACAAGAGAGGAAAGAGCTGCTGGTACAGTACAAGAACCAAGGTGAAGAAAGATGAACAACAAAGTACATTGCACCAAATAAGGACAGCTCCTGGAATAGAGACTTAGTTAATAATGCATAGTGAAAGCGTGCACTAAAGGCCAGCTACCTGTACACCAAATTACTGCCGTGAAGACATTAAAAAAACACTAGACAGAGGCACTCTTCTAGTGGAATGGGCTTTGACTAGATCATTTCTCCTGTCTAAAGGAAAACAATAATGAAGCTGGTAATCTGCTTGGAAAAATGTCTGTTTGGCAGCTGTATGGCCTTTCATCCTCAAAGCAATGCAGGAAAATATCTGATTTCTCTTTATGAGCTTAACCATTTCAGGTAACACCTGAGCTGAGCACGGATATCCAGTGTGTGAAGGACTCTTCTCTCCACCCTGGTTTCTGCTAGTTACAAATAAAACAGGAGGAGGTGAATGGACTGGTAAAAGGAAAAACGTGTAAACCACTTTCAGGAGGAGAAGCAGGTTAGTTCTAAGAGACACAAACCACTTTCAGGAGGAGAAGCAGGTTAGTTCTAAGAGACACCTATTCCCTATGGAAAAAAAAACATGATTTCCTGCATTACAGGATGCAGCTACAAGATCCTACTCATACAAATGACTGCCACCAGGATTAGAGTTTTCAAGAAATTACCACCACCATGCTAGTAAGATCAAACAGTGAAATAGCAAACTTATTTATCATGAAGTTCAAGTTCCATTGGGAAGGGTTACTTCAAGGCATGTGCACTACTCCTACAAAGAATCTGCTTGACCATTCAATCCTTGGAAGGAACCAAGGACCCCCTACCATAGAATAACCAAACCCAGAATCATTCAACTGTCTGAGACAGATTAGAGTCACCAGTGAATTGACTGAAGGGAGTGTTACTTGTTAGTGTTCTGCCCAACTTGAAAATGCTTCCATATGGAAGTACAGCCCTGCTGAGTGGATGTCTCAATAACCACTGACAACTAGATATGAGCTCTGACAGGACTTGAGGGTCTACATTGGTATTTATCTCCTATGGTGGAGTCATGTGTGACCTCAACTATGGGAGATATTCCTTGTCTAGGAAAGGAAGAGTTGCTTGCATAACCTTAGACCCAAGTACTGCAAACAATACTCTACAGCCGTAAGGGGTGAACACAGTTGACTTGATAATTCTTCCTCGAACTTTGTGACAAAGCTTGGAATAATCCAAAACAGCAGGAAGGCATACAGGAACATCCAGTGCCACATAAGGGAAAATGCATCCACTGCTATCCTCAATCTTTTCCAGATGAACTGAGCAGAATAGACTGATTAACAGGTTTGTCTCAAAACCACCTCAATCCCATAAGACCTGGATCAGAAATTACCACAATTTGCAGCTCCAGGAAAGTACAGGATGAGTGGCTCAAAGTTTCCCTAGTTAGTTTAGTTCTCCAAGCATGTAAACTGCTGAGTGTGATGATACTCTCTACGGCATTATGACAGGGAAGCACAGTATCCCAACACAGGGGGGGCACATTTTGTCTCAGTTCTTGTTTAGATATTACATGGCAGCCTAGTTGTCTGATGGGGTTAGGAAAGCCCCCACACAGCAGTTTTTTTCTCAAAGCTTCTCAAAGCCAAAAGAACTACTTGCAACTCCAACTAGTTAATACAGGAACCAGTTTACAGGGGGAACAGGGGGACCATGCCTTCTAAAACTTGTGGGAGCCAGTGTGACTTCCCACTTCACAAGATAAGTAACTTTCATTAGAATCTGTGACAGACTCAAATGCAGAAAGGGAAGGTCCCGAACAAGATTAGTGAGGAATGTTCATCACTCCAGAGCTTAGCAACAGAGATGTAATACAAGAAACCTTGGATGGCATTACTACGAGCAGGTCATCCAAATAATGAAAGGCATCAAGATCTTTCTGCAAGGCTTCCACCTCAACCCCCAGCACCTTGGTAAAGATTCTGGGCATTGAAAAAAGAAAAAGGCAAACATTTTTCACTGAAAGTGATACTGACCTGGAGTGAGACAGAAATCTACTATGGGTACCCCAATTGCTTACACCCAAAAGGCATCCATCAAATTACAGAACACTATCTAAGCACTATGTGGTAACACAGCAAAATGCAATAGAAGGGTCACCAGCTACAGCTTGACAAAGCAGATGGTGATGTTTGAACTCGATTATGTCAAGAATAGGATCTCCTACAGAACTGAAAAGAAGCCCCTCTGATCCTGCTCCGAGAAGTGTATGATCTCTACGTCTGCTTTCAGTAATAACGGCTGGAACAGTTTAAAGCTTCCAGCTGAAATAGACTGATCGGCCAGCAGATTTCCTTTTGAAGCATAACCCCTAAAGTCCAGAACATGACAAGAGCTCACCGTTTCCACAGAATAGCTTTACAAGTTGGGTTACACTATAATGTCTCCTTCCAACATGGAGTCTCAGAATGTTGTAAAGACTGCAGCAGTGTGATTGGTATAAGTTATCTTCCTGAGAGATGCAGCCTGTATAGAAAGCAGCCAGATTGTGATACTTAAATTATATCCTTTAGGAGGAGATTGAAAAGGCTTTTCATATTTGATTCCAGGTTGCTGGCTAGCCTTAAAAGGGCCCTTCGGGGCAGTTAGCCTAGTGCTGTCCTATAAACTTATGGGGTCACCAGCATTTAGAAAAGGAAGAAGAGTTGGAAGGAAGGAGATCATAGGCCCTCCACATTGGTGAGGACTTGTTTCATTTTAAGGAGATCAGTGATGAATCCTGCAGTCTGGCTGAAAAAGCACCTCTCCCTTGAGCTATGCATTCAAAGTACTGTTACAAAAACAGATCAAGTACAACAGTCTGCAAAAGTACATGTCTGAGACTGTGGCCCTTTTATACCACTGTACAGTCAAAGTTGCAACAAGCTAGATGGCAGTCCCTCTAAGAAACTGTCATGAAGATCTCTAAAAAAAATCCTTCCTCCACCCAGATTCAAGGAAGTCTAAATGCTCTTTGGAGACTAGTTCATCAAACAGGACTGGAACCTGGGCAGGTGAGACCCACAGTCAAAGGTTCTAAGCCTCAGTGCAGCAAAGAAGTACCATTTATTACCATATGTCCAAAGCTCTGGAATCCTTACCAGGTGATAGAGGGGCAAAGCATTGTGGTCTCTGAGACTGAAGCTGCACTAAAGAGACTACGAGGAGTCACTCAAATATGCTTAATAAGGGAACGCTACTAACAATTACTGGTGCTTACAAAGGTCATCCACCTTCTTATGGGCTACTGCAGCAGGGTATGGTATCTCCAGACTACTACTATAGTATCCGATATCTTAAAGGTCCTCAGGCAAGACTGGGAAAATTACTGCAGCTGTTAAACAAAAAAGCAGTGCAAGCTGCAGACATGATTTACAGTAACCTACAGGAAAGTAGGCAACTGCACACAGACCAGGCTAAATTAAATAAAATACTGATAGAGTATATTAACTGAAACAATAAAAAGCTGGGAAAATGGAAGAAGATAAGGTGATAAAACCGTAAAGCTCAGCGGTTGAAATGATGAAAAGGTTGGCTGAATATGAAACTGCACAAGAAGAAACAAGATTTTCTGCTGAACCCGGGAAGCTGGAAATAAATGAATGTATTACTTTTTTGAAAGCACAAATAAGCAACAAGACTGCTACTCCACAACAGGAATTGTTAACTGATAGGGCAAACTGTGTGTATGATTCAAACCTGGCTATGAGAAAACAACCTAAACATTTAATACCAACAGGAGGAGTTGATTCTGACAAAACTGTGGCAGAAGGACAAAATACCAAAAGTGTGAAACAGCAGTGTTTGTAGAGAATGACTACTCACTGTACACCAGGCAGAAGAGGAGTAAATTCATTCCAATAATGAGGGGAATGGTGAGAAGTAGGCATGAGATTCAAACTGCTGTACCTAGCTATTTCACAACATTTTTTCCCTGGAGGAACAAAATCAATTTCTGATGAAGTACATGCTAATGAAGAAATACAAAAGTTTGTCCAACAAAAAGTGAGATGTGAAACAGAAGGAGATTCTGCTTCTTGTTCTTCTGGTAATGAAGACAACAGAGAGACTGTGCCACTGAAACCTTTTCCAGTGTTTCAATGGAAAATGCTTGAGAGGGAGATAAAACGCACAGGAGCTGACTAGAAGAATCGAGAGCACACTGGAAATGAAGCAGGAACAGGGTTTGGGAGAAGGAGATGAACAGGAATAGAACATAAAATTCTGGAAATATTGGACTTTCTTTGACTTTCTTAAACTTGTAGGGGCCTCTAAATCATATGCTCTAGTTCATGTTAATGTTGAGAAAAATACTCAGGAGAGGAGAAGAACAGGGAGAGAGTTAACTGTAAGTAAAATACATTTTTTTCTTAATAATACTATTTAAATGGTGCACAATTTTTTGCAGGTTTCAAAGTAATTTTTTCAGTAATCTTTAAGTGTAATGGGGGATACTAATGTAAATAGGTGCAACTGTTTTTTTTTTCTTTTCTTTTTTTCTCCTTGAAATATAGCCACTGCAATGTAACAAAAATGATCTGGTTAAAGAGCATGACAAAAGAAAAAATGAGTGTGCTTTTTTTTCTAATACTTGCATAATGGGAATGACTGGTATAAGGCCATTAGCTTAATCTAGTAAGTTTTAAGAAAATGTTTTCTGAAGGCATTTGGACGGCGCAGTGGTGCAACGGTAGTGTTGCTGCCTCACAGCAAGAGGTTCTCTGTTTCGATTCTTGGCTGGGAGCCTTCTGTGTGGAGTCTGCATGTCTTCCGTGCATTCATGTGGATTTCATTGGCATGTATTTATATTCCACCTAAAACTGCTATAATGGAGCTTAAGAGACAAATAATCAGCTTTCAGCACGGAATATTACTTAGACTTTGATTTGTGAAAGTGAAGATGTGTAAGGGGCGCAGAAGGGAAAACATAACAAAGGAGGGTAGAAAGACATTTATGAAAATATTTGACATGGAAGAAGTGAATTCAGTAACAGGAGTTCAGTGTGAATTTACATATTATTCCCCAGGACACAAAAGCTGAGCTAGGCTAGACACAATTTAAATTTCACAGGAACATGTGCATTTAATTGAAGCTCTTGATATGCATCCAATACATATTTCAGATCATGTGTCAATAGTAACTAAAATAAAAACACATGGTAATGAAATAAAAATTAAACATTGGTGCTCCCTACCTATATTCTGAAAAGACAGGAATTTAAGGTATGGGTAGTGAAAACTAATAAGGAGCTTTTAGAGAATATAGAAATTTCTTCTGAAAATATAGCTAGGGAGTGGCATAAAATTAAAATGGAGTTTAAAAATAGGGTGGAAATAAAAGAAAGGGAGATGTAGTTAAATAGTAACAAGAAGAGGAGCAACTGCAAAATGCTAAACAGAAAATAAGGGATTACCTTGATAATATGCATGCGTTTAGAAAGACTGCTGTGAAGCAACTGCTTTTTGATAATAACTCTAGAGCACAAAACCTTTTAGCACAACGACTCGGGCAACAGAAAGTACAAAGGGCTGTCACCAGCTTAAGGAGTCTATAACAAGGAAGAATAAAGAGATCTGTAGAGGTATTTGAAGTATTTTGGAAATTCTATGAAGATCTGTATAAAGTAGAGAAATATGGAAATCAAGAAAAGGTAAAAATGGAAATGTTTACGGAAGAATTAAATATGCCAAGGTTAGAGGTAGATGAGGCTCAATTACTAAAAGTTAGGATAGGATGAGATGAGATAAAAAATGGTGATGTATAACCAATGTACAGGAAGTGTCCCAATGAATAGACGGCATTCCTGTGGAAGCATAGAAGAAAAGAGGTAGATAAATCTGAAAGGTTTTAACACTATTTTAAGATAGGACAAGAACCAACATCCTGGAAGAAAGTGGTGGTAGCTGTAATACTTAAGAGGGTAAAGATCCATTAGTTCCAGCTTCATACAGGCCTATTTCAATACAAAAAGCATGATTATAAAAGTATTTATGTCTACAATGGCTAAAACAATCGCAAGAATGATGCCAAAATTGATAGATACGGATTAATGTAGTTTTGTGGAGGGGAGGCAAACATTTGACGACATTAATAGAACACTGATGATCCAGACGGAAGCAGAAAGTAAGAAACTACCAGTGTTGTTGGCGGGTCTTGATGCAGAGTAAACATTTGACAGAGTAAGCTGGGACTTTATCAGCAGGGCATTGGAATCATTTGCATTCCCTTATAAAATTATAATGCTGATTAGGAGGATATATGACAGATCGGACGCAAAAATTTAAGTGGGTAGGTTTCTCTCTGATAATTTCTGCTTGAGCAGAGGAACCAGGCAGGGTTGTCCTTTTTATCTTTTGTTACTTGCATTAGATTTAGAACCACTGGCAAAGAAAATAAGGGACTCAAAATCAAGGGCATAATTAGTATGGTAGCCAAGAAAAGCTGGATCTGTTTGCAGATAATTGTTTTATACCTGATTAAAACCAGAAAAGGACATTACAGTGTTGTGGAGCATTTTAAGACCGTTTCAAATCTTTCTATAATACAAAATTAATAAAGTTAAAACAAAGGCAACAGTGGTAAATTATCCCAAACAAGAATTGGCAGAGCAATAGCCATATTTATTGGGCCATGAGAAAATGAAGTATTTAGGAGTAGGGATAAAAAATGATTCTGGTGTGGCAGCTAAGGATATGTGGGAAGAGACTAAACAAAAGATAATACAAAAACTGAGAAATCTGAAGCTCTGTTATACAATTATGGTTAACAAGATACAAGCACTTAAAATGTTTTTAGTCCCTTTAGTCTTCTACATAGGTCAGACATATTTTTATCAACTACAGGAGAAGTTGTGGATAATAATTAATAAAAAGCTGACGGACTTTACTTGGGAGGGGAAGAAGACAAGAGTCAAGGGGGATAAGCAGATTCTTCCAGTAGAACAGGGCAGATTGGGATTACCCAATTTGAATAAGTACTTCAGAGCTACACAGTTAAGACTCCTATACATAGCACAAGCATAAAACTATAATTCAAAGTGGAAAGGGATGATGTTGAAACAGGGGGTAAAGCTCAGGAAACAAGGAGAGACTGGGATTTTGGATGCAGGCCTTTAAGGAGAAAGTACAGTTGTGTATACCTACCATAAATGTAGATGTTCGAGTGTCTTCACTGTTGCAGTCATAACTGTAGGGGTGCTCCTGCCGGCAGGCAGCCCGAAGTCGGCCAGAATCCCAAAGTCTGGGTCCGGCGTCGGCTGTACAATCCAGTACCCTGACGTCAGTACGCACTGGTACATAGCCCTCAGCCGACGCCATCTTCTCCAGCCTTTCTTGCCCTAGATGTCAGAAGTCCCCAATAGATCATAAATGAATCCCACTAGGAAACACAAATACACCACAAAAGAGAGAAAAAGAGGGGATAGGAGGGAGGGAAACACCGACTGCAACAGTGAAGACACTCAAACATCTACATTTATGGTAGGTGTACACAACTGTACTATGTTCATCGTGTTTCACTGTTGCAGTCATAACTGTAGGGTGGAATCCTAAAGCAGTGAAAAAAGGGAGGAGGTTTAGACAGAAGAAGGGGCAGCAAGAAGACCCTGCAAAACAGCAGAGGCAAAGCCTGCCCTGGTCTTAGAATACAAAGGGAGATTGTAGTGCTTGGAAAAAGTATGCACAGAACTCCAAGTGGCAGCTTCCAAGATATCCTTGGTAGGAACTCCCCTGAGAAAAGCTGTAGAAGTAGCAGCTGCGCTAGTAGAATGACTTCTCACAGTACCTGTTAAGTGTTTCCCATGATGAGTGTAACAAAACCTTATTCCATAAGAAATCCATTTGGAAATAGTTTGTTTGGAAATAGCCTTTCCAAGAGAACTGGAGGCAAAAGAAACAAACAATTGGTTAGATTTTCTGAACTCTTTAGTCTTGTTCAAATAAAATCGTAACTGTCTGTGCACGTCCAAGGAATGCAAAATCCTTTCCCCTTTATTCTGAGGATTAGGAAAGAAGGTAGGAAGGTGAATTGTTTGATTCAAAGCCACTTTCGAAATCACCTTAGGCATGAAAGTAGGATTGGTCCTCAAGGATACTCTGTCCTGGTGGAAAATAAGGTATGGTTCCACAGCCATGAGAGCCTGCAACTCTGAGACCCTTCTGGCAGAAGTCAAAGCTAACAAAAGAACTGTCTTCCAAGATAAAAACTTAATATCTGACGATGCAGCAGGCTCAAAAGGAGGCAAAGTGAGTTTTTCTAACACATAATTAAGATCCCAAGCAGGAACAGGAGGGGTCCTGGGAGGCCTTAAATTCTTAGCCCCTCTCAAGAATTGTCTCACCAAAGGATGAGAAAAAACAGAGGGATCAGTATTGAAATGAGCAGAAATAGCAGAAGCATGAATCTTAATGGAAGAAAAGGAAAGTCCATTAGACAAAAGATCCGAGAGGTAAAGCAAAATAGAAGAGAGATCAGGTACCAGAGGGTCCAAGCCTCGGTCCTGCATCCAAATGCAAAATCTCTTCCATTTAGAGGCATAGGATTTCCTAGTGCTAGGCCGTCTAGCTTCCAAAAGAACATCCAAAACTTGTTTGGGAAGACTAGACGAAATCAAATTCCTTTGAAGAGCCAAGCTGTCAGGCAAAGGGTCGTGAGATTGGAATGTAGCAACTGACCCTGATGCTGGGACAGAAGAGAAGGGTTCAGAGGAAGAATCCAAGGAGGCTCCAAGAACAGGTGCTTTAAAGTTGGATACCAAAACTGTCGAGGCCAATTTGGAGCAATCAAGATGAGGAACTTGGGCTTGTCCTGTTTTATCTTTAGTAATACCCGAGGAAGTAGAGGAAGAGGAGGAAGGCATATCCCAAAGGTTTCTCCAGCTGAAGGACAGGGCATCCACTTTCCAAGCTGTTTTGTGGAATGACCTGGTGCAAAAGAGAGGCAGCTGATGATTGAGGTGGGATGCAAACAGATCTATCTGGGGGCATCCCCAAACTGCAGTAATCCTGTTGAATAAGTTTGTGTCTAGCATCCATTCGTGAGGATCTAAAATGTTCCTGCTCAGGCTGTCTACTAAGAGATTCTGTTCTCCTGGTATGAATTGGGCCTGGAGATGTAGATTCAAATTTAGAGCTGTGTCCCATAAAGCCATAGCTAGTCTGCAAAGGGGGTACGAATGAGAACCCCCCTGCTTGTTTATGTACCACATGACTGTGGTGTTGTCTGTGCAAATCAAAAGAGGTCCTGGATGCAAAAGGTTCTTGAAGGCTAGAAGAGCATTTTGAACTGCCAACATTTCCTTCAGATTGATGTGCCAGTGAAGATGATCCTTTGTCCAGGTTCCCTGCTGGCAATTGCCTAGAAAATGTGCTCCCCAAGCATAATCCAAGGCGTCCGTGGTCATGATTTGAGAAGGTTGAGGAAGACGGAAAGGCTTTCCTTCGTTTAAAGCACACACCCTGGACCACCAAAGGAATTCCTTCTGGAGGCAGGGGATCAGAGGAATCAGAGTGTCCTGATTGTGGTAATGCTGCGACCATACACTTTTCAGATACCATTGAAGCTTTCTCATATGAAGCCTTGCATTTGGAATCAACAGAATGCAGGAAGCCATGTAGCCCAGTGCCTGCAGGAATTTCCTTGCAGTGAGCTGAGGTAGAGTTGCCAAAGTCTTGAAAATTGAAGCCAGCTGTATTTGTTTTTCTGTAGTGAGGAAGGCCCTTTGTAAGGTTGTATTTAAGAGGGCTCCCAGAAATACCATTTGTTGAGAAGGGATCAAATGTGACTTTTTTGTGTTCACTGAAAATCCCAGTAGGAGGAGGAGACGTTGAACAAAATCCAGATTTTGAAGTAAAAGATCCTTGCTGTCTGCCTGAATAAGGCAGTCATCCAAATAGGGGTAAATCTGAATCCCCTGGAGTCTGCAATAAGCCACTACTGGTGCCAGGCACTTGGTAAAGACTCTGGGCGCAGTAGATAAACCAAAGGGCAGTACAGAGAATTGAAAGTGTCTCGAACCTGCCTTGAACCTGAGGAATTTCCTGCGTTCCTGCCTGATGGGAATGTGTAAATAAGCTTCCTTTAGGACCAATGTCACCATCCAGGCGTCCTGAGACAGCATTGGAATCAGCTGCTGCAGAGTAAGCATCTTGAATTTTGGAATTTCCAAAAAGGTGTTTAACAGAGAAAGGTCCAGAATAGGTCTCCATGAGCTTTGTTTTCTTGGAACCAGAAGCAGTCTTGAATAAAAACCTTTTCCCATCTCTGAGAGTGGAACAGGCTCTATGGCTCTCATGGCCAGAAGAGCATCCACTTGATTTAAGGCCTCTGACCATTGATGTTTTGGCAGATCTGGCCAACCGAAAGCCCTTGGCAAGGTATGAAAGTGGAATTTGTAGCCTTTTAAAATCGCGTCCAATACCCATTTGTCCTGGGTAATATGAGTCCAATTTCTGTAAAAAAGAGAAAGTTTTCCTCCAAGAGGGGCATCCAGGTAAAGAGGTCCTGTAGCCCAACCGAGAGAGTCATTGAGTTTGCTTTCTTTGAGATTGGGATCTGTCTTCTCCCCTTCTAGGTGAAGAAGCAGTCCATTGTCTCAATCTGTAGGAGGCCTGAGCTTGGCCACGACCTCTGGAGCATCTATATCTTCCCCTTTGAGGCCTGTCAGACGTGGGAAAGGACCAATTTTTGGAGGGCTAATTCCTGGAAAATCTAGGAGGCTGAATTTGCAAGAAATCTTTCACAGTTTGCATAGATTTTGCCTTTTCTTCCATCTTTTTAATAACCTCCTCAGCCTTAGATCCAAAAAGAACATCATGCTGAACAGGGGCATCTAATAATTTAGCCTTAACCTGTTCAGGTAAACTTTGTTCACGAAGCCAAGCATGTCTCCTGATAACAGTACCAGAGGCTGCAGCCCTGCAAGAAGCATCCAAAGCATCAAAACCACAATGCAAGCTATGTTTGTTCAGTTGTTCAGTTGCATGCAATACATCCTGTAGTTCCTTATCTTCTGCACATGCAGGAAGAGAGGCAAGCTTTTGCTTTAAAACAGGCAAAAGAAATTGCTGATACTTAACATATGAAACTGGCAATTTAAAGCCCTAACAGAAAGGGTAGCAGAAGTATATACCTTTTTGCCCCACCTGTCTAAGGCACGAGAATCCTTCTCAGAGGGAATAGGATTCTTAGAAGTAGCAACTTTAGCAGCCTTAGAACCCTGAGATATAGTTTCAGGATCTGCAGAAGGATTCTTAAACAAGAACAAATGAGACTCAGGAACCCTATAAAACCTATCAGGCTTAGAGGGAGCAGGAGGCATGGAATCAGGATTCAAATTAGCCTCGGAAAAAGCATCATCCACAATGTCAAGAACAGGAGGGATAGCCAAAGGCCTATGTTGAGGAAGAAGAAGGAATTCTCTAAGCCTCTTCTTGGAAGCAGAATAATCCTGACCTTCCCAATGAAAATGTTCCCTCATCTCATGTAAGGTTTCCCCAAAAGAAAAATCTTCAGGTGGAGAAGCAGAGGGCAAGGAGTCCTCAGCATCTGAATCCTCATAAGGAGGAAAAGAATATTCCTGATCAGAGGAAGAGACAGAAGATATAGAAGCCTGGTCAGAGGAATCCACAGGAACATCCTGTCGAGGCCCTTTCTCGGGGGGGGGGGTGAGAACCCCTAATCATAGAAAGCAAATCTTCAGCCATCTTTAACAATTGCTTCTGTGTCCTGGGAGTAGATTCAGAAGTAGCTTGAGCAGGAGCTTTGGACTTAACAGGAGTCTTTGTCTTTGCCTTTGAAATAGTGATGTGAGTAGGCCTGAATACCCCCTCAGAAGCCGGTACCTGCACAGCGGTTCCGGACCCATCAGAGGGAGCGACGTCCGAAGGTCCTGCAGCAAATAAAATAGAAGGCCTTGATGGCTCCCCATGGGAGTCCATATCGGCCATCGGTTCAGAAGTGGCGGACGACAGGGGCTGCAAAAGCGCCTCACTGACAACAGCCGAACCGGACGCCGGCTCCAGCTGCAACGAGTCCTGTTTGGACCTCGGAGGCCTGTCCTTGTCTTTGCGCTTCTTTTGAATTCCGGTAGTATCCGACGACATTCTGCCAAAGTAATTCAGAGCCCAGTTGTACCTGCGTTTGATAGTACGAGAATTAAACCTGGCACAGAACCGACAACAAGAAACGTCATGGTCAGGGCCTAAGCAAGTTAGACAGTAAGAGTGGAAATCTTTATGAGGTATTTGTTTCCCACACGTAATACAATTATTAACTTTTTCTGACATCGGAGGAACAAGAAAAGATTCTAACGGGGTACTTAGCTTTGAGAAGAGAAGTAAGAACTTCGGACCGACAACAACCAAAAACGCTGTTCGAAAATCGCCAACCAACGACTTGCGAGCTGCTTTCCACCGCACGGCAAGAAAGACTGGAGAAGATGGCATCGGCTGAGGGCTATGTACCAGTGCGTACTGACGTCAGGGTACTGGATTGTACAGCCGACGCCGGACCCAGACTTTGGGATTCTGGCCGACCTCGGGCTGCCTGCCGGCAGGAGCACCCCTACAGTTATGACTGCAACAGTGAAACACGATGAACATCAATAATTATACAGGATATTATATCCACAAAGTAACAGGAAGTATTCCAAGAACTAAGACAACACAGGAATGCAGAAAGGAGATTCTGCCGATAGGGATGACTGCAATTAGGGATACAGACAATAGGCAAGAGGGCCTGGAATTTATTGGAGAAAACTGGCAAAGGAATCGACATATTGGGAACAAATAACTAGAAAGGGAAAGGTAACAGAATGGGAAAAGGTCAAGAATTTATTTGGACTGCAGGTTAGAGACTGACCTCCCTATCAAGGATTGATATCAGTGTAAAAACAAACAGAAAAAAATAAGGGGGTCCTAAATGAAGAACCAGCACTGGTAGAGTCTTTAGTAGACTCTAGAACAGAAGCTGCCATTAAAAAAAGAATAATTAGTACAGCATATAAAAGACTGCATGACAACTACAAGACTCAATCAGAGGAAGCTAGAAAGGACTGGGAAAAGAGACTTAATAACCAATTCACAAAGAAACAATAGGATATATGTAAGGCTCATAAATATGCAACATCATCTAGAAGATTTAGGATTTTTGCTTGGAAATGTTTATATACATATGTTTGTACCCCAAGTAGACTCCTGAGAATTTTTCCTCAGGTAGACATCAAATGTTGGAGGTGTGGCGAAGAAGAAATAGGTAATTGGGAACATATTTTCTGGGAGTGTAATAAGTTGGCAGACTTTTAAAGACCCCCTGCAGAATACTCTAGAAGAGATACTGGGTGAGCAAATTGGTGTAACTAGGAAAATTATGTTTCTGAGCTACAATACAGAATCAGAATTGCCTAGACATAGTAAGGCTTTGCGGAGTATAATTATGGTGGCCAACAAAAAAGCAATTACTAGAAAATTTAAATCAAGTAGAAGTAGTGAATAAAGTAACAGAGATACAACAGCTGGAACTGTGATCTTTAGAAAAGCACATGAGCAAATTCCATAGGAAAAATGGGAATTCCGAGAAGAATACATGCAGGGGAGGAAAGAGGTTTAAAAGAGGGCAGGACTTGAATTAGCACATAATGTTTGACTGACAGTGATTTGGTAGATTATAAGTGATGGATGTCTGCAACTAAAATTGTGTCAGTGTGGTTTGTAATGTAAAATGCTTGTAACTGGGATTATGTCAATATAAAGAAGTTATGTACTCACCATAACACTCCATCTGTGTTGTCGATCTTTGTTCATTCTTGACAGTTGGGAATATACAGCTCGCACCAGCCAAAAACTCTTGAGCTAAGTCTCTACCCACAATGCACCTGTATATGTTACCTCAGATCAAGTTTGCAAATTGCAGCAAGATAAAGTATATATAGTAAAAGAGATGAAGCCATGTTCAAGGTAAATACCCTAATGTCAGCCCAGTACAAGGGTACGAACCTCCAGGAAATTCTGAAGGAGGGAGAAGGAAGGTGGGATGTCAAGTATGAATGAAGATCGACAATACAGATGGAACGATATGGTAAGTACATAACGTCTTCATTTGATGTCGTCAATCTTCGTGTATTCTTGACAGTTGTGACAGAGTCCCCAGGTGCCTATACCCTGGGGTGACCTTATGATGGAAGGATATTCCTGAAAGCCAAAGGATGCTTTTCCACTGGAGATCATATCTAATTTGTAATGAGTGACAAAGGTATGAGGTGTTGCCCAAGTTGCGACTGCACATATTTCATCCAGAGAGGCCTTGGAGTGAAAAACAGCTGAAATGGCAATAGCTCTGGTAGAGTGAACTCTTACAGGCGCAGGTAATTTACGATAGTTTTGTTCATAAATAAATGTAACTCAATTGCTTAACCATTTGGATAGGGTCACCTTAGAAACAGGTTTACACAGCCTTGGTTCTGAAAAGGAGACAAACAGCTGGCATGAAGTTCAACAATCCTTAGTCTTGTCAAGATAAATCTCAGCGGTCTGTGGATGTCTAACAGATGCAGACAGTATTCGCCTTTGTTAGAGAAATTTGGAAAGAAAACTGGTAAATTAATGGACTGATTGATGTTTGAATCGGAGACTGCATTAGGAAGGAATGAAGGGTTAGTCCTCAATGACACACTGTCATTACGGAAGACAATGTATGGTGATTTTGCACAAAGTGCCTGTATTTCTGAAACTCTTCTACCAGAAGTAATGGCCACTACAAAAAGAGTTTTCGAGGAAAGAAACTTGAGATGACAACTAGTAGCTAGTTCAAAGTGAGGCAGCACTAAATACTGTAAAATGAATGTAAGATCCCATGGGAGTAATGGATCCTTGAATGGGGGTTTGATGCATAGGATTCCCTTTAGAAATACTTTGCACATGAGATGGGAAATTAAGGCTTGGTTGTCGCAGCTGTTGTGAAAATTAGAGATGGCTGCTAAAGTAACTCTAATGGTAGAAACAGACACTTCCTAGTTGAAGAGGTTTGCTAGAAAATCAAAATTTTTTTGAACTGGGGCTGAAAAAAGGATCCAAATTATCCTTAGAAGCCCAAAGAGAAAATTTTTTTCCATTTTACTAGAATACAACTTCCTGGTGGATGGTATATGAGAAGCCAGAATAATTTTTTGGACAAGGGAAGTAATAGAATGCCTGGCGATAATGGAATTGGAGGAATCAAGCCTTGAGCATGAGGGAGTGAGGGCCTGGGTGTGACAAAAGATCTGGAACTGGGTCCAGAATCCAAGGTTGATGAACCAAGTGAGGCCACAGTAAGGGAAACCTAACTTGCCTGGGCCAAAATGGGGCAATAAGGATTACTCGATCACAACCTCTGGGCTTTCTTCAGAAAAAGGGGAATGGGGGGGTGCATAAAGGAGACACTGGGGCCAATCTAGGAGGATAGTGTCTCTCTGAGTCTCCCTATGAAGTGAGTAGGGCAAATTATGCACTGCACTTTCTGTTTACTGCAAAGGCAAACAGGTCGTAGCAAGGCTCGTCCCATCGGTGAAATATTTGTTTTGCCACTTTGGGATTTAGAGACCACTTGTGCAGCAGTACGAGGTGTCTGCTAAATTTGTCTGCTATCACGCTGGAACTCCATGGGATGTGCATTGCCACAAGAAAGCAGAAGGAAGAGATCGCCCATTGCCAAACTCTGACAGCTTCCCAACAGAGGGGGTAGGACATGGTTCTCCCTTGTTTGTTAGCATACCAGACTACCCACATGTTGTCTAATTGGACTGCAACCGTCCCCAGAGGAAGAGCATTCTGAAAGACTTGCAACACTAGGAGCAGTGCTCTCATCTTGAGGACAGTGATGTGCAAATTGGCCTCTTGAGGAGACCAAGTGCCTTGGACCGTCTTTCCCAGATAATGTCCCCCCACCCCATCTGGGAAGCATTTGTGGTCACTATGGCCTTGGGTTGATAGGAAACAAAAGGCCATCTCATAAGGATCACTTCGGACTCCATCCACCAAGAAAGATCATTTTTGCAAGTTTCTGGTACCAAGATCGGATGATGTAATGAGTATGTAAGAATGGACCATTGCAAGGCTAGAAGCCACTTAAGTATTTTCATGTGAAATTGTGCAATGATAACTAGGGTGATAGCTGCTGCCATGGAACCCAGGGTTTGAAGAACAAGAAAAGCAGGCATTTTTCGTTTCAGTAAAATGGATTGGACTTGGGATCTCATCTGTAGTCTTGAAGGGGAAAAGAGGCTATGCAGGAGACTGTATCGAGTCGTGCCCCGATTTACTCCAAGTCATAAGTGGGGGAGAGCTGCGACTTCTCATTGTTCACTGTAATGCCTATGGACTTAAAGAGATGTATAATGAACTCTTAAGTTCTTGATCAGTAGAACCCTGGTGGGGGCGGTGAGGAACCAGTCATCATGATACGGAAACACTCTGAATCTGTGTAATCTCACGTCGGCTGTGACGGCAGCCATACATTTGGTGAACACCCTAGGGCCTGTGGTGAGACCAAATGGCAGTGCTTTGAACTGGTAATGACTGGCTCCTTGTCGAAAGCAGAGAAAACTTCTTGAGCACTTGTTTATTTTTACATGATAATACACATCTTGAAGGTCTATAGAGCACATCCAACCATTTTTCTCTAGAAAGGGGAGAATAGACTGAACCATGACCATCTGGAATTTTGTTTGCTGGACAAACTTGTTTTGAAAACTGACATCTAGTATTGGCCTCCAGTCCCCCATCTTTTTTTGGCACCAAAAAGAATGAGTAAAACCTAGATTCTAACTGGTCTGGTGGGACTTCCTGGATGACTCTTTTTGTAGCAGCTTTTGTATTTCTTTGGTGGCTTGATCTCTCTCTTGATCTCTCTGATGGGGTGGAACATTGGGGATTTTTGTTTGAGAACATGGAACTATGATGAAGGGAATACTGTACAATCTGGCAATGGTGTTCTGCACCCAAGAATCAGATGTTATTTGTCGCTAGGCTGACAGGTGCAGAGACCGTCTTCCAACTGCTTCTAGAGGTAAGCAATTGGGCCTCCTTTTAGGAGTGCTGGTAGGGCTGTCAAGAGAAAGCACAATTGTGTACACTTACCATAAATGTAGATGTTCGAGTGTATTCACTGTTGCAGTCATCACATTTGGGGTTATCTGCTTGCAGTAGCCCTCAGTCGGTCTGATTATCAAAGACTTGGGTCCTGCGTCGGTTGCGGTCTCACCTTCCGTGACTTCAGGTAGTCAGGGGTATAAACCATGCAGCCGATGCCATTACATCAGTTTTTCTTGCCCCAGATGTCAGGTGCACCCTTAATGGGAAGCAATTTTATATATATATATATATATATATATATATATATATATATATATATATATATATATATATATATACAATGTTATAACTCCAACAAAAAAGCAGATACAGCAAAAAGCTTTTAAGCATGGTGAAGGAGAATATAGGTATAGCCAAAAGAAGTCAGGGGGCTGGAGGGAGGGTAACCAGGACTGCAACAGTGAATACACTCAAACATCTACATTTATGGTAAGTGTACACAACTGTACTATGTTCTTCGTGTTTTACTGTTGCAGTCATCACATTTGGGTAGATTCCCATAAGCTAAGAATGAGAGGAGGATTTTAGATAGCTTTAGAACCAGCTATAAGGCCCTGCAAGACTGCAGTGGCAAAGCCAGCTCTGGGTTTAGAGAAAATTGGCAAATGGTAATGCTTGGTATAAGTATGTACAGATTACAGAACTCCAGGTAGCAGCTTCTAGGATGTCCCTGGTAGGGACACTTCTGAGAAAGGCTGTAGAGGTAGATGCAGCCCTAGTTGAATGTGGACTAAACCCCTGTGGGATAGGTTTTCCATGGTGCTTACAGCAAAAATGAATGCAATGCCCTATCCATTTAGAAATTGTTTGCTTTGAAATAGCCTTCCACTCTGCCCCTGCAGCAAATGCCACCAGCAGTTGTTCAGATTTCCTTTGAGGTTTAGTCCTGTCCAAGTAAAATTTTACTTCTCTGTGTACATCTAAGGAGTGCAGTATCCGTTCCCCTTTGTTCTGTGGATTAGAAAAGAAGGTTGGCAAATGAATGGACTGATTAAGAGCCACACTGGATACTACCTTGGGCATGAAGGAGGGATTGGTCCTGAGGGACACCCTGTCCACATGAAAGATGGTGAAAGGCTCCACTGCCACAAGGACCTGTAATTCAGAAACCTTTCTTGCTGAAGTGATTGCTAAAAGGAAGGCAGTTTTTCAAGAAAGGAATTTTAACACTGCACTTGCAGCTGTCTCAAAAGGCGGTAGAGTGAGTTTTTCCAATAAAAAGTTAAGGTCACAGGCTGGAGCTGGGGCTCTCCTGGGTGGTCTTAAGTTTTTGGCCCTTCTGAGGAACTGCTTGAGCAGTGGATGAGAGAAGATGGGTGGTTCTGGGCTGAAATGGCTGAGGCATGAATTTTGATGGAGGAAAAAGAAAGGCCCTGGGGAAGCATCTCAGATAAATATTGAAGAATCTGAGGTAAATTGGGCGCTGCTGTGCCCCTCCCTTGACTTTGGTTCCAGGCATAGAATCTTTTCCATTTTTCAGCATAAGATTTTCTAGTACTAGGCCTCCTTGTCTCCAAAATTTCATACAACACTTGTTTACTGAGGGATGGTAACGGAGAGATTAGGTAATTAACCAGGCTGCCAGGTTCAAGGTTTGAAGATGAGAGTGCAGAATCTGGCTCTCCTGCTGTGTCAGCAGGGTAGGGGTCTGAGGCAGGTGCCATGGAGCCAGCAATGTCACACTGCATAAGAACGGGTACCAGTGTTGGCGTGGCCAGTCTGGTGCAATCAGTATCGTCCTTGGTTTGTCCTGTTTGATTTTTAGTAGTACTTTGGAGAGGAGAGGCAGATGAGGAAAGGCATAAATTGATAGATTTTTCCAGCCGAAGGACAGAGCATCCACTTTCCAAGCTTGTTTGTGGGGAGTCCTTGTGCAGAATTTGCCCAATTGGTAGTTCTGGGGGGGGGGGGGACAGGTCTGTATCTGGGCTCCCCCATTTGTTTATCAACATGTTAAAAGTCTTTGGTTCCAGTTTCCACTCGTGTGGGTCCTTGAGATTTCTGCTTAGTTTGTCTGCCAATGTACTTAGTTTTCCCGGCAGGAATTGAGCCTGTAGCTGCACTTGGTAGCTCAAGGCTGTGTTCCACAGAGCCATGGTTAGTCTGCAGAGGGGGTATGAATGGATACCCCCCTGCTTGTTTATGTACCACATAACAGTGGTGTTGTCCGTCTTTACCATTAATTGTCCTGGAAGAATGTGGTCCTTGAAGGCTGTCAAAGTATTCTGTACAGCTAGCATTTCTTTTTCATTGATATGCAGGTGCATTTGACTCGGATTTCATTTGCCCTGAATGCACTTCCCTGCCAGGTGAGCCCCCATGCATAGTCTGAGGCGTCTGTTGTTAGGGATTGGGTGGCAGGGGGTAGAGTGAATGGTAGACCTTTATTTTGGTGGCAGACCTCTGCCACCAAAGGAACTCCAACTGTAGGAAAGGAATGATAGGAATCATTGCTTCTAAATCCTGAGAATGTTGACACCATAGGCTTGTTAAATACCATTGTAGTTTCCTCATATGTAGTTTTGCATATAGAATTAGTAGAATGCAGGAGGCCATGAACCCCAAGGCTTGTACTATTTGCCTTGCAGATAACAGGGTTTTTGTGGCCATTAGTTTCAAGTAAGTTGCCAAATGAATTTGTTTCTCTGGCATGAGGAAAGCCATCTAGGAAGTTGTGTTCAAGCTCGTTCCCAGGAATATCATTTGCTGACAGGGTACCAGATGTAATTTACTTTCGTTTATGGTGTACCCCAGACAAGTTAGCACCTTTTGTGCAAATGCCAGATGACTCAAAAGTATGTCCTGGCTTTCTGCCTGAATTAGACAACTGTCCAGGTATGGGTATTTTGAAGATTTCTTTACCTGCAAAATGCAATGACTGGAGCTAGGCACTTTGTGAATACCCTGGGCGCAGTAGATAAGCAAAAGGGCACTGCAGAGAACTGATAGCGTATGTATAGCCTACTTTAAAGCGTAGGTATCTTCTGAAACATTCCCTGATTGGGGTGTGCAGGTAGGCTTCCTTTAAATCCACTGTTGCCAACCAGGCATCCTTGCCTAGCATGAGAAGCAACTGGTGAAGAGTTAGCATCTTGAATTTTGGAATCACCAAAAAGGTGTTTAGGATAGAAAGGTCCAGGATAGGACGCCATGAGTTGTCTTTTCTGAGTACCTGGAAAAGTCTTGAGTAGAAACCTTGTCCCTTTTCCTCTTCTGGTACAGTTTGAATAGCCTTTAATCTTAAGAGAGAGAGTACTTGCTTTTGAGCCTCTGCCCAGTGATTTGGGGGTAGATCTGGCCAACTGTTTGGGTTGATAAGGTGTGGAAGTGAAATCTGTATCCTTGGGAAACTATATTTAAAACCCATTTCTCCTGGGTAACGAGTTCCCAGTTTTTTTGCTTGCAGAGCAATCTTTCCCCCTAAAGAAGCAGTCAATTGAGAAGTGCTTGGAAGTTTTAAAGTTAAGTCATTGAGACAGCTTACCAAAGGGGGGAGTCTTACTACTCCCTGATTTGGAAGTGGGAGCCCCCCACTGCTTAGTCCTGTGCGTACCCTGGGACTGAAGCCTGGGTATTTTGCTGGTTCTGGGTTTGAACTGAGAAGGCCTGGAAGAGACAGGAAAGGACCAATTTTTAGAGGGCCAATGCCTACTAAATCTCGGAGGCTGTACTTGTAAGAAATCTTTAACAGTTTGAATAGATTTAGCTTTTTCCTCCACCTTTTAAAGAACTTATTCTGCTTTGTTGCCAAACAGGTGGTCCTGATTTAAGGGAGCATCCAGCAGTTTACTTTTAACATGATCTGACAAAGACTGCTCGTTAAGCCAAGCATGCCTTCTAAGTACAGACCCGGTGACAGAAGCCCTGCAAGATGCCACTAGTGAATCAAAACCACATTGCAAAGTATGTTTTCCAAGCTGTTCAGCAGAATGCATTAAATCCTGTAAATCCTTATTTTCAGCACAATCAGGAATCAACATTATTTTCTGTTTAAGCAATCCAATAATATGCTGCTGATACTTTAACATATCAAACTGGCAATTTAAGGCCCTGATGGTCAAGGTTGCAGAGGTGTATACCTTCTTACCCAATCTATCCAGGGCCCTTGAATCTCTATCAGAGGGGGTAGGATTTTTGGCAGTAGTAGCCTTAATGCCCTTGGGTCCCTGTGAGATGGTCTCAGGATCCGCAGTAGGATTTTTAAAAAGGAACTTGTGAGAGTCAGGAAAGTACAGTTTTGTACCTACCATAAATGTAGATGTTCGAGTGTATACCCTGCTGCAGTCATCACACTTGGGGTTATCCTGTCGTCAGGCGGTTCTGCAGTCGGCCAGAATTCCAAAGTCTTGGTCCGGTGTCGGTTGCTGTCGCTTCTTCCCTGATGTCAGTGCGCCAGGGGGTATATATGATGCATCCAACACCATTTTCTTCAGTTTTTCTTGCCCCAGATGTCAGGTGCCCCCAAAAAGGTGGTCAGTAAATAGTACCAATCTAAAAAATTTAGCACAAACAAAACATCCCTCCAGCTATAAGCAAATACATCACAAAGGTAGTATCAGGTTTTAAGGTATTGTAAAGTTTTAGTTAGTTAGGTCAGAGTGGATGGAGGGAGGGTAACCTGGACTGCAGCAGGGTATGCACTCGAACATCTACATTTATGGTAGGTAAAAAACTGTACTATGTTCATCGTGTTACCCTGCTGCAGTCATAACACTTAGGTAGAATCCCAAAGCTAAGGATGGGAGGTGGAGTCAAACAGGGTTAGAGGAGGCTAGAAGGCCCTGCAGAACTGCAGTGGCGCAGCCAGCTCTACTCTTAGAGTAAAGTGGTAAGTGGTAGTGTTTGGTGAAGGTGTGTACTGAACTCCAAGTTGCAGCTTCCAAAATATCCTTGGTTGGCACCCCCCTGAGGAAGGCTGTAGATGTAGCTGCTGCCCTGGTAGAGGGGGGCCTAATGGTAGCAGGAACTGGTTTTCCATGATGGGTGTGTAGCAAAAACGAATGCAATGTCCTATCCAATTGGAAATAGTCTGTTTTGATATAGCTTTCCCTTGTGAAGCTGCAACATACGATACAAAGAGCTGGTCAGATTTTCTGAAAACCTTAGTTTTATCCAAGTAGTAACGTAGTTGCCTGTGAATGTCCAAGGAGTGCAGTAGTCTTTCTCCTTTGTTCTGTGGATTTGGAAAGAATGTGGGTAAGTGGATGGTTTGATTTAGAGCCACACTGGATACCACCTTAGGCATAAAGGAGGGATTAGTTCGTAGAGAAACTCTGTCTTGATGGAAAATGAGGAAAGGCTCTACTGCCATTAGTGCCTGAAGCTCTGAGACTCTTCTGGCTGAAGTTATTGCTAGCAGCAGGGCAGTCTTCCATGATATAAACTTTAGGTCAGCAGAGAAAGCTAGTTCAAAGGGAGGTAGCGTAAGTTTTTCCAGAACAAAGTTGAGGTCCCAGGTTGGTGTAGGTGCTCTCCTGGGGGACCTAATGTTTTTGGCCCCTCTGAGAAACTGCCTTAGAAGCGGATGTGAAAATAAGGGAGGATCCATGTTGTAGTGCACTGAAATAGCTGAGGCGTGGATTTTAATAGATGAAAAAGAAAGTCCTTTGTGCAACATCTCAGTTAAATACTGTAGAATCTGAGGTATGTGAGGCTGAAGGGTATTTTGGCCTTTAGCTTGGTTCCAGGCACAAAACCTTTTCCATTTGTCCGAGTAGGCCTTCCTGGTGCTGGGCCTCCTAGCTTCCAGAATAACTTCCATAACTGCTTGAGGAAGAGGAGCTGGCTGGTTGCTTAGGTGATTTGCCATGCAGCCAAATTTAAGGTTTTGAGCTGGCTGTGTAGAATCTGATTGTCTTGCTGTGTGAGCAAATGTGCAGTTTGTGGTAAAATCCAAGGTGGGCCCTGGGCCATATTCCTTAGTAGTGGGTACCAGTGCTGGCGTGGCCAGTCTGGGGCTATGAGTATCATTCTAGGTCTATCCTTCCTGACTTTCAGCAGCACCTTTGTGAGAAGGGGCAATAGAGGAAGGCATATACTTGTCAGGTTTTTCCAACTGAATGAGAGTGCGTCCACTTTCCAAGCTTGATGGTGAAGCGTCCTTGTACAAAATTTTGTTAGCTGATAGTTTTGGGGGCTGGCAAACAGGTCTATGTCTGGGTGGCCCCATTTTTGAGTTATCATTGCAAATACTTGTGGATCCAGTTTCCACTCGTGGGGATCCATGATGTTTCTGCTGAGGTCGTCTGCCAATGTGTTCTTTTTTCCTGGCAGGAATTGAGCTTGTAGCTGAACTTGGTAAGCCAGTGCTGTGTTCCACAAGGTCACTGCTTGCCTGCATAGGGGGTAGGAGTGTGTACCCCCTTGTCTGTTTATGTACCACATTCCTGTGGTGTTGTCAGTCCTTATTGTAAGCTGGCCTGGATGCAAGCGGTCCTTGAAGGCTGTCAGGGCATTCTGTACAGCTAGCATTTCTTTTTGATTGATGTGCAGATTCCTTTGATCTGCAGTCCATATGCCTTGAACGCACTGTCCTGCCATGTGTGCCCCTCAGGCATAGTCCGATGCATCTGTTGTCACAGTTTGCCTGGCTGGGGGCAAGGTGAAAGCCGGACCCTTGTTGAGGTGATATGCCTGTGACCACCATAGAAACGTTTGTTGAAGGCAGGGAATGAGAGATATCATTGTGTCCAAGCTGTGGCTGTGTTGAGACCATACGCTTTTTAGGTACAGCTGTAATTTCCTCATATGCAGCTTTGCAAATGGTATTAGTAGTATGCAAGATGCCATGAAGCCCAAGGCCTGATTTTTTCTTGCAGGGAGTTGGGTCTTTGTTGCCATTGTTTTGAAATAATGAGTCAGTTGTAGTTGTTTGTCTGGCGTCAGATAAGCCATCTGGGCCGTTGTATTCAAGCTGGCACCCAGGAATGTCATTTTGTGAGGGCACTAGTTTTGATTTCTTTTCGATTACTGTGTACCCTAGGCAACTTGGAAGGTGTTTTACAAAAGCCAGATGTTGTAAGAGGATGTCCTTGCTTTCTGCTTGGATGAGGCAGTCATCCAGGTATGGGTACATTTGAATTCCTCTTTGTCTGCAGTATGCAATTACTGGTGCCAGGCATTTTGTGAAAACCCTGGGCACAGTGGATAAGCCAAAGGGCAGTGCAGAGAATTGGTAATGGGTTGAACCTGCAATGAAACGGAGGTATCTTCTGCAATTTTTTCTGATAGGGACATGCAGGTATGCCTCCTTGAGGTCCAACATTACTAGCCATGCTTTCTTGCCCAACATGGGAAGAAGCTGCTGTAGTGTTAGCATCTTGAATTTGGGAACTGTAAGAGAGTGTTTAGAATTGAAAGGTCCAGAATTGGTCTCCAAACATTGTCCTTTCTGGGGACTAGAAAGAGTCTTGAGTAAAATCCTTGGCCTTGCTCCCATGTAGGTACCAGTTGAATGGCTCTCATGTCCATGACAGCTGTAATTTGTCTTTGTGCCTCTGCCCATTGATTTTGTGGCAGGTTTGGCATTCCTCTTATCATTGGCAATTTGTGGAAATGGAATCTGTATCCTTCTGAAATAATGTCTAGGACCCATTTGTCCTTTGTGATGATGCGCCAGTTGTCTGAAAAAAGTGCTAATTTTCCTCCCAAGGGAGCTGCCAAGAGAGTTTTGCTTGGCCATATGAGGTTTAAGTCATTGTGTTTGCCTTCTAGTAGTTTTGGGCCTGTCTTCTCCTCCCTTCTGTGTTGCAGTGCCCTATTGTCGAGGTTTGTAGTGGGTTTGTGGTTGTCCTCTTCCTCTTGGGCGTCTGTATTTTCCCCTCTGAGGTCTGTCAGTAGCTGGAAAGGACCAATTTTTTGTTGGCCAATTTCTGCTGAAGCGAGGGGGCTGAACCTGTAAGAAATCTTTGGCCATCTGCATAGATTTTGCCTTATACTCAATTTTCTTTAAGACGTCTTCTGCTTTAACTCCAAATAGGACATCCTGCTGTAAGGGAGCATCTAGTAACTTTGCTTTAACATGATCAGGCAGAGTTTGTTCCTTTAACCAAGCATGCTTACGTATAACAGACCCAGTAACAGCTGCTCTACAGGAAGATTCCAAGGAATCAAATCCACATTGTAAAGTATGTTTGTCCACCTCTTCAGCTGCATGCAACAGATCCTGCATTTCCTTCAATTCAGACTGTTGAGGGTATGTGCTCATCTTTTGTTTTATTTGAGACATTAGAAATTGCTGGTATTTTAGCATGTGAAATTGACAATTTAGTGCTCTCATAGCTAGAGTGGCTGAAGTGTAAACCTTCTTCCCCCATCTGTCTAGTGCTCTGGAGTCCCTTTCAGAGGGTACAGGATTTTTTGCCATAGAATACTTAGCCCCTTTGGGACCCTGGGAGATAGTCTCTGGGTCAGCAACAGGGCTTTTATAAAGGAATTTGTGGGAGTCAGGCACTCTATATCTGTCTGGTTTGGCTGGAGCAGGAGGCAGAGAATCTGGATTTAAACTAGATTCTAAGTAAACATCATCCACAATGTCTAAAACTGAGGGGGGGGGGGGGTAGCAAGTGGTCTGTGCTGGGGAAGTAAAAGAAACTCTCTGAGCCTTTTCTTCGAGTCAGAGTAGTCCTGACCTTCCCAGTGAAAATGTTCCCTCATAGTATGTAAAGTTTCCCCAAAGGAGTAGTCTTCAGGGGGAGAAGCTGAGGGAATGGAATCCTCAGCATCAGAATCTTCATAAGGGGGAAAGGAGTAATCTTGTTCCTCACAGGAGCCTGAGGAAATGGTCACTTGGTCAGAGGAGGCATAATCTTCCTCTTGTCTAGGCCTTTTGTCGGGTGGGGGTTGGGAACCCCTGATTAAAGAGATCAAATCTTCAGCCATTTTAAGCATCTGTTTCTTAGGCATGGGGCCTTGAACTGGAGACTGAAGTGCAGTCTTTTTTGGTTTAAGAGGAGCCTTAAGCTTAGGATGCGTTTTTATGGTGAGCGTCGTCGGTCTGAAGACACCTTCAGAAACCAAAGGTGTTTCTGCAGCACCGCTTCTTTCTGCAATGTCGCCGGTAGGGCCTAAAGAAAATGGCTGCGGCCTAGAACTCTCCGCCATAGGATCCGGCGGTCTCGGGTTCCAATTCTGCGGTAGCCAGGGGCTGCGAGGCCTCACTGAAAACCGGTGAACCGGAGACTGGCCCAGCCAAGGCCTCGGAGTCTGGCTTGGGTTTAGGCTGCCTGTCCTTATCTTTGCGTTTTTTGTGCACGCCGGTAGTCGGTTGCTCCGACGGCATAGTGTAATTAAATTTTCTACTGAAGTAGTGTCGTGCGAAATCAAAGCGTCGTTTTGTAGTTCGCTTATTGAACCTAGCACAAAAGCGACAACCAGTGACGTCGTGGTCTGGGCCTAGGGAAGGTATACAATAAGAATGAAAATCCTTATGAGGTATTTGCTTGCCACAAGAAATACAATTGTTAACTTTTTCTGACATCGGTCTGAGGCAAGAAAAGTTTCCCCAACGGGGTACTTAGCTTTATTGAAGACTTTGGATCTGAAATTCGACTTCGAAAAACTCAGGAGTCGGCAGACAGGCACTTGCGAACTGCTTCTGCTTTGGGCACCGCACAGCAAGAAAGACTGGAGAAAATGATGCCGGATGCATTATATATACCCCTGGCGCACTGACGTCAGGGAAGAAGCGACAGCAACCGACGCCGGACCAAGACTTTGGAATTCAGGCCGACTGCGGGACCGCCTGATGACAGGATAACCCCAAGTGTGATGACTGCAGCAGGGTAACATGATGAACATCCCTGTAATACCTAACAAGTTTTCTGGGAGCAGGAGGTAAAGAGTCAGGGGCCAAGCTAGATTCCGAAAAGGCATCATCAACAATGTCTAGCACAGGAGGGATAGCTAAAGGCCTGTGTTGGGGCAGGAGTAAGAAATCCCTAAGCCTCTTTTAGAATCAGAGTAATCCTGCCTTTCCCAGCAAAAATGCTCGTTAAGAGTATGCAAGATTTCACCAAAAGAAAAATCCTCTGGGGGAGAAGCAGAGGGAATAGAGTCCTCTGCATCAGAATCCTCACAGGTAGATAAGGGTAAATCCTGGTCATCAGAGGAAACAGAAATTTCAGAATCCTGTTCAGTAGTATAAGCAAATTCAGTCCTAGGTTTCTTACAGGGGGAAGGCTGGCTTCCCCTGATTAAAGTAATAAGGTCTTAAGCCATTCTTATCATTTGTTTTTTAGGCATAGAGGCCTGACCATGCAGTCTGGGCGTCGGTTTTCTAGGCATGGTTCGGGTTTTAGGCCTTGAAGAAGATGGCGTCAGTTTAATATGAAAGTCAGTAGGGCTGAATACACCTTCAGAAGCTGGTGCCTGCACAGCAGCTCCCGACCAATCCAAGGTAGAGACATCCACAGTTTCCACAGTTGAAGCATCTCGTGGCATACCAGACTCTGAATGGGTCTCAGTAGAGGCCTGCGAATCTGAAGTAGTGGGTATCAGGGGCTGCAAAAGCGCCTCACTGAGTACCAGCAAACTGGTGACTAGCTTAGGAGAAGTGTTGTCGGCAGCTTTGGACCTAGGCGGCCTATCTCTGTCTTTATCTTTGCAATTTTTTCAGAATGTCGGTAGTCGGGTGGCTTACCGAAGACATACCTGGATAACTGAACAGAGTACCAAAATATTTGGAAGTGAAAATATACTGACAACGAATAGTTCATGGTTTAAATAAGGCACAAAACCGACAGCGAGGTAAGTCATGGTCAGGGCCTAGGCAAGGAATAAAGTACGAATGAAAAACTTTATGAGGTATTTGCTTTCCACAAGAAATACAATTATTGACTTTTACTGACATCGGTTTAGAGCAAGAAAAAGTTTCCCCAATGGGGTACTTAGCTTTAGTTGAAGACTTTGGTTTTGAAACTCGAAAATGAAAATTTCAGGAGTTTGCCAACCGGCACTTGCGAACTGCTTCTGGCACTGCACGGCAAGAAAGACTAATGTAATGGCGTCGGCTGCATGCTTTATACCCCTGACTACCTGACATCACGGAAGATGAGACAGCAACCGACGCAGGACCCAAGACTTTGATAATCAGGCCGACTGAAGGCTACTGCAAGCAGATAACCGCAAATGTGATGACTGCAACAGTGAAACATGAAGAACATGGAATCCTTAGACCCCTTATCTCACAGGCTGCCTCTGCCCCTGGCGTCTTCCATCTGAGCTCCCCCTCTGCCTCAAGGGGAGCCAGAGCCAAGCATGACATGGAAAGGTCTCTGGGATGACTTGCAACCACATTTTCCCACTCCTCAGAGTCCTGGAGAAGGATTGTCGAGGGTGGGGTAAAACGAATGCCCACGAAAGACAGGGTCTTACCATCCTTTTCATACTTGCCTAGTGTGTCCTTTACTTTAGGGCCGAAGAGGGAAGCTCCATCAAACAGAGCATTGATGAAAGAAAATTTGAAGGATTCCATGAAATCATGCAAGCGCATCCAGACGTGTCACCTAATGGCAATGTTGGAACCTGCTACTGTGGCCGTCCCTTTGGTTGCATGGGTGATAAGTTGTATGGACGAGTTTGATATAAACTCCAGAGTGGCTAGCTGCAAGGCGACCTGATCCTGTACCTTGCTGGACACAGCCCCAGCTAAAATTTCTGATAATTCCTTAATCAGGTCTCTTTGAAGTCTAGTAAAGTGTGCCATAAAGTTCAAGGACCTAAGTGCGAAGGTCGATGAAGCATAGGCCCACTTTCCAAACCTGTCCATCATCCTAGACTCCCTGTTAGGAGGATGAACAGAAGGACTCTTGCTGGCTAGTTCCTTTTTGGTGGCAGCCTCCATCACCATGGCATCTACTGGCAAAACTTTCGTCCAATATTGGTGGTCTTCTGGTGGTGATATTATTTTGTCAGGTCTCCAGAGAATGGGCTCTATGGCATCAGGAGTCTTCCATGCCCACTGCGCTATTAGCTTGATAAGGTCGTCAGCAGGTGGGGACACCCAGGAGGTAGATGGTCAGTCACTGAAGGCTAGTAAGTATATGGTTTCCTCCAAGGATGTGTCATGGGACTTCCAGTTACCCCTCTGTTTCAGAATTTCTAGGAAGTCTCCAAAGGAAACATACTCAGGGGGTGACCATGGGGAACCCTCCTCCTTCATCAAAATCCATGTCCTCCATGATGGATTCTTCAGGGGAATCTAGATGCTGCCTCTTGCATATCTTCTTTTGGGGTGGCTTTTCAGTGGGAATCTCTGGTGAGGACTCGGAAGAGGAAGGGCCCTTCGACTGGGCAACTTGAAGCTTGGGTGCTCACTGTCCTGTCATAGAGATTGGCTTCAACTCTGGACCAAAGGAAATGGAAATATGGCACTCCAATGCAGGTGGGGCCAGCTGGGAGCCCGTGGAGGGGCCAGCTGGGAGCCCGTGGAGGTTAAGGCCTTCACCATAACCCAAAAGGAAGTACCCCCTGAAGAGGAGTGGGAGCCCAGAACCAAGAAGGACCACCTCGGAACCGGGGTCACACCTCACGCCATGGGACCACCCTCTAGGCAAGGACCCAAAACAGTTAAAGTTTCTGGAACAGAGATCAGCACCATATCCAAACTAGGTGCTGAACTGGAAACCACAGAACCGACGGAGGGGTCTCGGCCCTGAGACTCAGTCGGCTCCAAAGCAGGAACCGATAATGTCAGAGCAACCTCCGGTGCTGAGGTGGACACACATAACTGCACCAAAAAAAATGGCACTGGGGGTATTGCAGTGCTGGGTTCTGAAACTGAAGTCAAATTTGGAGAAGGACAGGTAGGAGTCCCAGGAGAAAATGTCTCCAATCCAGATGGGAGAGGGACCTGAGAAGGGCCAGGAATACCTTTGGCCAGTAACAGCTGATCCACCAACCTTATGGCATCCAACTCTGGAAGACTCCTGGAGGACCGTACTGAAAGGGTTGAAAGAGACTCAGGTCTTTCAATGAATGGACTGCGTAGTTGGCTCAAGAAGGGGGTCTATAGTAGGGGAATATCTCATCCTCGGCATTTTCAAAATTGGCTTTGGTGTCAAGAGGGTGGGCTGCGATTGTGTTGGTGCTGATATAAATATTTGTTGAGCAGTAGGCGAAGATGGCGAGCCAGGACCTAGAGAGGCTGGCACCAACAAGGGTGTTGATTAAAAGTGTTGATGTTGATGGTGCCAAAGTGGCACTAGCTTGAATTGCTGGGACCTTAGCCTTTGGTTCCGAAGTTCGCAGAACCGAGGGATTAGGTTTAGGAACTACTGGAACCGAAGGTGAAGTTGGTACCAAATGGCTCTTTTTTTTGGGGGGGGGGTAAGTCTTGTTTCATGTCGTCTTTGGACAATGCTTCACTAAAAGGGGATTTAAATAGACCTTTAAGCAGGAGCTTACTACTGCGCTCTGCTAAGGTTCTCGGACTGAACTCCTTACATAAGTTACAATCGAAATCTAGAAGAAGCACACCTAAGCAACAGACACATGAAAGATGGCCATCAGAATTGGGCATCTTTCTATCACATTCTTGGCAATGTTTAAAACCTGATGTGCCTTTTGATGGTTTATCAGACATAGCCAGTTTATTTATCAGAGATTTTAACAACAGTAAAGGGTGAAAAGAAAAAACACGCCCGATAAAGTACACTCGCATGCACACACAAACACACACACACACACACACACACACACACACACACACACACACACACACACACACACACACACACACACACACAGGAAGGAAAGTAAGGAAGGGGAAAGGATCTAACAACAATGGTAGATAAGATTACCCGAGGTAATGGGGCAAGTACCAACGATGGCACTAAAGGAAAACCCGAAAAGGGTTGCAAGAAAAAGGGTAGATGAAAGGAATATACAACTAGATATATCTATACAGATAGCAAGAGAAAAGAGGAACTGGGGAGAAAAAATGTTTTAAGGCTATTTCAAGAAATTAGGAATTAGAAATATAAAGCACTTAGCGGAGAGAAAGGCTGATGTGTCTTGCTGGCAGAGCAGCAAATGAGATCTGAGGTAACATACACAGGGGCAGTGTGGTTAGAGACTTGGCTCGAGAGTTTTTGGCTAGCTTGAGATGTATAAAGTACAGTTTTGTACCTACCATAAATGTAGATGTTCGAGTGTATACACTGCTGCAGTCATTACACTTGGGTTATCCTGCCGTTAGGCGGTTCCCCAGTCAGCCTGAGTTCCAAAGTCTTGGTCCGGCGTCGGTTGCTGTCGCCTCCTCCCTGACGTCAGTGCGACAGGGGTATATAAGATGCAGCAGACGCCATTTTCTTCAGTTTTTCTTGCCCCAGATGTCAGGTGCCCCCAAATAGGTAGGCAATTCAAATTGCTAATAAAACATACATAAGAAAAGCAAACAACTTTCAGATACCAGCAAATACTCCCCATAGGTAGTAAAGGGTAAAAGACATAGGTACGTACCAGCAAGTAAGAGGGGAAAGAGGGAGGGTAACCTGGATGCAGCAGTGTATACACTCGAACATCTACATTTATGGTAGGTACAAAACTGTACTATGTTCATCGTGTTACACTGCTGCAATCATTACACTTGGGTAGAATCCCAAAGCTGAGGAAGGGTGGCTGGTTCTATAAGGCATTAGGGGTGGCTATAAGGCCCTGCAGCACAGCCGTGGCAAAGCCAGCTCTGGATTTAGAGTATAAAGGCAGATGGTAATGCTTGGTGAAGGTATGCACAGAACTCCATGTTGCTGCTTCCAAAATATCCTTGGTAGGTACTCCTCTGAGGGAGGCAGTTGAAGTGGCTGTTGCCCCGGTGGAGTGAGATCTAATGCTGCTAGGTACAAGTTTCCCATGGTGTGTATAGCAGAAACGTATACAATGCCCTATCCATTTTGAAATAGTCTGTTTTGAAATGGCTTTTCCCTGTGCTCCTGCAGCATATGCTACCAATAATTGCTCAGATTTTCTGAAAGTTTTGGTATTGTCCAAGTAGAAGCGTAACTGCCTGGGAATGTCCAAAAAATGCAGTAGTCTCTCCCCTTTATTCTGTGGTTTTGGATGAAAAGTTGGCAAGTGAATAGTTTGGTTTAGAGCCACACTTGATACCACCTTTGGCATAAACGTAGGGTTAGTTCTTAAAGACACCCTGTCCTGGTGGAAAATGAGGAAAGGTTCCACTGCCATTAGTGCCTGTAATTCTGCAACTCGTGCTGATGTTATTGCCAGGAGCAGAGCAGTTTTCCAAGAGATATATTTTAATTCTGCTGTGTTAGCTGGCTCAAAAGGAGGTAAAGTTAATTTTTCCAAAACAAAGTTGAGGTCCCAAGTTGGAGTAGGTGCTCTACGGGGCGGTCTTATGTTTTTAGCCCCTCTGAGGTACTGTTTTAACAAAGGATTAGAGAAAATTGGTGGATCCCTGTTGTAATGAGCAGAGATGGCAGAGGCATGGATCTTGATGGATGAAAGAGAGAGGCCTTTGTCCAGCATCTCAGTTAAATACTGTAGTATCTGAGGAATGTTTGGGACAAGAGGATTTATCCGGATAGGCTTTCCTGGTACTAGGCCTTCTGGCCTCCAGAATGACATCCATAACAGCTTTGGAGAGAGGCATTGCTTGCTTGACTAAGGAATCTTTCATGCAGCTAGGTTTAAGGCCTTTAGCTGGCTGTGAAGCATCTGATTGTTGTGCTGAGTCAGCAGATGTGGGATCTGAAGCAAAATCAAGGGTGGTTCTTGTGCTAAGTTCTTTAAGATTGGGTACCAGTGCTGGCGTGGCCAGTCTGGTGCAATCAGGATCATCTTTGGCTCTTCTTGCCTGGCTTTTATGAGTACCTCTGGAAGGAGAGGTAGTGGTGGGAAAGCGTATACTTGCAGGTTTTTCCAGCTGAATGAGAGGGCATCCATTTTCCATGCTTGTGGATGGTAACTCCTTGTGCAGAATTTCTGTAGCTGGCAGTTCATTGGGGATGCAAACAGATCTATGTCCGGGCTCCACCATTTCTGCGTTATCATTCTGAATATTTGTGGATTCAATTCCCATTCGGTGGGATCCATGATGTTTCTGCTTAAGTCGTCTGCCAGTGTGTTTTTCTCTCCTGGCAGGAATTGTGCTTGCAGATTAACTTGATATTTTAGAGCTGTGTTCCACAAGGTCATGGCTTGTCTGCAAAGGTGGTAAGAGTGAGTGCCCCCTTGCTTGTTTATGTACCACATAACTGTGGTGTTGTCTGTCTTTAGCAGTAGTTGTCCTGGATGCAGCAGGTCGTTGAAAGCTATAAGGGCATTTTGTACAGCTAGCATCTCTTTTTGATTGCTGTGTAGATGCCTTTGTTCTGCGGGCCACTTGCCCTGAATACATTTTCCTTGCATGTGTGCTCCCCAGGTGTAATCCGATGTATCTGTTGTCATTGTTTGTCTGGCTGTGGGTTGAGTAAAAGGCTGTCCCTTGTTGAGATGACAAACTTGAGCCCACCATCGAAACTTCTGTTGAAGGCAAGGAATTAGTGGTATAACTGTTTCCAAACTTTGACAGTGTTGAGACCATACACTCTTTAGGTACCAATGTAGTTTCCTCATATGCAGTCTGGCATATGGAATTAGTAGTATGGAAGATGCCATGTAACCCAAGGCCTGCAGAATTTTTCTTGCAGGGAGATGGATCTTTGTTGCCATCAATTGAAAGTATCGAGTCAGTTGTCCTTGCTTGTCTGGCGTGAGATAAGCCATCTGGGCCATTGTGTTCAAGCTGGCACCCAGGAATATTATCTCTTGTGAGGGCACTAGTTTTGATTTATGTTCGTTTACTGTGTTGCCCATGCAACTTAATAACTTTTTTACAAACGGCATATGCTTCAGAAGAATATCCTTGCTCTCTGCTTGAATCAGGCAGTCGTCCAGGTATAGATACATTTGAATTCCTTTCTGTCTGCAAAATGCAATTACTGGTGCCAGGCACTTTGTGAAGACCCTGGGCGCAGTAGATAAGCCAAAGGGCAGTGCAGAGAATTGATAGTGCATTGAACCAGCTATGAATCTGAGGTATCTTCTGCAGTTTTGTCTGACAGGGACATGCAGGTATGCCTCCTTGAGGTCCAAGGTCATGAGCCAAGCCTTCTTGCCCAGCATGGGGAAGAAGCTGCTGTAGTGTCAACATTTTGAATTTCAGAACATCCAGGTAAGTGTTTAGAGAAGAAAGATCCAGAATGGGCCTCCAGGATTTGTCCTTTCTGGGAACCAGAAAGAGTCTGGAGTAAAATCCTTGTCCTTGCACCTGTGGTGGTACATTTTGAATAGCTCTCATGTCCATGAGTGCTGCGATTTGTTTTTGAGCCTCTGCCCATTGATTTGGTGGCAGATTTGGCATTCCTTTTAACCTTGGCAGAGTGTGAAAGTGGAACCTGTAACCTTGAGATACAATGTTGAGAACCCATTTGTCTTTGGTGATCCAATGCCAATTGTGATAGAAAAGTGCCAGTTTTCCTCCCAAGGGGGCTGCCAAGAGAGAGCTGTTTGGCAGCTGTAGTGGGAAGTCACTGAGGCTGCTTTTTATATGGTTGGGGCCTGTCTTCCCCTTCTTTCTGGCCTGGTGCACCCCATTGTCGAGGCCTGTAAGGACCTTGTGGTTGGCCTCTACCTCTTGGACGTCTGTATCTGCCCCTTTGAGGTCTGTCTGTAACTGAAAAGGACCAATTCCTTGTTGGCCAATTTCTGCTAAAATGAGGAGGCTGAACCTGTAAGAAATCCTTCACCGTTTGCATAGATTTTGCCTTATCCTCCATTTTCTTTAATACCTCTTCTGCCTTAACTCCAAATAACACATCCTGCTGCAAAGGTGCATCAAATAATTTTGCTTTAACATGATGTGGTAACGCATGTTCTTTTAAACAAGCATGTCTTCTAATGACAGAGCCTGTAACTGCTGCTCTACAAGAGGCCTCTAAAGAATCAAAACCACACCGCAAAGTATGTTTTCCCACTTGTTCAGCTGCATGTAATAAATCCTGCATTTCTTTAAAATTAGGAGGATCTGAATCTGGAAGCATTTTTTGTTTCAACTGAGACATCAAAAATTGCTGATATTTTAGCATGTGAAACTGGTAACTTAAGGCTCTCATTGCTAAAGTTGCAGATGTATATACTTTCTTTACCCATCTGTCTAATGCTCTGGAATCTCTGTCAGAGGGAACTGGATTTTTTGCTGATGAGGCCTTAATCCCTTTGGGTCCCTGAGAAATAGCTTCAGGGTCAGCAACAGGGCTTTTATACAGAAATTTGTGTGAGTCAGAGACTCTGTAGTATCTGTCAGGTTTATCTGGGGCTGGAGGTAAGGAATCAGGATTTAAACTGGATTCAGTATACACACCATCCACAATATCTAACAGTGGCGGAATGGCAAGGGGTCTGTGTTGAGGTAATAAAAGGAAGTCTCTGACCCTTTTCTTGGATTCGGAGTAATCCTGGCCTTCCCAATGGAAATGCTCCATCATGGTATGTAAGGTTTCCCCAAAGGAGTAGTCCTCAGGCGGAGAGGCTGATGGAATTGATTCCTCAGCGTCAGAATCCACATAAAAGGGTAAAGAATATCCTAGGTCTGAGGATGAATCTGAATAAATGGACACCTAGTCGGATGAGTCATAGTCTGCATCCTGTCTGGGCCTTTTATCAGGAGGGGGATGGGACCCCCTGATCAGAGTGATTAGGTCTTTGGCCATTTTGAGCATTTGTTTCTTAGGCATGGAGGCCTGTCCTGGAGAATGCTGTATTTGTTTCTTTGTTTTTAAAGGAGGCTTAGACTTAGCAGAGGGTTTAATGCTTAACTGAGTAGGTCTGAAAACACCCTCTGAAGCTGCGGGTTGCTCAGCTACTCCGGATCCCTCTGAAGGGCTAGTTTCGGTAGGCTGAAAAACTTGTGCGTCCGAAGGCCCAGCCATCTCCACGTGGAGTCGGAGGCAGCCTGTGGTTCTGCAGAAGCAGTCGTCAGGGGCTGCGAAGGCACCTCGCTGAAAACCGGAGAACCAGCGACTGGCCTAGAAGAGGCTTCGTCGTCAGTTTTGGGCATCGGATGCCTGCCCTTTTCTTTGTGCTTTTTATGTATTCCGGTTGTCTGAAGTTCCGATGGCATGGTGTAATTGAATTTTCTGCCAAAATAATGTCGGGCAAAATCAAACAGACGTTTAATAGTGCGCTTGTTAAACCTAGCACAAAACCAACAACCAGTGACGTTATGGTCTGGGCCTAGGCATGGGATACAATAGGAATGGAAATCCATATGACGTATTTGCTTCACACAAGAAATACAGTTATTAACTTTTACTGTTATCGGTCTGAGGCAAGAAAAAGTTTCCCCAACAGGGTACTTAGTTTTGTAGAAGACTTCGGTTCTGAATTCGGAATGAAAATCTCAGGAGTCGGCCGACCAGCACTTACGAACTGCTTTTGCTTCGGGCACCGCATGGCAAGAAAGACTGAAGAAAATGGCGTCAGCTGCATCTTATATACCCCTGTCGCACTGACGTCAGGGAGGAGGCGACAGCAACCGACGCCAACCCAAGACTTTGGAACTCAGGCCGATAGGGGAACCGCCTGACGGCAGGATAACCCAAGTGTAATGACTGCAGCAGTGTAACATGATGAACATCTGCCAAGCCGGTTCCAGGATTCCCAACTGTCAAGAATAAACGAAGACCGACAACATCAGATAGTTAGTTTTCGTTTATATAAATGTATGACTGCCTATGTCATAAGTGATAATTTAATAAAGATGTTTCTTGTTAAAAAAAAAAAAAAAAAAATACTGTGAGGGTACAAGCCCCAAGGAAAAGCTGCTCACTTACTCACTGCCATAAATTCCTGTGAGGGAAAGTTAGTTTTTGCTTTCTTGTATTTTGTATTGCTTCATTGCCATCTTCTATTTTGTATACTACTGTCTAATTTCTTTACACTGTCTTTACCTGCATTTTTAACTAGGAAATAGACCACAGTTGAGTCTCTTGTGAGTAATGCAAAAATTAAATTTTCCCCCACCCTCCAACCATAGCACTGCTGTGTTTTAAACTCAAAGTACAGTTGTGTACATGTACCATAAATGTAGATGTTCAAGTGTAGTCACTGTTACAGTCATTACATTTGAGTAATCTGCTTGCAGGTTGCCCTCAGTCGGCCTGATTAACAAAGTCTTGGGTCCTGCGTCAGTTGCTGTCCCTTCTTCCATGACATCAGGTCGTCAGGGGTATAAAACATGCAGCCAATGCCATTACATCAGTTTTTCTTGTGCCAGATGTCAGGAGCCCCCCCTAATGGGAAGCAATTAAACATAAAAGCACATAAATATACCTCCACCAAAAAAGCAAATACACCAAAAAGGCTTTTAAACATAGTAAAGGAAAGTAGAGGTATAGCCAAAAGAAGTTAGGGGGCTGGAGGGAGGGTAACCAGAACTGCAACAGTGAATACACTCGAACATCTGCATTTATGGTAAGTGTACACAACTGTACTATGTTCTTCGTGTTTCACTGTTGCAGTCATTACATTTGGGTAGATTCCCAAAGCTATGGTTGGGAGGAGGAGTTTGGATAGCATTGGGGCCAGCTATAAGTCCCTGCAAGACTGCAGTGGCAAAGCCAGCTCTGGATTTAGAGAAAATTGGCAAATGATAATGCTTGGTGAAAGTATGTACAGAACTCCAGGTACAAGCTTCTAGGATGTCCCTGGTAGGGACGCGTCTCAGAAAGGCTGTACAGGGTAGATGCAGCCCTGGTGGAGTGAGGTCTGATCCCCTGGGGGATAGGTTTTCCATTGTGCTTATAGCAGAAATTAATGCAATGGCTTATCCATTTAGAAATGGTTTGCTTTGAAATAACCTTCCCCTCTGCCCCTGCAGCAAATGCTACCAACAGTTGTTCAGATTTCCTTTGAGGCTTAGTCCTGTCCAAGTAGAATCTAAGGAATGCAGTATCCATTCCCCTTTATTCTGTGGACTGGGAAAGAAGGCTGGCAAATGAATGGACTGCTTACGTGCCACACTGGATACCACCTTGGGCATGAAGGATGGATTGGTTCCGAGTGACACCCTGTCCGCATGAAAGATGATGAAAGGCTCTACTGCTATAAGGGCCTGTAATTCAGATACCCTTCTAGCTGAAGTGATTGCAAAAAGGAAAGCTGTTTTCCAAGAAAGAAATCTTAAGTCTGCAATAACAGCTGGCTTGAAAGGAGGGAGTTTCTCCAAGACAAAGTTAAGGTCCCAGGCTGGGGTTGGAGCTCTCCTGGGTGGTCTCAAATTTTTGGCCCCTCTGAGGAACTGCTTGAGCAGTGGATTTGAGAAGAGGGGAGGTTGTGTGTTATAATGAGCTGAAATGGTTGAGGCATGGATTTTAATGGAGGAAAAAGACAGGCCCTTGTGAAGCAAATCAGCTCAGTATTGTAAAATCTGAGGTAAATTGGGCGCTGCTGTGCTCATCCCTTGAGACTGGTCACAGGCACATAATCTTTTCCATTTTTCAGCATAAGATTTTCTAGTACTAGGCCTCCTTGCCTCTAAAATGATATCCATCACAGATTTGCTTAGGGATGGTAACAGAGAGATTAAGTAATTAGCCAGGCTGCAAGGTTCAGTGTTGGTAGCCGAGGGTGCAGAATCTGTTTCTTCTGCCGAGACAGCAGGGAAGGAGTCTGAGGCAGGTGCCATGGAGGTAACACTGACACACTGCGCAGGAGGTGGTGCCAGTGTTGGTGTGGCCAGTCTCGAGCAATCAAAATCATCCTTGGTTTGCCCTGTTTGACTTTTAGTAGTACTTTGGAGAGCAGAAGCAGAAGGGGGAAGGCACAGACTGATACTTTTTCCAGGTGAAGGACAGAGCATCCACTTTCCAGGCTTGGTTGTGGAGAGTCCTTGTGCAAAGTTTGTCCAATTGGTAGTTCTGGGGAGAGGCAAACAGGTCTATATCTGGGCTTCCCCATTTGCTTGTCAACATGTTGAAAATCCTTGGTTTCAGTTTCCACTCGTGTGGGTCCATGAGGTTTCTGCTTAGTCCGTCTACCAGTGTATTTAATTTTCCTGGCAGGAAATGAGCTTGTAGGTGCACTTGGTAGCTCAAGGCTGTGTTCCACAATGCCATGGCTAGTCTGCAGAGGGGGTAAGAATGTGTACCCCCCTGCTTGTTTATGTACCATGTAACAGTGGTGTTGTCCGTCTTTACCATTAATTGTCCTGGAAAAATGAGGTCCTTGAAGGCTGTCAGAGCATTCTGTACAGCTAGCATTTCATTTTGATTGATATGCAGGTGCATTTGACTTGGGTTCCATTTGCCCTGAATGCACTTCCCTGCCAGGTGAGCCCCCATGCATAGTCTGATGCATCTGTTGTTAGGGTTTGGGTGGCAGGGGGTAGAGTGAATGGTAGACCTTTGTTTTGGTGGCAGGCCTCTGCCCACCAAAGGAACTCCAACTGTAGGAAAGGAATGACAGGCATCACTGCTTCTAGATCCCGAGAATGTTGACACCATAGGCTTTTTAGATACCATTGTAGTTTCCTCATATGCAGTCTTGCATATGGAATTAGTCGAATGCATAAGGCCATGAACCCCAAGGCTTGTAGAATTTGCCTTGCAGATAGCAGGGTTTTTGTGGCCATTAGTTTGAAGTAAGTTGTCAAATGAATTTATTTCTCTGGTGTGAGAAAAGCCATCTGGAAAGTTGTGTTCAAGCTTGCTCCCAGGAATATGATTTGCTGATAGGGTACCAGATGTGATTTATTTTTGTTTATGGTGTACCCCAGACAAGTTAGCACCTTCTGTACAAATGCCAGAAGATTCAAAAGTATGTCCTGGCTTATTGCCTGAATTAGACAATCGTCCCGGTATGGGTATACATGAATATTTCTTTGCCTGTAAAATGCAATGACTGGAGCTAGGCGCTTTGTGAATACCCTGGGTGCAGTAGATAAGCCAAAGGGCAGTGCAGAGAACTGATACTGCAAACAGCCTGCTTTCAAGAGTAAGTATCTTCTGCAAGATTCCCTGATTGGGATGCGCAGGTAGGCTTCCGTTAAATCCATTCTTGCCAACCAGGCATCCTTGCCTAGCATGGGAAGCAACTGGTGAAGAGTTAGCATCTTGAATTTTGGAATCACCAAAAAGGTGCTTAGGATAGAAAGGTCCAGGATAGGACGCCATGAGTTGTCTTTTCTGGGTACCAGGAAAAGTCTTGAGTAGAAATCTTGCCCTTTTTCCTCTTCTGGTACAGTCTGAATAGCCTTTAATCTTAAGAGACACAGTACTTGCTTTTCAGCCTCTGCGCACTGATTTGGGGGTAGATCTGGCCAACTGTTTGGGGTTGGTAAAGTACAGTTTTGTACCTACCATAAATGTAGATGTTCGAGGATTCCATTGCTGCAGTCCTGACTATTGGGTATAGTCATGACCGACATCATATCCTCAGTCTTTTCTTGCCCCAGATGTCAGAAGACCCAAAAGACAAGTCCCAAAACAACCTGCACCAAAACAAGTATAATATATACAACAATATATACATATATATATATAAAATATAAGCATGTAAACTCACCTACACAACCACCCCTAAACACAGAGGGGAGGGAGGAAGCTGCAGCAATGGAATCCTCGAACATCTACATTTATGGTAGGTACAAAACTGTACTATGTTCTTATCTTCCATTGCTGCAGTCCTGAGGGTAGAATCCCAAAGCAGAGGTAAGGGAGGCTGGCAAATTATAAAGTAGCAGGAGCTGACAACATGCCTTGTAAAACAGCTGTGGCAAAACCAGCCCTAGTCTTAGAGTATATAGGCAGGTGATAATGCCTAGAGAAAGTATGCACTGAACTCCAAGTAGCTGCTTCCAGAATATCCTTAGTTGCCACCTTAGAAATGCTGTTGAAGTGGCAGTAGCCCTAGTGGAATGAGGCCTAATCCCAGCTGGAATCTCCTTGCCATGATGGGAATAACAAAATGCAATGCAAAAGCCAATCCACCTAGAAATAGTTTGTTTTGACACAGGCTTGCCCTGTGAACTCAAAGCAAAAGAAACCAGTAACTGCTGAGACTGCCTAAAATTCTTAGTCCTGCTCAAATAATAACGCAATTGCCTGTGTACATCTAAAGTGTGCAAAATCTTTTCCCCTTTATTTTGAGGATCTGCAAAAAACGTAGGCAAATGAATAGTTTGGTTTAAAGCCACACTAGAAACCACCTTAGGCATAAAGGAAGGATTAAATGATACCCTGTCCTTGTGGAAAATCAAAAAGGGCTCTACTGCCATAAGGGCCTGCAACTCAGACACCCTTCTTGCAGAAGTAATAGCCAACAGAAAAGCAGTCTTCCATGACAAATATTTCAATTCAGCAGTAGCTGCAGGCTCAAAAGGTTGTAGAGTAAGTTTTTCCAACACAAAATTGAGATCCCAAGCAGGAGTAGGAGCTTCTTATATTCTTTGCCCTCTAAGAAACTGCTTGAACAAAGGATGCGAAAACAAAGGTGGGTCACAATCATAGTGAGCTGAAATTGCTGCAGCATGAATCTTTATGGAAGAGAAGGACAAACCTTTGTCCAATAATTCAGTAAGATATAGAAGAGCCACACTCACATTAGGCTCTGAAATCTCCAAATTCTTTGCTGTACTCCAAAATAAAATCTCTTCCATTTTCTCTCCTAGTACTAGGCCTTCTAGCTTCCATAATCACATTTAAAACTTGTTGAGGAAGCTGAGACCTGCTGTGTTTCAACACAGAATATGCCAGGCTGTGAGATGAAGAGATTGAAGCTTGACATTGAGCAGATGACCGTCCTTCTGAGATAACAGATGAGGAATCAGAGGTAAAGGCCATGGAGGCTTCTTTACCAGACTCCAGAAGTGGGTACCAGTGTTGCCGAGGCCAATCTGGAGCTATCAAAATCATCCTTGGCCTGTCTTGTCTGACCTTTAACAGTACCTTTGGAAGAAGGTAGAGGTGGAAAGGCATACACATGAAGGTTTTTCCAACTGAAAGACAGAGCATCCACTTTCCAAGCTGTGTGATGAAACCCCTTTGTGCAATACTTTGGCAGCTGGTGGTTTAGTGGAGAAGCGAACAGATCTATGTCTGGAGTTCCCATGACACTGTCAGTTTCTGAAATACATGAAGATCCAGTTTCGGGGATCCATGATTTGTCTGCTTAACACATCTGCTAAGGAGTTCTGTGCTCCTGGCAGAAACCTTGCCTGAAGAGTTAGTTGCAAGCTCAGCAGTCTCCGATAAAATGATTGCTTGCCTGCATAGCGAATAAGAATGTGTTCCCCATTACTTGTTGATGTACCACATGACAGTTGTGTTGTCTGTTAGAATCAACACCTGCCCTGGAAGAAGTAACTCCTTGAAAGCCATTAATGCAAACTGGACTGCTAACATCTCCTTCATGTTGATATGTAGATGCTGTAGTCTGGCAGGCCACTTGTCTTGTATCCACTTTCCATTTAGATGAGCTCCCCAAGCAATGTCCGAGGCATCTGTCGTAAGAATCTGACTTGCCTCTGGCCGGGTCACAGAGAGTCCCTTGTTTAGGTGACATTCCTGAGCCCACCACAAAAATTCCTTTTGAATGCAAGGTATTATTTGAATGACAGTGTCCAAATCCTGGCAGTGCTGTGTCCATACATTTTTGAGATACCATTGTAGCTTCCTCATATGCAGTTTGGCATTGGGAAGCACCAGAATACAAGATGCCATGAACCCTAATGCTTGAAGGACTGTCCTTGCAGTCAGCACGGACTGATGAGATAGTTGATGGAAGTAAAGTGACAGACTCTTTTGTTTGTCCGGGGTTAAAAAGGCCATCTGGGCTGCTGTATTCAGTCTTACACCCAGAAAACACATGTCTTGAGAGGGTACTAGACTGGACTTTATTTCGTCACAGAATACCCTAGGCATCTTAGCACTGCTATAACATATTCCAGATGCTGTAGAAGGTCTTCCTTTTCTTGAGCCAGAATCAGGCAGTCGTCCAAGTAAGGATAGATTTGAATTCCTTGAAGCCTGAAGTAAGCTATCACTGGAGCCAGAACCTTTGTGAATACTCTAGATAAGCCAAAGGGCAATGCAGAGAACTGATAATGAAAATTTCCAGCTCGAAACCGCAGATACTTTCTGCAACTTAGCCTTATAGGCACATGAAGGTAAGCTTCCTTGAGATCTAAAGTTACCATCCAGTGATCTTTGCCCAGCAGAGGTAAAAGCTGTTGCAACGTCAACATCTTGAACTTGGGAATGTCCAAAAACGTGTTGAGGAGAGATAAATCCAAAATTGGTCTCCACGTGTTCCCCTTCTTTGGTACAAGGAACAGGCGAGAATAAAATCCTAGGCCCCTCTCTGACACAGGGACTGGCTGAATGGCCCCTATGTGAAGTAACTGTAAAACTTGCTTGTGAGCCTCTTTTCTTTGTAGAGGAGGAACGTCTGGCATGCCTTTGAAAGGGGCATTGTATGGAAATAAAATCTGTAACCGTGGTGAATGATATCCAACACCCATTTGTCTTGAGTAATTAAATCCCAATTTTCTTTGAAAAGAGACAGTCTTCCCCAAAGGAGCTGCCAGACGAGAATCTGCTGGCAGCTGAAAACAGGTCATTGGGTCTGTTTACGAAAGGACTGACCCCTGCCCTCACCAGAAGTCTGAGCAGGTGAACTCCTGTTCTAGGCCTAAAGAACTTTGAGCCCTGCCCTACCACGTCTAGACCTACCCCTAGACTGAGAATCATAAGCAGGATATGTCCACCCCTTAGCAGGCCAATTTCTACTAAACTTGGTGGCTGCACCTGCAAAAATCTTTAACAGTTTGCATAGACTTAGCTTTGTCCTCCATTTTCTTTAAAACAGCTTCCACAGGCGAACCAAACAACACATCAGACTGTAAAGGAGCATCCAAAATCCTTGTCTTAACATGCTCAGCTAAATTCTGATCCTTCAACCAGGCATGCCTGCGAAGAACAGAGCTAGTAGCAGCCACCCTCGAGGAGGCCTGTACAGCATCAAAACCACATTGCAAAGAATGCTTACCCACTTGTTCGGACACATGAACCAAATCCAGCAACTCTTTACACTCAATAACTTCCGCCAAAGCATCCACCTTAGATTTCAATTGTGAAAGAAGGTAATTCTGATATTTTAACATGTGAAACTGACAATTCAAAGCTCTCATGGCCAGAGTGGAAGAAGTATACACTTTCTTTCCCCACCTATCCAAAGCCCTTGCCTCTTTATCAGTGGGGACAGGATTCTTAACCACAGAAGCTTTTACACCCTTAGGCCCCTGGGAAATAGTTTCTGGGTCCGCCCTAGGACTCTTAAACAAATATTTATGAGCTTCAGGCACCCTATAATACCTATCAGGCTTAACAGGAGCAGGAGGCAAAGAGTCAGGGTTCAGGGAAGCCTCTGCAAAAACATCTTCCACCACATTCAACACAGGAGGAATAGCTAAAGGCCTATGCTGGGGTAAAACAAGAACTCCCTAAGCCTTTTCCTGGAGTCAGAGTAATCCTGGCCTTCCCATTTAAAGTGCTCCCTCATGGAATGCAAAGTCTCTGAAAATGAGAAATCCTCAGGTGGAGACGCTGTAGGAGTGGAATCATCCACATCAGAATCAGAATAGGTAGGATACTCCTGCAAATCTTCCACAGAAGATTCTGAAGCCTCAGAACACTGTTCAAAACTCTCAAACTCAGATTCCACCCTAGGCCTCTAATCAGGCGGGGGCATAGAACCTCTAATCATAGTAATCAAATCTTCTGCCATCTTAAGCATATGTTTCTTAGGTACAGAACCTGAAATGGTAGGAGAAGCCCCCACTGAAGCTGAAGTAGGCCTACCTCTCAGAGGTTTTGGCAACAGAAGGAGAGGCCCTAACTGCCTTGGGAAGAGAGGGAAGAACAGTCACCTGAGAAGCCCCCTCAGCCTGGCCTACCTCCTGAGAAGGCACATCCTGTAAGAGTATAGTTTCTGCCTGGGACTCCATGGAAACTCCTGGCAAAACCTCCGGCTCCACTGAGCCTTCAAAGAACCGACGTCCGGGACTGCCGGTTCCTCAACCCTAGGCTTCACTGTTTTATCCTTGCGCTTCTTGGAGGGGAGCATCCGGCGGCATTTTATAATTGCAACGCTTCCCAAACACTAACCTGGCACAGTCTAACCTCCTCTTAATAGTGCGTTTGTTAAACCTAGCACAAGAGCGACAACCAACAACGTCGTGCTCAGGCCCTAAACAAGGTATACACAAGGTATGATAATCCCTATGAGGTATCTGTTTCCCACAAGAAATACAGTTATTCACTTTTTCTGACATCCGGTTAAATACTGAGGCAAGAAAAACCAAAATGTTCCAACTCTGTTTCGGTCTGAAACTCCGGTTTCGGAAATATTTCAGAACGCCAACCTGCACTCGCAAAACTGCTTCTGCATCGGACCATGCGGCAAAAAAGACTGAGGATATGACGTCGGTCATGCGCATTAGTACCCTGGCCTTATACTCTGGTATTCGGGCCGACTGGGACGCGGACTATACCCAATAGTCAGGACTGCAGCAATGGAAGACGAAGAACATCGTGTGGAAGTGAAATCTGTATCCTTGGGAAACTACATTTAAAACCCATTTGTCCTGGGTAATGAGTTTCCAGTTTTTTGCTGGCAGAGCAAACTTTCCCCCTAAAGGAGCAGTCAGTTGAGAAGTGACTGTAAGTTTTAAAGTTAAGTCATTGAGACAGCTTACCATAGGGGGGGGTCTTACTACCCCCTGATTTGGAAGTGGGAGCCCCCCACTGCTTAGTCCTGTGCATACCCTGGGACTGAAGCCTGGGTATTCTGCTGGTTCTGGGTTTGAAATGAAAAGGACTGGAAGAGGCAGGACAGGACCAATTCTTAGAGGGCCAATGTCTACTAAATCTTGGAGGCTGCACTTGTAAGAAATCTTTAACAGTTTGCATAGATTTAGCTTTTTCCTCCATCTTTTTAAGAACTTATTCTGCTTTGTCGCCAAACAGGTCATCCTGATTTAAGGGAGCATCTAGCAGTTTACTTTTAACATGATCTGGCAAAGACTGCTCCTTAAGCCAAGCATGCCTTCTAAGTACAGACCTGGTGACAGAAGCCCTGCAAAATGCCGCTAGTGAATCAAAACCACATTGCAAAGTATGTTTTCCAACCTGTTCAGCAGAATGCATTAAATCCTGTAAATCCTTATTTTCAGCACAATCGGGAATCAACATCATTTTCTATTTAAGCAATCCAATAATATGCTGCTGATACTTTAACATATCAAACTGGCGATTTAAGGCCCTGATGGCCAAGGCTGCAGAGGCGTATATCTTCTTACCCGATCTATCCAGGGCCCTGGAATCTCTATCAGGGGGGGTAGGATTTTTGGCAGTAGTAGCCTTAATGCCCTTGGGTCCCTGTGAAATGGTCTCAGGATCCGCAATAGGATTTTACAAAAGGAACTTGAGAGTTTGGAGCCCTGTAATATCTATCGGGTTTTCTGGGAGCAGGAGGTAGAGAGTCAGGGGCCAAGCTAGATTCCGAAAAGACATCATCAACAATGTCTAGCACAAGAGAGATAGCTAAAGACCTGTGTTGGGACAGGAGTAAGAAATCCCTAAGCCTCTTTTTAGTATCAGAGTAATCCTGGCTTTCCCAGCAAAAATGCTCCCTAAGAGTATGCAAGGTTTCACCAAAAGAAAAAATCCTCTGGGGGAGAAGCAGAGGGAATAGAGTCCTCTGCATCAGAATCCTCACAGGTACATACGGGTAAATCCTGGTCATTAGAGGAAACAGAAATTTCAGAATCCTGGTCAAAAGTATCATAAGCAAATTCAGTCCTAGGTCTCTTAGAGGGGGAAGGTTGGCCTCCCCTGATTAAAGTAATAAGGTCTTCAGCCTCACATAGACATACTAAACCAGCACTGGTATAAAATACACATAAATACACAAAACCATACTCTGAGTCTAAATAAAAACCTGCAAAAGCATCACAGACCTCCAAAGCAGACACCCAAAACACCTGCACCTCCCATCACAAACCAGACAACACAATACACAAAATCAGTGTTCCACACAATCACAGCCTTTAAGGCGAAATAACATACCTAACACACTAATAATAGGTGACTCTACAGTCAGGCACACTGAAGTCTCACTCACTAGACTGGACAAGGAGAAGGTTACTGTTAGCTGCCTGTCGACAGCCAGAATCCGCCACATAACACAAGCACTCAGGTCACTCCAGAACAAGTACAAATATGACTCTGCCATTGTTCATGATGGTGTGAATGACCCGAGACATACTTCCCTGGACTACACGAAGAGAGACATGGAAGAGCTCTCTGATCATGCAGCCCAGGCGGGTATGACCCTGACCCTGAGTAACATCCTGCCCTCACCAAGAATGATACCGCAGTTTAAAGAAAAAATGATCAATTTCAACAAATTGGCTAAGCCTCTGGTGTCATTCAAAGGGGATCCAGTGTCTGTCAGCCTGGGACGACATGCTTGACAAGCCTCGTTGCTTCTCAAGAGACGGCTTGCACCTGTCACCCCTAGGCTTTCGAATACTGGCCAAGGCTCTTGCTGCCCCCATAGTGCCTTTTTAGGCAAACTCACCTCCATAAACAGCACAAATAAAAAAAGGGTTATGCTACTCAACGCCAGGAGTTTAAATCTCAAAATGCACGTGCTCGAAGCACTCCTCAGTATGACGAACGTCAACATCTGTGCAGTAACTGAAACCTGGTTCAAGGCTCCACAGAGCACCCCAGCACTACCGGGCTACAACTCATACCACACATTTCAGCCACAGAACATGGACCGAAACAAAAAAGGAGGGGGTGTGTGTCCATATTCATCAAGGATACCTACGCCTCCAGGTTAGTGGCGCAGCATGATACCTCAGAGATCATCCATGTGAAACTAATATCAGGCAAATCTGCAATGCAAATTGTGGCCTGCTACAGATCACCCTCCATAACCCAGGACCACCACTCCACCTTTCTGGAGACACTGGAAAACATGAAGGTGCTACCGAACACCCTGATATTGGGCGATTTCAATTACCCTACCGTTAACTGGGAAAACTACTTAAGTACAAACTCACAGGTACAGCGCTTCCTGGAATTTATCAACTCAAATGCCCTGGATCAGCTGGTAAACTACACTACCAGAGGTGAAAACATATTGGACCTGGTCATCATCAACATGGGCGACAGGTGTTCCACACCGGAGGTCAACCAGTCACTGGTTAGATCAGACCATAAACTAATCACTCTGGATGTCCACACCACACCACTACCTCCAACCAAGGAAACCACAGTGAAACACTTTTCTATAGCAAACTTCACCTTACTTAAGACAGAGGTGGTAAGTTTCACAGCCCCCACGCTAAAGGATAACAGTGCCAAAAATGCAGGAACCTTTACAAATGCACTCTATGAGCACCTACAAGGATGCATGGATCATGCCATCCCTAGCAAAACCAAGACTCACTCCCCTAAGAGAAGGAAACCAGTCTGGTGGACCCCTGCCATAAACAGGCTATACAATAGAAGGAGGAAACTAGTTCAGAAAAAAAGGAAATCCCAAGAAGGAAAGACATCCCTGATCAGTATCAGTAAGAAACTAAGGTCCCTCATAAAATCCTCCAAGGCTAACTTCGAAAGAAAAATAGCCAAGGATTCGAAAGATAACCACAAAGCCTTCTTTAGCTATGTCAAGAATCTAAGTGGCAACTCGCAGATATTCTCTGAGCTAGTGCAAAATAGAACAAAATATACTGAACCCACTGATATTGCCAACATCCTGGCAGATAGATTCAGTGCAAACTTCACCCCCCTCTCACCCCCAAAAGGGCCCACAGCAATACCAGAAAAGTGTAGTGTCCCGAAACTCACAAGTGAAAACAGCCCATTCAAAAACCAAAAGAACAGCATCAATGGGGCCAGATGGTGCCCCAGGCTGCGTCTTGCACGAACTACAGAACAAACTAACCCCCTACCTAAACACACTGTTCAACCTCAGCCGCTCCACAAAGGAGGGGCCACAACTGACCCTGGTAACTATCGTCCCATAAGCCTGACTAGCCTGGTCTGCAAGGCTATGGAGCACATCGTCATGGAACTCATTAACAAAGACATTGGGAACCTCCAAACACTTGACCCGACCCAGTTCGGCTTTGTTAAGGGCAGATCATGCCTACTAAACCTGGTTGACTTCTTCAAGACAGTCACCAAGGCCATAGATGAGAGGAAGGTAGTTCACGCAGCCTACCTTGACCTCGCCAAGGCTTTTGACACCATTCCCCACCTCGGGAATTATACAAAAACTCACCAGCCTGAACATAAACCCCTACGTCACGTGATGGGTTGCCAACTGGCTTACAGACAGAACTCGCACGCTAAGAATAGCGGGCTCCAGGTCCGACTCTAAACCAGTCACAAGTCGTGTCCCACAAGGCTCGGTCCTGGGACCGCTACTGTTCGGCATATACTTCTTAGAAGTACAGGAAAACACAGGACGACTATGGCTAACCAAGTTCAACGATGACTGCAAACTGGGAGCCATATTTGACTCTCCGAATGACATGGACATTCTCCAAAAGGGCCTTACTGAGACGGACACATGGTGTCAAAGTCATGGTCTCAAGCTAAATGCCAAAAAAATGCATAGTCATCCCGTTTGGGGAAAAACAAAACACCCATGAATTACCACATAGGTGGCAGCCCCCTTAATACAGAAGAGGTAATAAGAGATCTGGGGACCCAGGTAGATAGTAATCTCTCCTTTGACAATCATATTGCCAAAGTAGTTAGGGAATCCTTCTATGTAGCCCATCTAATTACTAAAGGGTTCGCATCTAGAAATAAAGAGGTAATAGTGCCCCTCTACTCATCACTCATCAGACCCATCTGAGAGTACAATGCCTCATTTGGGATGTACCTCAAAAGACACTTCCAACAGCTGGAAAGACCACAAAAGTACCTCACCAAGAGGATTACTGGCCTCAAACATATGTCCTATGGAGACCGACTGGAAAAACTCCAGCTGTACTCAGTCGCATATCGCTTACTCAGAGGTGATCTCGGCCTGACTTACAAAGTTATGTCCAACTCAGAATTGATGGACATGCTCCACCTAAAGAAATCCAAGTCATTGTGAGCCACTCGCTCTAGTCAGCTAAACCTCACCACAACAATAAATAGAACATGCTGGAGGGACAGACTTCTGTCAGAGACTCCCTATGCTTTGGAACAAAATTCCTAACTACATTAGGCATAGCCCCTCAATAGCACTCTTCAAGAGAAACCTTGACGAGTGGATGGGTAACAGAAAATACACCCCTGGGATCACTTCATTGGCTCTTCTTGACAGAGGCTCAGTTAATTAATCAATGGGGCGGCGAATCCTGACACACTTTGGCTAGGCTTATAAATGCCCTCAGGCAGATAGCCTAGTACCTACCTATGAATCTATGAACCTATAAGCCATTCTTATCATTTATTTTTTAGGCATAGAGGCCTGAACGTGTGGTCTGGACGTCGGTTTTCTAGGCATGGTTCGAGTTTTAAGCCTTGAAGAAGAAGATGGCGTTGGTTTAATATGGAAGTCAGTAGGCCTGAGTACACCTTCAGAAGCCGGTGCCTGCACAGCAGCTCCGGACCCATCCAAGGTAGAGACATCCACAAGTTCCACAGCTGAAGCATCTCGCAGCATACTGGACTACGAATGGGTCTCAGTAGAGGCCTGCAAATCTGAAGTAGCGGGTATCAGGGGCTGTGAAAGCTCCTCACTAAGTACTGGCGGGCGAACTGGTGACTAGCTTAGGAGAAGCGTCGTCGGCAGCTTTGGACCTAGGCAGCTTGTCTCGGTCTTTATCTTTGCGTTTTTTCAGAATGTTGGTAGTCGCCTGGCTTACCGAAGACATAGCTGGATAATTGAACTGAGTACCAAAATATTTAGAAGCGAAAATATACAGACGATGGATAGTTTGTGGTTTAAATAAGGCACAAAACCGACAGCGAGGTACGTCGTGGTCAGGGCCTAGGCAAGGAATACAGTACGAATGAGAATCTTTATGAGGTATTTGCTTTCCACAAGAAATACAATGACTGACTTTTATTGACATCGGTTTAGAGCAAGAAAAAGTGTCCCCAACGGGGTACTTGGCTTTAGTTGAAGACTTCGGTTCTGAAACTCGAAAACGAAAATTTCAGGAGTCGGCCGACCGGCACTTGTGAACTGTTTCTGCTTCAGGCATGCACGTCAAGAAAGACTGATGTAATGGCGTTGGCTGCATGCTTTATACCCCTACCTGACGTCACGGAAGATGAGACAGCAACCGACGCAGGGCCCAAGATTTGATAATCAGGCCGACTGAGGGCTACTGCAAGCAGATAACCCAAATGTGATGACTGCAACAGTGAAACACGAAGAACATCACATCCTGTGCTGACCGCCTCAAAGCCCTATCCCTGTACTCTGTCTCCTACAGGCTGTTGAGGGTCTATACCTGGCACACAAGGCATTGTCAAACTGCACCCTGATGGACCTCCTACAACTTGTTCTAAAGATAATCCATGCCTGTGATATAAATGGGACCTGCTAGACAGGTATGTATCCCAGAGACTACCCCTTCTCTGGAACAGGCTTCCTATCATTGTGAAGCAGAGTTTCTCGCTAACCCAACTTGTGTAACTTGGGCAACTGGATGGAGAAAGTACAGTTGTGTACACTTACCATAAAAGTAGATGTTAGAGTGTATTCACTGTTGCTGTCATCACACTTGGGTTATCTGCCTGCAGGTAGCCCTCAGTCGACCCGAATACCAGTGTCTTAGTATTTCTGCATCGGATGATGTCGCTTTCTCCATGACGTCAGGTCGTCAAGGGTATAAAACATGCAGCTGATGCCATTACATCAGTTTTTCTTGCTCCAAATGTCAGGAGCCCCCAAATAGGGAGCTGGTATATGGTATGGAATACCACCAGTAAAAATTAAATACCAATACCATTAGGAATGGCCATTGAGAGGAGAGGTAGAAAGATAGAAAAAGCCAGGGGCTGGAGGGAAGGAAACCAGGACTGCAACAGTGAATACACTCGAACATCTACGTTTATGGTAAGCATACACAAATGCACTATGTTCTTCGTGTTTCCCTGTTGTAGTCATCACACTTGGACTGATTCCCAAAGCTGAGGAAGGGTGCAGGCAGTCAAGGTGTTAGGGCTGGCTAGTAGGCCTTGCAAGACTGCTGTAGCAAATCCAGCCCAGGATTTAGAAAAGATAGGTAAGTGGTAATGCTTGGTGAAGGTGTGTACAGAACTCCAGGTTGCAGCTTCCAGAATGTCCCTGGGTAGGGTCTCCCCCTGAGAAATGCTGTAGAGGTGGAAGTAGCCCTAGTGGAATGTGGTCTGATCCTCTGTGGGGTAGGTTTTCCATGGTGCTTGTAGCAGAAATGGATGTAGTGTGCTATCCATTTGTAAACAGTTTGTTTTGAAATGGCCTTAGCCTCTTTCCCTGTAGCAAAGCTGACTAGCAGCTGGTCAGATTTTCTGAAAGGCTTAGTCCTGTCAAGGTAGAACCTGAGCTGTCTGTGCACATCCAAGGAGTGCAGGATCCTTTCCCCTTTATTCGGAGGATTAGGGAAGAAGGTTGGCAAATAGATGGATTGGTTTAGAGCCACACTGGACACCACCTTAGGCATAAAGGACGGGTTAGTTCCGAGGGAAACCCTGTCAGCATGGAAAATAATGAAGGGTTCCACAGCCATTATTGCCTGTAACTCAAACACTCTTCTTGCTGAAGTTATGGCTAAAAGCAAGTCTGTTTTCCAAGAGAGGAATTTTAACTCTGCTGAGGCAGCAGGTTCAAAAGTGGGAAGGGTAAGCTTTTCCAGTACAAAGTTAAGGTCCCAGGCAGGGGTGGGTGCTCTCTCAGGGGGTCTTAAGTTGTTAGCTCCTCTCAGGAACTGTTTGATGAGAGGGTGAGAAAAAAGAGGTGGCTCAGTATTATAATGAGCTGAAATGGCAGAGGCATGAATCTTACTGAAGGAGGAGCACAGGCCTCTGTGGAGTATCTCTGCTAGATAATCCAGGATTAGAGGAAAGGAGGGCACTGCTGTGTCCTTCACTTGAGCCTGATTCCAAGAACAAAATCTTTTCCACTTTTCAGCATAGGATTTCCTAGTACTAGGCCTTCTGGCTTCAAGAAAGATGCCCAGGACCTGTTTGATGAGGGTTGCTGATGGGGTACTCAAGGGATAAGCCAGGCTGCAAGGTTTAGGATTTGCAACTGTGGATGCAAAATCAGTCCCTCCTGCTGAGACAGCAGGGCAGGAGTCTGGTGAAGGTGCCAGGGTGGCACTGTTAGGCTGCGTAGGAGTGGGTATCAGTGCTGGCGTGGTCAGTCAGGGGTAATAAGAATTGCCCTTGGCCTGTCCTGTTTTATCTTGAGTAGTACTCTCGAAAGAAGGGGCAGAGGGTGGAAGGCATAAATTGAGAAGTTTTCCCATGGAAAGGATAGGGTATCCACCTTCCAGGCCTGCTGTGAGGGTTCCTGGTGCAGTATTTGCTCAACTGGTGGTTCTCAAGGGAGGAAAAAAGGTCCACCTCTGGTGTCCCCCACCTCTGGATCAGAAGGTTAAAGGTGTTGGGCTCCAATTTCCACTTGTGTGGGTCTAGAAGATTTCTGCTTAAGTCATCTGCCAGTGAATTTTGTTTGCCTGGCAGGAATTGAGCTTGTAGATGCACTTGGTTGCTCAAGGCTGTGTTCCATAGAGCCATGGCTAACCTGCAGAGTGGGTAAGAATGTGTTCTCCCCTGCTTGTTTATGTACGACATAACTGTGGTGTTCTCTGTCTTTATTAACAGTTGTCCTGGAAGGATTAGGTATTTGAGGGCTGCCAGAGCATTCTGTACAGCTAGCATCTCCTTTTGATTTATGTGCAGGAGAACCTGGCCTGGGCTCCAGTGTCCCTGAATGCATTTGCCTGCCATGCGAGTCCCCCATGCATTGTCTGATGCTTCTGTTGTCAGGGTTTGGGCGCAGGGGGGTTGAGTGAAAAGCACTCCCTTGTTGTGGTTGCATGCTTCTGCCCATCAAAGGAACTCTGCCCTTAAGACAAGGTATGATTGGAATGACTGTTTCCAGGTCCTGAGTATGTCGGCACCAAAGTACCACTGAAGTTTCCTCATATGCAGTCTTGCATATGGAATTAGCAGAATACATGAGGCCATGAACCCTAGGGCTTGCAGTATTTTTTTTGCAGAAAGCTGGGTTCTGGTAGCCATTTGATGAAGTAGTTTGTCAGACCTGTTTTTCTGAAGTGAGGAATGCCATCTGGGAAGTTATGTTCAAGCTTGCTCCCAGGAATACAATCTTTTGGCTGGGTACCAGTTGTGATTTCTTTTCATTGATTGTGTACCCCAATGAAGTGAGAAGGTTTTTTTTATAAATGCCAGGTGCTGAAGTAGCAATTCCTGACTGTCTGCCTAAATCAGACAGTCGTCCAAGTATGGAAAAATGTGCATATTTCTCTGCCTGCAGTACGCAATGGCTGAAGCCAGGCACTTTGTGAATACTCTGGGCATAGTAGATAAAGCCAAAGGGTAGTGCAGAAGAGAACTGATAGTGCATAGAGCCTGCCCTGAAACGTAGATATTTCCTGCATGACTCCCTTATGGGGATGTGCAGATGAGCTTCTTTTAAGTCTAGTGACTAACCAGGCATCCTTGGCTAGCATAGGGAGAAGCTGTTGCAGGGTAAGCATCTTGAATTTTGGGACTACCAGAAAGGTGTTGAGAATTGGTAGATCCAGGATTGGGTGCCAAGAACCCTCTTTTCTGGGCACCAGGAAAAGTCTGGAGTAGAAACCCTGCCCCCTTTGTTCTACTGGAACAGGTTGAACAGCTCTGTACTTGCTTTTGAGCCTTTCCCCACTGGTTTGGAGGAAGGTCTGGAAATCCTCTTGGGGTTGCCAGTGAATGGAAGTAGAATTTGTACCCCTGGGATACAATGTTTAGGACCCATCAGTCCTGAGTAATGGACAACCAGTTTTTTTGCATGAAGGGCAAGTTTTCCTCCTAGGAGCACAAGCAATTGGGAGGGCTGGGAAGGATAATTGAAAAATCATTGTGAACATTTTCCATAAGGGGGCAGCTTACCACTGCCTGTTTGTGGGGAGGGGGCACTCGATTATTTAGATCTCTGCATACCATGAGACTGTAATCTGAGTGGCCTGTTTCCCCTGGGTCTGGTCTGGGAAGGCCTGGAAGGGTCTGGAAAGGAACAGTTTTTAGAAGGCCAATCCCTACTGAATCTAGGTGGTTGCACTTGTAAGAATTATTTGACAGTTTGCATAGATTTAGCTTTTTCTTCCATCTTTTTAAGAACTACTTCTGCTTTGGTGCTAAACAGTCTATTTAAAGGAGCATCTAGTAATTTGGACATGACATGATCTGGCAAGGTTTGCTCCTTCATTCAAGCATGCCTTCTCAGTACAGACGCAGTGACTGCAGCCCTGCAAGATGATTCTAGGGCATCAAAACCACACTGCAAAGTATGCTTACTAACTTGGTTTACAGAATGCATTAGCTCTTGTAAATCTTTATTTTATGCACAATCTGGAAGTAATACCATTTTTTGTTTAATTAGTTCCATAATATGTTGCTGTTACTTCAACATGTGAAACTGGCAATTCAATGACCTAATGGCAAGAGTTGCAAAGGTATATACCTTCTTACCTCATCTGCCTAAAGCTCTGGAATCCCTGTCCAAAGGGGTAGGATTTTTGGCTGTAGTAGCCTTAATACCTTTAGGTCCCTGGGAAATTGTCTCTAGAGCCGCAGGAGGATTCTTGAGAAATTTGTGGGAGTCAAATACTCTGTAGTACCCGTCAGGTTTCCTAGGGGCTGGAGGTAATGTATCTGTAGTATGACTCGATTCCATAAAAACATCATCTACAACATCCAGGACAGGGGGTATAGCTAGAGGCCAGTGCTGAGACAACTCTAAAAATTCTCCGAGTCTCTTTTTGGACCGAGGTTAGTCTTGGCATTCCCAGTGGAAATGCTCTCTTAAAGTATGCAAGTTTTCACCAAAAGAAAAATCCTCTGGACGGGAGGCAGAGGGAATGGATTCCTCTGCATATAAATCCTCATAGGCTAAGGGCATGTCCTGATAATCAGAAAGGTCACAGTCATCGGACTCCTGGTCTGTAGAATCAAAAGGAAACTCTTATTTGTCTCTTAGCAAGGGAAGGCTGGCTTCCCCTAATTAGGGTAATAAGGTCTTCAGCCATTCTAAGCATCTGTTTTTGTGGCATGGGAGCTTGAGCATGCACTTTGGTCGTCGGTTTTCTAGACGTAGTGCATTCTTTGGGCCTAAGAAACTCGGTCGTTTTGGCTAAAAATGAAGTTGGTTTGATTCGAACATCGGTAGGATGGAATACAACCTCAGAAACCGGTATTTGCACAGTGGCTCCAGACCCATCCAAAGTAGAGACATCCGCAGGTTCCATAGTCGAAGAAGCATCTTGCAGCATACCAGACTCCGAATGGGTCTCAGCAGAGGCCTGCGAATATAGAGATGCGGGCATCAGGGTCTGCAAAGGCACCTCATTGAGTACCAGCAGACTTGTGACTAGCTTAACGGAAGCGTCGTCGGTAGTTTTGGACCTATGCGGTCTGTCTCTGTCTTTATCTTTATGTTTTTTCCGAAGATCGGTAGTCAGATGGCTTTTCGAAGCCATTTCGGAGTACGGAGAATGACAGTGAAAGAATTTAGTGACACAGATAGCCCGACGACGAATGGTTTGGGCATTAAACAAGGCACAAAACCAACAGCGAGGGACGTCATGGTCTGGGCCTAAATAGGTGACATAGTAAGAATGAAAATCTCTGTGAGGTATTTGGTTTCAACAAGCAAGACAATTGTTAACTTTTTCTGACATCTGTTAGAGCAAGAAAAAAGGATCCCCAAAGGAGTACTTCGCTTTAGAAGACTTCAGGATTATAAACTCGAAAACAAAAATTTCAGGTAGCGGCCGACCAGCCACTTGCGAACTGCTTCTGCTTCGGGCTCCTCCACGACAAGAAAGACTGCTGTAATGGCATCAGCTGCATATTTTATACCCCTGACGACCTGACGTCATGGAAGAAGAGACAGCATCCAACGCAGAAATACTAAGACTCTGGTATTCGGGCCGACTGAGTGCTACCTGCAGGCAGATAACCCAAGTGTGATGACTGCAACAGTAAAACATGAAGAACATCAAGAGATTCATTCCTGGTTTGGCACCTAGGTCTCTAACAGACAAAGGCAACCTGGAAATGGCTCATTTCCCAGGCTCCTGCTTGTAAATGTTTCATCTCCCAAGCCCCTGCTTACACTTATCAAGGGGACCAGAATTTGTCAGAGATTTGGGATACACATCTAGGCTTTAAAAGGCCCATGTTGTTGCTAACCTAGTACACACCTATGAGCATATGAACCTATAAAAGCTGAACTGAAACTATTATATATATATATATATATATATATATATATATATATATATATATATACACATCCATACATACACATTATATATATATATATATATATATATATATATATATATATATATATATATATATATATACACATATACATATACATGAGAATATAACAAAAGAAGGAATACTCACTATGTCAATGGATATTCCTGCAATCAACCACAACACTGTTCATTACGGACTACCTACTATGAAAAACATCTTTTACGAATGTGATTTAAAATACCGTATTCAACAGAACTCCACTTCAACTGCCTTGCTTTTCTCCCACCCATTAGGTCATCTTCATTAAGCAGGGGATAGAGGAACACATGGAAAGTGAAAAGATGAATTAAATACAAATGAAAATGATATGACAGGATGACTACAGGTCTGATGAATCAGATTCTTTCACAAATACCTTTAAGAAGTCCCTGTACATATTTTTCTTTTCCTCAAGAACGTTTCTACCAGAAAGCTTTTAACCAAAGAAAAGATTGCCAAGTAGTATGAAACGGAGAAGAGAAACATATATACGGCAGAAATAAGAACATATTTAAACTAAGCTATCTTCATATATTTGTGCTATTACTTATTCTCTTATGATAAAGCATCACGCCCTGTTGTATTGCTATTGTTAATGAACTTTTCTCCATAGGACTCTTGTGAAAAGGGTCTGTCTGCACAGCTGAACTATCTCACTTAAATGAAAATAATTATTACATCACGTTATTAAATAAAACTGCTTACATTTTTCTGTTTTCATTGAAAACGCTAACATAAAAATTGGAAATTTTGACTTTCTACAAATGAAATTTTATGCTTCACACATACAAAACACATTATCCACACACATTTAAATGCATTTCTCCATGTAGCCACATACAAGCATACTTTTATACACAAAAAATAACAGCATAACGTTTACAATTATACTTGAGCAAATTTATTACCAAAGGTACCCATTATCAGGACGTGCTGTTGGACATGCTCCACTTAAAGAGATCTCAATCCCTCAGAGCCACACACTCCAGGGATCTAAACCTTGTCATCACAATGAACAAAATATGCTGGAGGGATAGGTTCCTGACCCAGAGACTCCCCATACTCTGGAATAGACTGCTCATACATGTCAAGCAAAGTGCCTCCTTCGCGCTCTTCAAAAGGAACATTGACGATTGAATGGGAGATGGGAAATTCACCCCAGGGGATCACATCAGTCGCCCTGCTAGATAGGGGTCCAGGGAAGTAAACATTGCGGGAAGAAATATTCAGGGAGTTGTTATGGCTAGGCTTGTATAGGCCCTAGGGCCGATAGCCTAGTACCAACCTATGAACTCCTCTGTGATATCTAGTGCTGCAAAGTTTATGAGAAACAAGTTGCCACACAAACACAATTTGAATGAGTATGACCTCATGACAACCTCTCAGCACAACTTCAGCAAAGGGACAAATACAATGACTGCCTTTTAACTTCTGATGAACAACACTGAAAGCCAAGATACAGACGTTACCTTCATGGAGTTAAGTATTTACCATAGACTACACCTTAAGATAAACATCGGGTACTGGTTTTGCACAAGAGCTGATCAGCTGAGTGACTAGTCAGCTTACTAACAAAAAATATGAAGTTTTAGCTTTGGGACACTATCTCTGCAACAGCTCAAAGTGATGGTGTTTCTTTGAGATCTGCATATTGATCCTTCTCTAATTTTATCAGTAATCTTCATACTATAAGACCCAGAATGAACAACTTCCATTGTGCTGACAACCTGGTGCTGTGAACACTGTATCATCTGCAGAGGATATTTAACATGCATTGGAAAAGAAACATACTGCACTTTAAATCTGGGAGAAACAGCAACTAGAGACAAACGTTGGGAAACTTAACTGAATGTTTCTGGCATACAGAGGCAAGGTGTCCATCATCTAAGCATAATGTATCATGATGGAATGCAAACCAAAAGGCATTGGGAAATAAACAATAAATAATCTCCACTTTGATGTTCACATCTCACATAAAAAAACTACTAAAAAACAAAAAAACTCCCTACAGGCATAAGTCCTTTCCTTTCTCAAAAAGCAGAGAGCTCTTGCACAAAGCTCACCTCCTCTCAACAATAAAATAGCCAAGTTTGCTACTAACTCAACCATTGTCTTTTTACCCATTCTATATATTTTTTACCTGGAGTGTTTTATTAAATTCTTGTTATATTACTATGCTCTCTGCATACGATGTAACCTGTTTTGTGTATTATATGCTGGGTACTGTATTTGTATAACTTGATGTTGAGCTTTTTTTCCGGCCTCCTCGCTGAAAATGGACCTGGTCATAAATAAATGATAGGATACACCTAGAATCTGCTGTCACACTAAGACATCTGGATTGCACTTAACATACACTCACCTTAAGACATAAAGTACAGTTGTGTACCTACCATAAATGTAGATGTTCGAGTGTATTCACTGTTGCAGTCATTACACTTGGGTTATCCTGCTGGCAGTCTACCCGCAGACGGCCCAAGTTCCAAAGTCTAGGTCTGGCGTCGGTTGTGTCGCCTCTTAGGTTCCCCTGTACCTTGTGTTTGTAAGGCAAACACCTTAACCATTAGGCCACCGGGGTATAAAAGATGCAACCGACGCCATTATCTTCAGTTTTTCTTGCCCCAGATGTCAGGTGCCCCCAGATAGGAAGGCTGAAAAAATAAAAATATGCCAAAAAGCATGCATGTACTAATATACACATTTCCTTCATCTACAAGCAAATACACCACATAGGTTGTATAGAGTTGAGAAGTACAGAAAAGTCCCAGCAATGAGAAAGGGGGATGGTGGGTGTGTAACCTGGACTGCAACAGTAAATACACTCGAACATCTACATTTATGGTAGGTACACAACTGTACTATGTTCATCGCGTTTCACTGTTGCAGTCATTACACTTGGGTTGAATCCCAAAGCTGAGGTTGGGTGGCTGGGCCTAAATAGAATTAGGAGAGGCTACCAGGCCCTGCAGAACTGCAGTGGCAAAGCCTGCTCTGGATTTAGAGTAGAGAGGTAAGTGGTAGTGCTTGGTGAAAGTGTGCACTGAACTCCAGGTTGCAGCTTCTAAAATGTCTTTGGTTGGTACTCCTCTGAGAAAGGCTGCTGAAGTGGCTGCTGCTCTGGTAGAATGTGGCCTAATGCCCTTAGGCACTGGTTTGCCATGTTGTGCATAACAGAAGCAAATGCAGTGTCCAATCCATTTTGAAGTTGTCTGCTTTAAGATAGCCTTTCCTTGTGATCCTGCAGCATAGGCTACAAACAGTTGCTCAGTTTTTCTGAAAGCTTTTGTTTTGTCCAAGTAGAATCGTAGCTGTCTGTGTATGTCCAAAGTGTGCAGAAGTCTCTTCCCCTTTATTTTGGAGATTTGGATAAAAAGTTGGTAGATGAATGATTTGATTAAGAGCCACATTGGAAACCATCTTTGGCATGAATGTTGGGTTTGTCCTAAGAGAGACCCTGTCCTGGTGAAAAATGATGAAAGGTTCCACTGCCATTAATGCCTGTAACTCTGAGACTCTTCTTGCTGAAGTTACTGATAGGAGCAGAGCAGTTTTCCATAAGAATTTTATATCAGCTATGCTGGCTGGTTCAAAAGGAGGCAGTGTGAGCTTTTCTAAAACAAAATTGAGATCCCTAGTAGGAATTGGTGCTCTCCTTGTGGGTCTTATGTTTTTTGCCCCTCTGAGGTATTGCCTTAGTAGTGGATGTGAAAAAATAGGAGGTTCCGTATTGTAATGAGCTGAAATGGCAGAGGCATGGATCTTAATAGATGAGAAGGATAGGTCTTTGTCCGGCATCTCAGTTACGTATTGTAAAATCTGAGGTATATTTTTGTACCTGGTTCCAAGCACAGAATCTCTTCCATTTTTCTTAATAAGATTTTCTAGTGCTGGGCCTCCTGGCTTCTAAAATGACATCCATAACAAGCTTTAGAAAGTGTTGCGGTCTGAGTGGCTACGTTATCTGCCATGCTGCCAGATCTAAGGTTGAGTTGACTGTGCAGAATCGGATTGTTTTGTTGAGTCAGAAGATGAAGAATTTGAGGTAAAGGCCAGGCTGGGCCTTGAGACAAGCTCTTTAGGATTGGGTACGAGTGCTGGCTTGGCCAGTCTGGTGCAATCAGAATAATTTTTGGCGCCTCTTGTCTGACTTTTAGGAGCACCTTGGGAAGAAGAGACAGTGGAGGGAAGGCATAAACTGTCAGGGTTTTCCAGCTGAATGATAGAGCATCCACTTTCCATGCTTGTGAGTGATAAGTTCTTGTGCAGAATTTCTGTAGTTGGCAGTTGTGCTGGGAGGCAAAAAGATCTATGTCTGGGCGTCCCCATTTCTTTGTTATGCTGAACACCTGTGGATTTAGTTTCCATTCGTGAGGATCCATGAGATTTCTGCTTAGTTCATCTGCCAGTGTATTTTTTGTTCCTGGCAGGAATTGTGCCTGCAGATGTACTTGATAGGTCAGTGCTGTGTTCCACAAAGTCATGGCTTGCCTACATAGGGGGTAGGAATGTGTGCCCCCTTGCTTGTTTATGTACCACATAACTGTGGTATTGTCCGTCTTTATTAGTAGCTGTCTTGGATGTAGAAGGTCCTTGAAAGCTGTCAGGGCATTCTGTACAACTAGCATCTCTTTTTGATTGATGTGAAGATGCATCTGTTCCTTGGGCCACGTGCCCCGAATACATTTTCCTGCCATATATGCCCCCCAGGCATAATCCGATGCATCCGTTGTTATTGTCTGCCTGGCTGTGGGTAAGGTGAAAGGCTGTCCCTTGTTGTGGTGACAGGCCTGGGACCACCATCTAAACTCCTGTTGTAGGCAGGGAATTAAAGTTGTTATTGTTTCCAGGCTGTGGCAATCTTGAGTCCAAACACTTTTTAGATACCATTGTAGTTTCCTCATATGCAGTACTGCATATGGAATTAGTAGGATGCAGGATGCCATGAAGCCCAGGGCCTGCAGAATTTTTCTTGCAAGGAGCTGGGTCTTTGTTGCCATCATTTGAAAGTAATGAGTCAGTTGCCTTTGCTTGTCTGGCGTGAGATAAGCCATCTGGGCAGTTGTATTTAAGCTTGCACCCAGGAATATTATCTCTTGTGAGGGCACTTGTTTTGATTTCTTTTTGTTTACTGTGTACCCTAGGCAAATTAGTAATCTTTTTACAAACGGCAGATGCTTTAGAAGAATGTCCTTGCTCTCTGCTTGAATAAGGCAGTCGTCCAAGTAGGGATATATTTGAATTCCTCTTTGTCTGCAAAATGCAATTACTGGTGCCAGGCATTTTGTGAAGACCCAGGGCGCAGTAGATAAGTCAAAGGGCAGTGCAGAGAATTGGTAATGCATTGAGCCAGCTATGAATCTGCGGTATCTTGTGCAAGACTGTCTGATTGGGACATGTAGGTATGCCTCTTTGAGGTCCAAAGTAACTAGTCAAGCCTTCTTGCCCAGCATGTGTAGAAGTTGCTGCAGTGTTAACATCTTGAATTTTGGAACATCCAGGAAAGTATTTAGGATTGACAAGTCCAGTATTGGTCTCCAGGCTTTGTCCTTTCTGGGTACTAGGAAAAGTCTTGAGTAAAATCCTTGTCCTTGATCTTGCTGTGGTACTCTTTGAATAGCTCCCATGTCCATGAGAGCAGCAATTTGGTTTTGTGCCTCTGCCCATTGGCTTTGTGGCAGGTCCGGCATACCTTTTGATTTTGGAAGGGTGTGAAAGTGGAACCTGTAACCCTGTGAAACAATATTCAATACCCATTTGTCCTGGATGATTGTATGCCAATTTTGTGAGAAAAGTGCTAGCTTTCCCCCTAGGGGTGCTGCCAAATGGTAAGTGCTCAGCAATTGTAGAGGGAAGTCATTGGGACTGTTTCCTATAAGGTTGTGACTTGTCTTCTCCTCCTTTGGGGGCTAAAGCACCCCGTTGTTTAGGTCTGTAGGTGCCTTGGGGCTGAGATATGCCTCTTGGGCATCTGTATCTGCCTCTTTGTGGCCTGTCTGACACTGGAAAGGACCAATTTTTTGAGGGCCAGTTTCTGCTAAACCTAGGTGGTTGAACCTGTAAGAAATCCTTTACTGTCTGCATTGATTTTGTTTTATCCTCCATTTTCTTTAACACCTCTTCTGCATTAACACCAAACAAAGTATCATGCTGTAGTGGAGCATCCAATAATTTTACTTTAACATGTTCAGGTAAACTTTGTTCTTTCAACCAAGCATGCCTTCGAATGACAGAGCCTGTAACTGCGGCTCTACAAGAAGCCTCTAATGAATCAAAACCACATTGCAGAGTATGCTTTCCCACTTGTTCAGCTGCATGCAATAAATCCTGCATTTTCTTACTGTCAGGACTTTGAGTTTGTAAGCATTTTCTGTTTTAACAAAGACATGAGGTACTGCTGATATTTAAGCATGTGAAACTGGCAATTTAAAGCCCTTACAGCTAAAGTAGCAGAAGTGTAAACTTTTTCCCCATCTATCCAGAGCTCTGGAATCCCTATCAGACCGGACAGGGTTTTTAGCAGTGGAAGCCTTAACCCCTTTGGAACCCTGAGAAATTGTTTCTGGGTCCGCAGCAGGGTTTTTGTAAAGAAATTTATGAGAGTCAGGGACCCTGTAGTACCTGTCTGGCTTGACTGGTGCAGGGGGTAAAGAATCAGGAGACAGACTGGATTCAGAGAAAATATCATCAACAATATCAAGCACAGGGGGAATATCCAGGGGCCTATGCTGAGGCAATAAAAGAAAGTCTCTGAGCCTTTTCTTGGATTCTGAGTAACCCTGGCACTCTCAATGGAAATGCTCCCTCATGGTGTGCAGGGTTTTCCCAAAAGAATAATCATCAGGCGGAGAGGCTGAAGGTATAGATTCTTCTGCATCAGAGACCTCATAGGGAGGGAGAGAATATCCCTGATCAGAAGGGGAATCAGAGGAAATAGAAACCTGGTCAGAAGAATCATAGTCAGTGTCTTGCCTAGGCCTTTTATCAGGAGGGGGATGGGAACCCCTGATCAAAGTAATTAGGTCTTCGGCCATTTTAAGCATCTGTTTTTTTTTTGGCATGGTTGACTGTTAAGGAGAATGTTGTACTTGTTTCCTTGTCTTTAATGGTGTTTTTGACTTTGCCTTGGCTGCTGCAGTAGACTTTATAGTAAACTGTGAAGGTCTGAAAACACCCTCAGAAGCCGATGCCTGCTCAGCGGCTCCAGACCCATCTGAGGGAATAGTTTCCACAGGCCCAAAACCTTGAGTTACCACAGGCCTAGGTGTCTCCACGTGGGTGTCGGATACAACCTGTGGCTCTGAGGTAGCGGGTGTCAGGGGCTGCGAAAGCGCCTCACTGAGAATCGGCGACTGGCCTAGAAGAGGCTTCGTCGGTTTTGGACCTCGGATGCCTGTCCTTTCCTTTGTCTTTGCGTTTTTTATGAATTCCGGTTGTCCCGACGGCATTATACAGTTAAACCTTCCGCCAAAGTAATGTAAAGCAAAATCAAACAGACGCTTAACAGTGCGTTTGATGAATCTAGCACAAAACCGACAACTAGTAACGTCATGGTCAGGGCCTAGGCAAGGAATAAAGTAAGAGTGAAAGTCTTTATGAGGTATTTACTTCCCACAAGAAATACAATTATTAACTTTTACTGACATCGGTCTGGAGCTAGAAAAAGTTTCCCCAACGGGGTACTTATCTTTATTGAAGACTTTGGTTCTGAAACTCGATTTTGAAAATCTCAGGAGTCGGCTGACCGGCACTTGTGAATTGCTTTTGCTTCGGGTACCGTGCGGCAAGAAAGACTGAAGAAAATGGCATCGGTTGCATCTTTTATACCCCTGGCGCACTGACATCAGGGAAGAGGCGACAGCAACCAACGCCGGATCTAGACTTTGGAACTCGGGCCGACTGCGGGTAGTCTGCCAGCAGGATAACCCAAGCGTAATGACTGCAACAGTGAAACACGATGAACATAGTACAGTTTTGTACCTACCATAAATGTAGATGTTCGAGTGCTCATACAGCTGCAGTCATAACAGATGGGTTATCCTGCCGTCAGGTGGGTCCTCAGTCGGCCGAATTCCAAAGTCTAGGTCCGGCGTCGGTTGTCGTCGCTTCTTCCCTGATGTCAGTGCGGCAGGGGTATAAAAGAGGCAGCCGACGCCATTTTCTTCAGATTTTCTTGCCCCAGATGTCAGGTGCCCCCAGAAGGAAGGCAAACATAATGTTATGCAAAAATGCAATGTTGATAAATCAAAAACAGTAGTTGCAAGCAAATACACCATAAAAGAATACCCCAAAAAGGTTATATGAAAGGTGTTTGTCATAAGACCTGTCCTAAGAGGGGATGGAGGGAGGGAAACCTGGACTGCAGCTGTATGAGCACTCGAACATCTACATTTATGGTAGGTACAAATCTGTACTATGTTCATCGTGCATACAGCTGCAGTCATAACAGATGGGTAGAATCCCAAAGCTAAGTAAGGGTGGTAGGCAAGGCACTAAGTGGAACTAGGAGGGGCTAGGATGTCCTGCAGGACTGCTGTGGCCAAGCCCGCTCTAGATTTAGAGTATAGTGGGAGGTGATAGTGCTTGGAGAAAGTGTGCACTGAACTCCAGGTCGCTGCTTCCAAAATATCCTTGGTAGGGACCCCCCTGAGGAAGGCTGCAGAGGTAGCTGTGGCTCTGGTGGAGTAGGATCTGATGCATGCAGGCACAGTTTTTCCATGAAATGAGTAACAAAAGTGTATGCAGTGGGCTATCCATTTTGAAATTGTCTGTTTGGAAATGGCCTTTCCTTGAGCACCTGCAGCATAGGACACAAAGAGTTGCTCAGATTTCCTGAATGACTTTGCCCTGTCCAAATAATAACGAAGCTGTCTGTGAATGTCCAAGGAATGTAGTAGTCTTTCCCCTTTGTTTTGTGGATTAGGATAAAAGGTAGGTAAGTGGATAGTCTGACTCAAAGCTACACTGGATACTACCTTTGGCATAAAGGTAGGGTTGGTTCGTAAGGAAACTCTGTCCTGAAGGAAAATGATTAATGGTTGCACAGCCATGAGGGCCTGTAGCTCCGAAACCCTGCGAGCTGAGGTGATAGCCAGAAGAAAGGCTGTTTTCCATGACAAGTACTGTAACTCTGATGAAGAAGCTGGTTCGAAGGGAGGAAGGGTCAGCTTTTCCAATACGAAGTTGAGGTCCCAAGCAGGGACTGGTAGTTTCATTGGGGGTTTTATATTCTTTGCCCCTCTGAGGAACTGCCTTAAGAGAGGATGAGAGAATAAAGGAGGATCTGTGTTGTATTGTGCAGAAATGGCTGAAGCGTGGATCTTGATGGAGAAGGAAAGTCCATTGTTTAACATCTCAGCTAGGTACTGTAAAATTTGAGGTACATTTACTACCCAAGGATTCTGTCCCTTCTTTTGATTCCAGGCACAAAATCGTTTCCATTTGGCAGAGTAGGCCTTTCTAGTAGAAGGTCTTCTGGCCTCCAAGATGACATCCTGCACCTCCTTGGAGAGGAGAAACTATTGGGAAATCAAGGAATTCTCCATGCAGCTAGATTTAGAGTTTTGAGATGGCTATGAAGAGTTTTGTAGTTGTGCTGGGACAACAGAAGAGGGACTAGAGGTAGGATCCATGGTGGGGAATGTGTCAGGCTCTTCAGGAGCGGATACCAGTGTTGCCTTGGGCAGTCTGGAGCAATGAGAATCATTCTCGGCCTCTCTGCTCTGGCTTTTAATAGAACTTTGGGCAGCAGAGGAAGAGGCGGGAAGGCATAGACGGTCAATGTTGTCCAATTGAAGGAAAGTGCGTCCACTTTCCAGGCCTGTGGATGACAGGTTCTTGAACAAAATTTTTTCAACTGGCAATTCCTGTGGTAGCAAAGAGATCTATGTCTGGCTGACCCCATGCCCGAGTTATCTTTGTGAAAATTTGAGGATGCAACTTCCATTCGTGTGGATCTGTCATATTTCTGCTTAGGTTGCCTGCCAGTGTGTTTTCCTTCCCTGGCAGGAATTGTGCCTGTAATTGAATTTTCAGTTCAAGTGCTGTGTTCCAAAGGATCATGGCTTGCCTGCACAGGGGGTATGAATGAATTCCCCCCTGTTTGTTTATGTACCACATCACTGTGGTGTTGTCTGTCCTTATCAATAGCTGGCCTGGATGCAGTAGGTCTTTGAAGGTCATAATAGCCTTTTGCACAGCTAGCATTTCCTTTTGGTTGATGTGAAGGAGCTTCTCTTTTCGTGCCCATTTTCCCTAAATGCACTGATCTGTCATGTGTGCTCCCCAGGCGCAGTCTGAGGCGTCTGTTGTGATGATTTGAGTTGCTTGAGGTACACAGAAAGGAAGACCTGTGTTTCTTTGGCAAGCTTGAGCCCACCACATAAATTCCTTTTGAAGGCATGGAATGAGTGGTATAATTGCTTCCAAGCTGTGGCTGTGTTGAGACCATAAGTTTTTTAGGTACCATTGAAGTTTCCTCATATGCAGCTTTGCACATGGGATTAGTAGGATGCAAGATGCCATGAATCCCAGAGCCTGCAGGACTTTCCTTGCAGTTAGCCTGGTGTAAGTTGACATTTTCTGAAGTATTGAGACAGTTGCCCTTGCTTGTCTGGCGTGAGGTAGGCCATCTGGGTGGTTGTATCCAAGCTGGCACCCAGGAAAATTATTTGTTGAGAGGGTATTCGTTTTGATTTCTTTTTGTTGACTGTGTATCCCAGGAAGTTCAACAGTTTTATTACAAACGCCAGGTGCTGCAGTAGTATGTCCTTGCTGTCCACTTGGATCAGGCAGTCGTCCAGATATGGGTAGATTTGTATCCCTTGTAGTCTGCAGAAGGCGATTACTGATGCCAGGCATTTCAGAAACACTCTGGGCAGTAGATAAGCCAAAGGGCAATGCAGAGAATTGGTAATGGGTTGAACCTGCAAGAAATCTGAGGTATCTTCTGCAATCTTGTCTGATAGGGACATGCAGGTATGCCTCCTTGAGGTCCAATGTTACCAGCCAAGACTCCTTGCCCAGCATGGAAGAAGCTGCTGTAATGTGAGCATCTTGAATTTTGGCACCTGAAGATATGTGTTTAGTATGGATAGGTCTAAGATAGGTCTCCAATCTTTGTCTTTCCTTGGTACCAGGAATAGTCTGGAATAAAACCCTTGACCTTGTTCTTTTGCAGGTACCTCTTGAATTGCTTTCATGTCCACGAGAGCTGAAATTTGTTTTTGTGCCTCTGCCCTTTGATTTTGTGGCAGGTTTGGCATGCCTCTCATTTTTGGAAGGGTGTGAAAGTGGAACCTGTAGCCTCTGTCTATAATATCCAGAATCCATTTGTCTTTTGTAACAATATGCCAATTTTTTGAGAATAATGTCAGTTTTCTGCCCAAAGGTGCTGCCATTAAAGCTTTGCTTGGCAGGTGTAGGGGTAAGTCATTGTGTCTGTTTTCTAAAAGACTGTGATCTATCTTCTCCACCTCTTGGGGTTGGTGCTTGCCACTGTCTGGCTCTGAAAGATCCTTGAGGTTGCCCTCTACCCCTTGGATGCCTGTATCTGCCCCTTTGAGGTCTGTCCGTGGCTGGAAAGGACCAATTTTCTGAAGGCCAGTTTCTGCTGAAACGTGGAGGCTGTACCTGCAGGAAATCTTTCACTGTTTGCATTGATTTCGCTTTTCCTCCATTTTCTTTAGTACCTCCTCTGCTTTAACACCAAACAATACATCTTTTTGAAGAGGTGCATCTAATAATTTAGCTTTGACATGATCTGGTAAGGTCTGCTCTTTGAGCCAAGCATGCCTACGTATAACAGACCCCGTAACAGCAGCTCTACATGAGGCCTCTAAAGCATCAAAACCACACTGCAAGGTATGTTTACCCACTTGCTCTGCACCATGCAACAAATCCTGCAACTCTTTTAAATCTGGTTGTTCTGGTTGTGTCATCTTGCTTTTCAGCTGAGATATCAAAAATTATTTATACTTTAACATATGGAACTGACAGTTTAATGCCCTCATGGTTAAAGTGGCCAAGGTGTACACCTTTTTCCCCCACCTTTCTAAAGATCCGGAATCTCTCTCTGAAAGTAATGGGTTTTTAGCAGTAGAGGCCTTAATTCCTTTGGGACCCTGTGAAATAGTTTCTGGGTCAGCAGTATGACTTTTATATAGGAACTGGTGAGAATCAGGAACCCGGTAATACCTGTCTGGTTTAACAGGAACTGGAGGCAAAGAATCAGGATTAAGGCTGGCTTCTGTGTACACATCATCCAATAGATCTAAAACAGGAGGGATAGCCAGAGGCCTATGCTGGGGGAGCAGAAGAAATTCCCTGAGCCTTTTCTTGGAATCTGAGTAATCTTGGCCTTCCCAGTGAAAGTGTTCCCTCAATGTATGCAGGGTTTCCCCAAAACAGAAGTCCTCGGGGGGGAGACCGAGGGAATAGACTCCTCTGCATCAGAGTCTTCGAATGGAGAATAGGCACAATCCTGGTCCTGGGATAGTTCTGAGGTAATAGAAGCTTGATCTGAGGAAGGGTAGTCTTCCTCTAATCTGGGCCTTTTGTCAGAGGGGGGATGAGAACCCCTGATAAGAGTAATCAAATCCTCAGCCATTTTAAGCATCTGTTTTTTAGGCATGGTGCCTTGAGAGGGGGTCTGAGGAACCTGTTTTTTGGTTTTCATGGCTGTTTTAGATTTAGTGAAGGCTTTAATAGAGAAGGAGGAAGGCCTGAAGACCCCTTGAGAAATGGCAGGCCTGTCTAAATTCTGAGTTTCCCCGCCAGGAGTGGCGTCGGTATCTGTAGTAGGAATGGGGGCCGAGAAGCCTGCGACCTCGGGTACTGAAGACACCGGTAATGCATTGTCATAGGTATCCAGGGGCTGTGTAGGTGCCTCGCTGAGTACCAGAGAACCGGTAGTCGGCCTTAGCGTGGTATCAGTAGGTGGTGCGGACCTCGTATGTCGGTCCTTATCTTTGCGTTTTTTGCTCAAAATTGGAGTCGGAGTATCCGACGACATAATATAATTAAATTTTTTGCCAAAAAAGTGAAGGGCGAACTCCGCCCGATGCTTAATAGTGAGTTTGTGGAATCTAGCACAAAAACGCCAGGCCGAGACGTTGTGGTCTGGGCCTAAGCAAGGTATACAGTAAGAGTGGAAATCCTTATGTGGTATTTGCTTCCCACATGAAATGCAATTATTAACTTTGTCTGACATCGGTCTGAGGCAAGAAAAGTTTCCCCAACGGGGTACTTAGCTTTCAAGAAGACTTTGGCTGAAATACCTTCGTAAATCTCAGGAGCTGGCCGACCGGCACTTGCAAACTGCTTCTGCTTCGGGCACCGCGCGGCAAGAAAGACTGGAGAAAATGGCGTTGGCTGCCTCTTTCATACCCCTGCTGCGCTGACATCAGGGAAGAAGCGACGACAACCGACGGACCTAGACTTTGGAATTCGGCAGACCGAGGACCCGCCTGACGGCAGGATAACCCATCTGTTATGACTGCAGCTGTATGCACGATGAACATCAGGAAGATACACAAATCTGGCGTTCTCCTAGAAAATATCCAAATGTCTTTGTCTCAATGCATGCATTACCATCACCAAACAGATTACTTCTGCACAGACTGCATTTGGACTGCATCTAATCACATCATCCTCAACTACCACATCAGTGCTCTTCATGCAACTGCTACTACAACCTGCTTTTTGGAGGGGGATACTGGTCCAAGAAACAGCAGAATTATTCTGGTAATATTTGTTAGATCTAATCTTATGCTTTGAAATCTGTTATTTTTGTGCTATGTTATGGTTAATGGCACTACACATTCTGACTTTTGTTTGCATCCACTGGACCTCATCTGATGTCTCCTCTCCCTGCTCCTAATCGGCTCATTCATTCCCTGGCTAAGAAGAGAGCCCTACAGTCCCATTAGTTCCTGCCCAGGAATCCCCAACAGCACCCATATTCCCCAGTTAACAGTCACGTGTGTAAGGAGTGGAATAGCCTGCTGGTCTGGAGGGGTAGCCTGTCCTCTCCAACAGAAAGCACCCCCACCCAGTCAGCTCTTCTGAGCTCAGCTAATCTTGTTTTCCAAGAAAGCATGCATCCAAATGCCAAGTACCCCTTGGCTTACAGTGAATTCACTCAAACTGCCCCAGCAGCAGGTTCTGACTCCATTCATTGTAACACCTAGGTGTCACCCATGTGGAAAGCCAGAAGTGCACCGACCCCCTAAGGATGAACCAAGTCAGTATCCTCCCGGGCCAGGTCTTACAGGCATCTCAGTCATTAATCTAACTCTGGTCACCTGCAGCATAATTAGGGTTTCTTCCCACTATGCCATGGAGCAGGCTACTTTATGTTTTGTTTTGATACAAGACATCTACTATACAGTGTACTAATGCTCCTGTGTTGACTTACAGGTCAAGTCAAAATGAAGCCTATGATGATGGGACTATTAAAAGTACTACCTTTGCTCTGTGCCTGAACCACGTTTAAAAAGTACTTTTTCTTTGGTATCTGTTCTGGGCCGAAATCCCTCAACAAATGTTGAGTTCCCCATTCTTAAAGTATCCTTCATTACTGGGCAGCAATGTTAAGATACGGGGATTATGGCTATCATACTGAAAGAGTCTACAGTTTTTCTCTTGCTTCCAAGCTGTCCCCCTCCCAACACCCACTATGCCTACCCAGATTGAGATGCACTCTGTGGCAAGTTCACACCCCACATCCAGCTGCCTGTTACTGAAGCACATGGTTCACCTAATCAGGAATGTTCAGGGAAAGGAAGGAAGGAATACCAAGTGTGCTGCTGCCAGACATAAAATCAGAAACAGGTCAGAGGAAGTGTGCAGACCAAAATACATGAACAAACACATACAGTTCTAGCAGAGGTTTTCTCTGCAAGAGACAGCATGAAAAGTACACATAAGAAAGGAGGTAAAAAACGGAATGACTTGCATTACAAACGGTGCTTATAGATGGGAATGCTATCTCACTCTAAGACCAAAGACATGAATCATCTCACAGATGCAGAAGTATTTGCTAGCAAAAGTGGAGTTAGAAAAGCCAGCATCTGCAGATGTTAGCCAGAGAAAAGAATATGCTTGCAGTGGTACTCAGAGGCTTTCACAAGCACAAGCTGATTTAATGGAGATTCCACTCTCTTACCCAGTGAAAACTGTACAGTTACAATTCAGCATCATACTTAAGAGCGTGTCCCATGTGATTAACAATTCCAAACAGGACGACTCTGGATCCAAATGCTACGCATTCCCTCCCATGAAGTCTAATGTACAAGAATCATTGTAAACCTAAAATGCTTTTGGTTTGGATGAACAGCAGAAGGTGGCAGCAATTACCAATGAACCAACGCAATGACAGGGCCAGAAATGGAAACACGAGGGTAAAATTCATATTGCACACAAAGACAGACATCATTAGAGGTGAAAGCAGACATTATATCAAATAATTAAAATAAAAAGATCAAACGTGCAGGAAGCTGAGCAGGTTCTAATAAGGAAGAGGTCGTGGTGGGAAGGAACAGCTTTTGATTTAACATGTTTGTTTCTTGCTCATCAGGAAAGCTAAATGAATAAGCTGTATAGATAAAGGCATGATTCAGAGATATTGAGTTGAGAAGAAGCATGTTTGCTAGTACTTAAATTCTGGTATGTGCAATTTATTAGGCTAAAGAAAACTGAATATCAGGAGCTGAGGTTTTGATAAGAGAAATTGTGAAGGAAGACAGGAATAGACCCTGTTATAACAAGTAACCAGAACAGGATACTGTAGTACAATGGTTAAAGTGCTGCAAAGGGAGAGACTTGATCCAAATCCCATAAGCTATCACCTAAACAACAGATGACATTTTGCAGGTCAGAAGCCCTTATGCTCCGTGGCCTTCCTGAAAAAGGGAAGGTTCTGCTAAGCCCAACAAACTAACTGATCAACAAACAAATAACAACTTTGTTAAAGATCCATTAATTCTCAAGTTAAGGTTCATTTCAAACCACTATAGTTCATGGACTAATAATTCTTCTGTGTCTACCATATGAAATATTAATGCCACAATTCCTCCTCAGCAGTACAGAAAATTATCTTGCCAAATGCTTCTGACTCATGTATAGAAAGTTAAGTCCACTCCTCTGACAATCTACTAGCAATATGCACACACATTACTGGGTGGTGCATTAGAAAAGTAAAGAAGCATCAACATAAAATGAACAGCAAGTCCAACTCAAAGAAGTCAAAGGCTCTACTACACATTTCTACCAGCCAAGACAGAAGTGCAAATTCAGAGGTGTGTGTGGCAAGCCTCGTGCAAATATCTGTGCTCTTACAGGTTGGATGATGTGCAGTGCAGGCACTAATGAAATTATGGACACAGTTCAATCAGGGAGTAATGATGGGGGAACCAGAAACATCTCAGCAATGCTGGTGGTAACACAGAAAATTCAGGTGGAGTGCAAATTAAGATGCAATCCTAATGTGAAATGAATCCAAATTGGAATTTCCTCTGGCAGTTGGCATAGACGGTTACGGTTGTCCTCCTTGATAAATGCAAACAAAATTTAAAGCAAAGCATGCCCACTGACAGTGGAGTAGAGCTGGTGAACTGTTCAACAGTTCTGTAATGTATCTTCCAATCCTGCCTCCCAAAGGTGCAGATTTATAAATCACCCTCCCCACCAGTCATGTGTAAATTTTAACATCACATACCATATCCCGCACACCCAAGTGCACATATGTGTGTAGCCAAAACTTAAATGCAAAGATCATGGACCCACTATTTAAGATTTTTTTGACACCCGCTATTACTCAGACGGTGTTGAGCGGTATGATGACAAAGGCACCAGCAAAGGATATGTTTGTGTATGCAGTGCTCTGGAAATGGTTAACAACACCCTGCAAAACTCATTAAATGTCAAGTACTTCCACCCACCTAACAGTATGACTTTCCATTGCTGCTCAAAGCATGACAAATTAAGAAGTTATGTACTCACCATAACATTCCATCTGAGTAGATAAACTTCATTTGTCAGCAACCTATGGGTATCGGATCCGACTTCAACAGCTTAGATCCGAGTTCCTCCCCCTACTCATAAACCCCTGCCAACCCTGACTGACCTCAGATCAAGTTTGCCCCTAAAACAGCAACTGCTAAAGATAGATCAATATCAAAGACCATCACTGAAGACAACAAATGTGAACAATCGAAGGTCAGGGGGAAGGAGGGGGGGCGGCTGCTGACAAATGAAGTTTATCTACTAAGATGGAACGTTATGGTGAGTACATAACTTCTTAATCTGAAGTAGCTAACTTCATTTGTGTAGCAACCTATGGGACAGAGTCCTCAGCTACCTAAACCTTGGGCGGCCATCATGGAAGGATGTTCCGGAGCACTGCAGAGCCAAAGGATGCTCTCCCTCTGGAGATCATATCCAGTTTATAATGGTTGATAAAGGTATGAGATGAGGCCCAAGTGGCAGCTGAACAAATATCATCTAAGGATACCCTGGATCTAAAGGCAGCAGAGGTGGACATAGATCGTGTAGAGTGGGCATGGACTTCCCTGAGGTGCGGGCCTACCAGAACTTTCATACGCCAAAAGAATACATTGTGAGATCCATCGAGACAATGTGACTTTAGATACTGATTTACCCAAATTCGTTTTGGCAAAGGAGATGAACAACTGGTTGGATTGCCTATGACCAGATGTCCTGTGAATATAAAATCGAAGTTGTCTATGCACATCCAAAAGGTGTAGTTTGTATTCCCCTTTGTTCTGATGATTGGGGAAGAAAACTGGCAGGTTAATGGACTGATTAATATTTTACTCTGAAGCAACCTTAGGGAGAAAGGAGGGATTGGTCCTGAGGTAAACTCTATCCTTGTGAAAGGTTAGATATGGGGGTTTCACACACAGGGCTTGAATTTCAGAAACTCTTCTAGCCGTAGTTATGGCGACGAGAAAGACTGTCTTCCACGACAAGTACTTGAGATCCACTGAAGCTGCAGGCTCAAAGGGGGAAGCTGTCAAGGCCTGAAGCACTAATGTCAAATCCCACGGAGGTACCACTTCCATTACCGGAGGTCGGAGCAGGAAGGTGCCCTTCAGAAAGGTCTTGCACAGTTTTGAAGTGATCAAAGGACGCAGATCATGTCCGACATGGTAGTGAGAGATAGATGCTAGTTGAATCTTGACGGTGGAACAGCTAGCCCCCTGGTGAAACAGTCTTGATAAGAAGTCTAACACAGCAGGTAAGGGAGCTGTGAAGGGATCCAAGTTTTGACGTTCCGCCCAAATCGAGAAACGTTTCCATTTGCTACTGTAAATCTTCCTAGTAGAAGGCTTGTGGGCTGCTACTAGAATGGCTTTAACTGGGGAAGAGATGCCGGGAGTCCTAGCTACGAGTGGAACTGGAGCAGCCAAGCTGTGAGCTTCAGACTGACCAGGTTCGGGACTGGGAGACTCAGAGGGTGGAAAATCAGATCCGGGAGGGGATCTAGAATCCAAGGAGGATTCACCAGATGATACCAAAGATAAGGAAACCAGGTTTGACGAGGCCAGAATGGGGCAATGAGGATGATCCTGCTCCCCAACTGACTGGCTTTCTGTAGAAACTTTAGCATCAGGGGAAGAGGCGGATAAGCATAAAGCAGACTGGGAGGACAAGCATGCACCAGAGCGTCTCTCGGGGATTCCCCGACTTGGGGAATTAAAGCGAAATAGCTGTTGCAAGGTGTTTGAAGGAGAGGCGAAAAGATCGCAACAGGGCTGCCCCCACTTGGCAAAAATCTGATTCGCTACCTGTGAATTGAGAGACCACTCGTAAGGGGAAAGGATGGTGCGACTGAGTCTGTCCGCCAGGATGTTGGACCTTCCCGGAATGTGCGTTGCAATGAGAAAACGTTTGGTGAAGATCGCCCATTCCCACACTCTCATGGCCTCTCGACAGAGTGGGTAAGACCTGGTTTCCCCCCTGTTTGTTGATGTACCACACAACTGACATGTCGTCCGTCTGGATCGCAATAGTCCCTACAGGAAGAAGGTCCTGAAGTGCTTGCAACGCTAACAGCACTGCCCTCATCTCTAGGACATTGATATGCAAAGAGGTCTCCATGTTGTTCCACGTTCCTTGGACAATCCTGCCCGAAGAGTGCCCCCCCCACCCGAGGCGAGAGGCGTCCATGGTCACAGTATCAAGGGGAGGGGCCATAGAGAAGGGGCGTCCCGTGTGGAGGTCCGAAGATTGTAGCCACCATACGAGAGCCCTCTTGCAAGCCCTGCTGAGGGGAATGGGATGACTCAGAGGGTAGTAACAAAAAGACCACTGGACTTGGAGAGTCCATTGCAAGACCCTCATGTTCAGACGTGCCATTGGCAATAAGATGATTGCCGCTGCCATTGAGCCTAGAGCCCTCAGGACCAATTCCGCAGAAGGAGCTGAAGATAGAAGGATGGCCCGCACGTGAAGCCTCAGGGTTCGAAGTCTTTCTGGGGTTAAGAAGGCTACAAGATTGATTGTGGTTAACCTGGCCCTGATAAAATCTATGACCCGAGTTGGGGTGAGAGAAGACTTGTCCATATTTATTGTGATCCCTAGCCAGGGAGCAATGCAAAGAAAATAGTTCCTGGCTGTGCAGAGTAGATGCCTTGTCGGGGCAGTCAGGAGCCAGTCGTCCAGGTACGGAAACACCTGAATTCCCTGGAGCCTCAGGTGGGCCGCTATCACTGCTAACACTTTGGTGAACACCCTGGGGGCTGAGGTGAGACCAAAGGGGAGAGCCCTGAATTGGTAATGACTGGCCCCTAGCCGGAAGCGGAGAAACCTCCTGATCGTCTGTCCATGAGAATGTGGTAGTACACATCCTTGAGGTCTATAGAGCACATCCAATCATTCTCCCGTAAAAGGGGGAGAATGGACTGAAGAGTGACCATCTGGAACTTCTCTTTGGTTACTGACAGGTTCAAGAGGGAGAGATCGAGGAAAGTCCCCCATCTTTTTTGGCACCAAAAAGAACCTGGAGTAATAACCCGATCCAAGCTGGTCTGCGGGGATGTGTTGGATGGCTCTTTTTTCTAGTAGCTGCTGAATTTCCGCAGCTGCGGCCTCCCTCTGATTGGGTGGGACATCGGGGAGGTGCTTGGGGAAGAGAGGGGGGTAAGAGAAAGGAATCTGGTAACATCTGGATATGATGCGAAGCACCCAACTGTCTTCTGTGATGGACTCCCAAGCTGCCGGGTGCCTCGAGAAACGTCCCCCGACTGCCTCCAGAGGGGAGCAGTCGGGCAGCCCCTCAGGGCTGCTGCGTAGGCCGGTCAGAGAAGGATTCTCTGGACCCAAAGTTCTTCGGGGCCCCTCTGCTTCTAGGGCGGCGTCCTCCCTGTCCTACTCTGCCGCGGAAGGACTGGGGATCCGGAGCAGGCTGGGACTGTTGCGACTTCCGGAACAACATCTTCTTTTGTCCCTTTTGGTTCTTGGAGAAGGACCTCTGGGGAGCAGAGAAGCGGACTCCAATGGCAGACAACGTCTTCCCGTCCTTTTTGCTCTGGACCAAGGTGTCGCGAACGGTCTTCCCAAATAGGGTAGGACCATCAAAAGGGGCATTTGCGAACGACGCCTTAAAGGGTTCCGCGAAATCACAATGCCAGAGCCAGGCCTGACTCCTCATAACGAGGCCTGCTCCGCTGGCTCTAGCAGCTCCCTCTGTCGCATGCGATAGTAGCCGCATAGAGGTATTGGAAATGGACCTAAGAGTGGCCATATGGGTGGAGTACAGCTGTTTGTCCTCCGCCGACATGGACTCCGGGGGCGATGCAGCGTATTCCTTAATGAGATCCCGCTGCAATTAAATAACGTGTGCCATATAGTTCAGAGACCTAACCGAGAAGGACGCTGAACTAAACACCCACTTCCCTAAGTGGTCCAGCGATCAGGATTCCTTGCCCGGAGGGTGGACCGAGGGGCTCTCGAGCTAGTTCCCTCTTAGTGGCCGCCGCCACCAACATGGCATCTACCAGGGGACCCTTGCTCCAATGGGGCCTATCCGCAGGGGGACTGAGGATCCTGTCAGGGCGTTTCGGGACTGGCTCCACAGTGTCCGGCTCCTTCCACGCCCTGGTGGTAATCAGGTCCACCAGGGGGTCGGCCGGAGGGGACACCCAAGAGGTAGAAGGGTCTGCTTCAAACACCTCCAGGAACATGGATTCGTCTGAGGACGGCTTTGGGGTAGACCACCCACCTCTGATTCTGAGCATTTCCATGATGTCTCCAAAGGAGACATCCTCGGGGGGTGACCTTGGGGAGCCTTCCCCTTCCTCCAAATCCGTGTCTTCAGTCAAGGACTCAAGGGAGTCCACGTGCCTCCTCTTGCACTTCCGCTTGTGGGGGATCTCCTCGGGGGGGCTGTCCGAGGAGGCCTCACCAGCAATATCCTGTTCCAAGGGAACGACCTGGGACATTGAAGCAGGCTGTCCCTGGGACCGGGTGATGGAAGTCGGACCCAACAGAGAAGGAGTGCGGGGTGGAGCCGTGGCAAGGACCAGGGGCCTGGAAGCAGTCGACAGGGCCCTCTCCACCATGTCAAACACCGAGGGAAAGCCGCTGTCTTTGGGATCCGAGAGCAGACCCTCACTCGGATCTGACAGGCGGACCGGGGCTGGCGCCGAAGCGATCGGATCCGACGGACCAGTATGCTCCAACCTGGATGGTGCCGAAGGCATACTGAAACCCTCAGATCCGAAGCTCAGCCCCTTGGCTCCGAGAGCTTGGATCCAACAAAAACGGACCCAACAGGCTTGAGGGAAGGCCGGCCGAGACTGTCAGCCAACCCACCCCGGTTCCAAGGCTCCAACCCAGGAAGCGGACGGAGAAGGAGCTATCGGGCAAAGAAAGGTTGAGCTCCCGGAGGGGAGGCAGGAGCACTCCCATCTGCAGTTGGGCCTGGAGGAACCTTCGCATCATCCGGTCCAAATCCGCATAAGAAAGGCTGCGAGTGGATCATGAAGAGGCCACCGAGGCGGGACGGGAGTGCCACCTCAATGACCTCGAAGGAGATCGGGTCTCCTCCTCCTCAGGACCTGGTGAAAAACATGGAGACCGGATCCTAGAGGGAGGAGACTGGGAAGCCCTGGAGGGAGAAGACCGCTTAGCCGGGGGAGCCAACGCGGGGGCCTTGGCCCTTCGCTTGTGGCGCTTCTCCCTCCTTTTGTCTTTCCTGGCCTCCCTCTCCTCCGGGCCTACAGCGGGAGGTTGAGTCCTGGCCGGGGGGAGAGAGGCAGGAGTGGCCGCCGCCGAAGCCGCGGTGGAAGCCACTGTAGGACCGGAGGCCGAAGCCGAATCCGGGGACAAGAGACCCACCAGGATCAGCTTGGATCTCCGGTCCTTAAGTGCCCTGGGGTTGAACGCCGCACAGATGGAACACCCAGAGGAAAGGTGTCCAACCCCAAGGCACAGAACACACAGAGTGTGGCCATCAGCCGGTGAAAGCTTATTGCCACACTCTGTGCATTTAGAAAAGATTGGTTTTGGGGCCTCAGACATTTAAGCTAAGGAGGCACACTCGTTAGGTCCCAACACACGCACACAGACCCTGATGAACCAGCGAAGGAGAGTGTGGGGGAAAAAAAATATAACTAAAATAGAGTTAACACTAGGGTTTACAGACCAAAGGGATCTAAACACAACACACTCACACCAAAGGGATAAAAAAAAATAACATTTTTCTATTTTTTTCTCACAACTAACGACCAAGCCTGGAGCTCGAAAACCCAGCTGCTGACGACAAGCGCGGCAAACTAGATCTGAGGTCAGTCAGGGTTGGCAGGGGTTTATGGGTAGGGGGAGGAGCTAGGAGCTCGGATCTAAGCTGTTGAAAACTGCCGGCTCGGATCCGAAGTCGGATCCGATACCCATAGGTTACTACACAAATGAAGTTAGCTACTTCAGATAAAATATCTGTGCAATAAATGCTCTAGAGGTGGAACACAGCCACCAATGAAAATTACTTCAAAACCAGAATGTGGAATACTAATGGCAGAAACACCTCCTGATGCATATCCATTACCCGTGGCACTTAAAAAGACCAAACACGCACAAGAATGTCCATGTACATAATGTTCTAGAACTGGAATACGCCATCCAAAGTAAATACACAATTATAAACTAGAATTGTCTCTAGCACTTCTGTGCATTTCCATTACCACAAATTAAATATATGATGAAACTCAAGTATCAGAATGTTCTCGTCCCATAAACAGAACACAATATCTAAAACCAACAAATTATGATGCTTTTCAATTTATACAACAGTGTAACAGCCATGGCAAAACATGAACAACAAAATGCTCATGTTCACACAATAAATAATGGCACAGACAATGGTTTTAAAAGTCCTACTACACCCTTTGATGTGCATAAAGAGGAAGAAAAGAGATGTCAGACACGGCGGACTGCAGCAGCACATCCTTGTATGAGCGAGTGGGTTTACATTTTAGTGGTGAGAGAGATTTGGTAAAAGAAACTGAAGGATGAGATCACATCAGTGCACAACAGCTTGATGCAAAGGGTAAACGCTATGTGGGACACCAATGCTGTACATGCGATTAATGATAAATTAAAAACTGTAGCACTTGAACTAACCAATCGTAAGAAGAAAAAACTACAAAGGGACCTAAGAGGTTACAACAATAAGGTATTTATTTGGAAGTCAAAAACAATGACCACTAAGAAGATGACTAGGAACCGAGATGAGAGATGTCATAACGCCAATGATAAAACGGAGATTCTGAGCTTTTGTACTCTCCCTTTAGCAAAGAATACTGTAACAGTGATATGGAAGGACACACTCCAGTTGTGTAAAATCTTACCATAACTGTAGATACCCTTCCCTTCACTGCTGCAGTATTCACTCCCTCCTCCCCCCTTGTCTTTTTGTTTCTGGATGCACATGTTCCTCCTTTTCTCCTTGGACAGTGGTAACTCCTGGAGCTATTCAGTTCTGAGGTATGTCTATCCTTATGTCACTTTTATGCCCTATGCCATGAGTGGGGAACAGGATGTGATGTACGACTTCCTTAAAAGCCTAAGGTTTTGGTATAATGGTTGGAGATTGAGATCCCCTTGGCAGGGGTACCTTTAGCAAAGAATACTGCAAAGGTGATATGGAATGACATCTTTAAGTGTATGCAGATTATATAGTAATCATATGAATTTTCTGAGGGAAGCTAAAAGATGTTTTTAGACAGAAAGTATGTATGAGGTTAATGCAATGAATATGGACTACAAGGTAACCAGCACACCTATGAATTGTCTCCTTTTAATAAGAAAGGGTAAATAGAATATTTATTCCAAAAAAGATGATGTATATTTTGTTATAGTCTACAATATGTTTTCAAAGAAATTAGTTGAAATTGTGAAAAAACATTGGTAGTTTTTAATACAAGACTAAGTTTTTTGGAAATATATAAATATTTTTTTAATCATGTGTGATACATCATGGTCAAATTTTAACTAATCATCTATGATGACACCCAGTAATTTTTCTGTGGTTTACTTGTTCTATCATGGTAGTGCAGGCAGAAATGACAGTGAATAGTGTTTTGAAAAGATGCGTTTTGGGGTAAAGGGGAGTAATTTCATTTTTTGGGGGGGGGGTTTAGAAGTGGTTGTGAACAACATCTTTCTGTTTAATGGTAATTACTATAAGCAAATTAAAGGGGAGGCACTGGGGTGTGCAGTAGCTCCAGCATTTGCCAATCTTATCTTAGGATGGTGGGAGACAGAATATTTGCCATTAAATGAACTGTTTGGTAATTGAATTTATTATAAAAGGTTTGTTGATGATTTGTTTTTCTTGTTGCATGGAACACTGAACACGACTGTATTAAGTTTATTGAAAATCTCAATCATACGTCTGAGTTCATGAAGTTTACAGTAGGGGAAACTGGTTTAAAAATACATATTTAGATTTATATTTATTATCTTAGATTTGTTTTTTCACAGCAATATATATCAAAAAGAAACTTTTTCCAGTGGGTACCTACATTACAAAAGTAACAGTCCATTGTTTATCAAGAGAAATATTCCAATAGGGCAATTCATAAGAGCATCCAGGATGATTATCAGGGACTGGGAATTTAATGTTTAAGTTGAATCTATCACCACTCTATTTTTACAGACAGGTTTATAAGGAACATTTACAAAATATTGCCCAGGAAATTACCAAGAAAACAAGTACATATTTTACACCAATTTTAAATAAAACATTCAAAAATAACAAAAACAGCAATATAAACTTTAGCGAGAATAATGGGAGGACGCCAGTTTATTTTCTGAATATGTCAGTTGATAATCGTAGTATACGTAATGTTATATGAAATAATTGGGAGAATTATTGAGGGAAATAGTGAATTATCTAAATTGTTTGGTAATAGACCATTATCTGTATATAAAAAAGCAAATAGTCTTAAGACATTTTTATAAAATAACAACATTAAAATTAAAATGGTTAGTTCTAACAAAGTTAACAAGTGTGGGATGTGTAATGTGTGTAGGTTTATATGGGAAGGACTGTTTACTGTCTTAGAACATTTAGCCTTAAAAACTGACTCCTACGGACATTTTACCTGCAATTCTAAGGGACTAGTTTATATTAGCAGTAGTTCAGGTTGTCAAGCATTTATACAAACATGAGAACCAGAGCTTTAAAGAAATGCATTAAGGAACATGAAATGCTTTAAATAAAGCTTTATTTAAATACTCCTGTAGTTGTAGAAATTTTCTTTTTTTTTTTTTTGTGCTTGAGCAAGTATACAGACTTAAGAGTGGGTGATTTTAAGAACAAGCTTGAGACCAAAGAAACTGAATGGCAAATTAACCTCAAAGCAGACTGTTTTTTGAGGGCTGAATGAAAATGTGAACATTTAATGTTTTTTAAAAGAAAGAAGGCTGAATGTGTTTGAATCAATTTCTTTGGTTTACATGTCTTGTCTGTTTAAATGTTTTAATAGATTAATTAGAGTACATTAAATACTTAATTGACAATTGTGCTATTTGTATATATTTGCAGTTGTTTCTTAAATGATTTTATTTTAAAGTCTTTTTTAGACAAAAGCAGAGACTTAAACTTGGATATGCTAATTCAACAGTTCTTGGCTCCTGGCACTATTTTTAGTGGTTATATATTTTTAAAAACTGCTGTAATGCACATTAGGCTGTAGGCAAGACAAAATTCATGACGTGAACATGAGATAATGAAAAAGAACTGACACCCAAGAATCCCATCTGCCTGGCAAAACTTTTTTTGTAAGGGATACTATCTAATTTTTAAATGACTTTCAATATTCTTATGCCTTTTTCAAAGCTGCAATACAAAAAATTTAAAACATTTTCCTAATGTAGACGTTGAACTAATAAGCCCATAATTTGTAATACTTATCACCATCATTAAATATCTGTACAACAGCTGACCTCATTCAGTCGTCAACAACCACTCTCAAGATGGTTAAACAGTGTGGCCAGTGGGTACACATCAAACTACATCTTGCTTGGCTAACCGGAAAACTTTGGTTGAGATCAGGACCCACAGAACTTAATGTATTGACCCTAAACAGTGCTAATATAACATCCAGGTTCAAGTATAGTACAATTCTTTGGCAGTTAGCATACAGGATTAAGGCTGTGAGCTGTTAATGAGTTGCTGCCTGTCATTCAGGGTTTGATTCCATCAGCCTCCATTTGCTGTGTGATTCTGAGCAAGTCCGTTACCAGGCCATGCTTCTAAGTCTAAAAAGGATCTATAAGGATAATTGCTCTACCATGGTTAACAAATACAAAACAAGGAAAATAAACAGACAAATGCACAGTAACAGACCTGCAACAAACTGTTTCAAAGACATAGCTAAAAATCTGTAGCCAATGTAATAGCTAAACATTACAGCCATACCCAAGGGAGATATAACCAAACTTTTAACAGTGTATTTTTATTTATCAGATTAGAGCACTGATCAAGAAAGGACAGTTTGCAAACACAGCCCAGATGCAATAAACACTCACATATAGTGAAGAACAAGTAATTAATACACAATAAGAAAATAAGGCAATATTCTGTGAAAGGACAACAACAGGATTCTATTACTGAATCCTCAACTTATCTGGCCTTTATCTCCCTATTCACAGTCCCTACTATGAATAAGCAACAAACCAGCATTTAAAATATTTTAAATTGACCGCTTCTTTCCACTAGAACAATACCTTACTGTACTATGGTGGTTTCACCTTCAAAAAAATGTTTATCCAGCCCTGGAAAAGTTTGCTGCAGTCTCCAATTCATTGATGTCATCAAGGCCAATAAATACAGGTAGTTTTCTGGCACAACTCCTTCCCCAAACTGACATCACTACAACTGTCCTAAAAACCCAATCATGCTGGGAAGTCGCAGCTCTCTGGTCCTTCCCCTACCCATACAGAAAGTAAAGGCTAGAACAAGAAAAGGTGTGAAGGGGGATGGATGATGAGTCAAAGTAGTAGACTTTGCTTTTTGGCCGGTTGCACCTGCCTTACTTGCTGAGTTCATTTGGGTTTGGATCACAAAAGACTGCAATTTAGCGATTCTAAAAAGAAGCAGCAGTAAAAAGCACTTTGAAAGTCTGTTCTGTGGTATTTGCACTGTTTGTGTTTTAAGTAGTCAATGAAAAGCATGAAATGTTACTTAAAACTAACTTAAAGACAGCAGAGTATGCATGTAAAATCAATGCAGTGACAGGAGCATTAGGAAGAAAGAGGCCAGTGTGATGTAACTTTTTAAAGACAAGCACTGTATTCTGGGGTACGTAGAGGCTGACTAAACAATCAGGATCACTTCAAGATGCTAGACCCCATGTGGTCAGACTCAGAAACCACATATAAAAATAGTTAAAAAGACTAAAAATGTCTGAGTGTTGTTAAAATTTTGGAAACAGCAAACCATGATGAAATAAATATCTTTTTTGAGTCTGTGGGTGTGGTTCTCCTTTAAACAAATGTTTGCAAGAGGGTTAGAAACATATAATGCTAAATAAATTATGTACAAAATTTGGAGAGCGTGTTAAATTAATTGAAAATATGTAAATAACAGCAATCACTGAGACATGATTGAATGAGCAAATATGGGAAGTATCAAGAAGAAATGGAAAGAAATGGTGGAGAGTAGGTGTCAGTAGATAATAGGGCAGCCTATGAATGAGGGGTTAAGTAATGTTCTTTGCTTTCTCCTCTCAGGCACCTGCTGTTTGGCAAGCTCTCACAACTGACATTAAGAAAATCAACACTTACTCCAAATTCAGGCAATTCAAAATGCACTTTTTCATCCAAACCAAATGCTCCTGCTTCAAAGCTGGGCATACCACCTAAGCTGTCTCTTCTCCTCTCTCATGATTCACTGAAAATTGACCCACTTTAGAAACTAATGTATATATTGCACATTATACTGTGCTTGTTCATTAGAATATAAATGCATAGTTTCTTCCCTATGTAATTAGTTTGAACTAGTTATTGCTTATATTTCTGCATTTTTTGTTTGTGAAATGTTTTGTATTCATGCTAAGCATGAAACTAGTCAATACTGATCAGTGCACTATCCTGGTAAACAAATATAAATAAAATAAAATAAATGTAACCTTTTATATGAATGGGTTAAAAGGACTTTTATCTTTCAAAAGAAAATTTATATATCTATAGTATATTTTCATTTTCTCCTTTTGGTAATATAGTCTGCAATTAAAATGATTTTTAATAAATGAGACATCAGATGTGAAAATGTGGTCATTTCATTTAACCTGTATTTATTTAGTTTGTAGGGTACTTTTTATATAAATGATGTAGTTCAAAGTCTCTTCTTTTTGCCCTAAGTTGTATTACTATTACACCACTAAAAACAGTAAAACAGTGGTTTTGGAAGTGGCAACACATGCCTGATGAAATACATTGTTACTGCAGTCTGGAAGGCTGTTAACACACATTTGAGCCTACATATCATGTTGACAGAACAGTGTAGCTATAGCAGACATTGAAAAAAATAATGCTGACTGAGGTTCCTCCCTCCAGGTCTAACCAATATAATGAGACAAGAAGCAGCACAAATGAAGAATACCTCACAAAGGCAGGAGACTCTCCAGGCAAGGTTCTAAATACAGTAACATTTCCACGGGTTAATGGAAGAAAAATGTTTTGACTCATACCCCCTTCTTTTGACTCCTGGGCCTGTAGTTATCCCTCTCATCTCCTTAGTCCCATACTAAACTCTTACTGCTGCCAGCATACTTTGCCCAAACAGATGCATCAGTGGGTTAGTCTACCAGAAATAAATCCATGTGCAATGATCACCGAGATAAAGAAAGTAGTGTGAATGGCTATATTTATCTGTATCTTGAGGGGGGATGCATGCACCAAGAATTAGCAGTCATTATTCCTTGGGCGGCAATGAACTTCAGACATATGCCATGGCAATCCATCTGAAAACTAGACAGAGTTCCAAACATACTGATATCAGATAAGTCATTTGGGCTATTGCTAGTAGGGTTCCTGTGCATGTAAAGAAGAGAGATGCTGTGAAGGACAGCTACTGGAATATGGGTACATACATGGGTGTACTTCTTGATTTTGCTTAAAAGCATACAATACCATCTTAACTATTACCCAACTACTCCCCCATTACTGCTGAGATGCATTTTTTTTGAAAATGTATTAACTGTTTTCTTTCTTCTAATAACCAGACAATAGCAATGATGACACATTACATATTCAAGACAAGATACCGGATGCTGGTGAAAGGACTAAATAGACCTGCATATGAAAACAACTCACAGTGCAAAATGCTGCTCTCACAGAATGCAGAGGCAGGAGCAGTGACCATCTTTTTAGGTGTATACTGGCCAAAGGGAACCCATCTTCAATACTCAGAAGAGGAAGAAAAAAAAGACATATATCCCTCAAACTGCAAATTAATCACTTAAAGGAATTAACAGGTGGAAAAATGAATAAACTAGCAATTAAATGATTTTTCAGTTGTCTTGAAGAAATAAGGTGTCAAAACTGAAGATGGGAAAGAGATGGGGAAAAAGTGTGTTTGAAACTACGCAGACTAGCTACTTTAAGAGAAGCAATGTTGGGGGCTGGAAACCCCCTCCAGCAAACTGCTTGCTAAAACATTTCTGTGCACTGTTATACTTCAAAACTCCAGTTTGGGATAGTCTACTACAAAAGAAAAGTAAAGTAAAAACTATGGCTCTTTGTTTTTCCATTTTAAAATAAATACAATACAATACAATAAATAATTTTCACTGCACTGCTGCTTTAATAAGTCTGATGTGTGTCAGTCAGTTCAAAGAAAACATTTACAGCATGCGAAACAAATATGTTTGTCACTGATCTTCCTAGAGAGCTACCTTTTGTTTTTTCACTCACACAGACGCACCCCAGCCATGCTACACAAACATGCATAAAAGGTCATATTAAACACAAAACAAATGATGCAGTGATACATTGTGCAAGTAAATATGTGGTGGTTAATAATGGTTAGTAATGCAAATATGATGGTTTTAGCAAATCAACTTTAAAAGAGAAGTAGCAAAAAAAGATAACATTTTAGGGTAGAATGCTTAAATCAGATTTTCCTTATCCCTAGCCATGTTTTGAAACAAAGTATTCAGAGTACAAATTACTGCTTAGCATTTTTAAATACAAACTGTACAGCATTAAAACTGTCAACATC